>NW_006399825.1:11422875-11451263 GCF_000299155.1 Elephantulus edwardii | reverse complement strand
TCCTAGTATATTTTAACCTGGAAGTTTGCTATATAACCTGTCCACCACGGGTGACTCTGTTGGCATCTGAAATACCATGTGGCATTCCATTGATCATCAAAAGATACCAGATACCACAGTTTGATGACCTGATAAAGGAATGGTAAATTAGAGGTAGCATTACCTCTAATAATGTTATAGAAAAGGTAACACATCTTCCAGAGAGTAGGATGTCAAGAAAGAATAGGAGGTGTATTTTAGCTTAGATTTATAGGAACAGTTCTGTTCTGTCATATACCAGGTCACTGTAAGTTGGGATTGACTTGATGCAAACTGTGTTCATTTTTTTAAACAAATGAGAAGGTGTTGGTCATGCACGTGAGAAAGTTAATTCAAGACAGAGGTGGCAGAAGAGAAACTCAGAGCAGTACAAAAGGGCAATGTCTCTCAGTCAAATGCAGGAAATGTATGAGAGTTTTCAACCATCTGAAATTGCTCTCTGTCTTAATAACGTCTTTCTTTCCTGTCTACTTCTAGGTTTTCAACTTAAAGAAAAAGTTTACAAAGAGGAGAACAATTTTATATCCAGAGAAGCAATTAATGGATAGATTCATTGATGTTGTTCTAATATTGATTTTTAAAATTGGTCCTTGAAGGAGTGGGTTTTTTATCTTGTTAAGTTTTTCAAATGAAAAGCAATTTCAAAAGTATAAGTAAAAAACACTCAACATACATTTAATGGTTAACATCAAAATCAATATTTTACTCTAGCAATGCACTAAATGTTGCCTTTACTTAAAGTTAAATCTTTAAAAAGGTACATATGAGCAAAAATTAGTTTTTAAGAAGATTCATTTCAGACTTTCTATAATCTGCCTTAGTATGAACTGTTTGGTTTTTATTTTTTTTCTATAAGTCTGGAGCAATTCCAACATACATACTTGCTTAACAAAGCCATACAAACCTTAAGACTTTTTACAAATAGTACATCACTTGTTTTCCGAAAATCCTTTATGAGGTAAGTATTCATATCATCACCACTTAATTGATAAGAAAACATAGAACAAAAGGAGGTAAATATTTTACAGAAATCATCCAGTTAGCCAGTGGCAGATCCAAACTGGAACCATGAAGACTGGCTTTAGAAACCACGTTCCCAGTGATGCTTGCCAGCCATCTCTCAAAGTTCACAGTTCCCACCTATCCCTCCAGTCCCTGTAAGAAGTAATAAACTTAACTGACAGCAACCAATTAAGTTCAAAGGATTAATTTTCAGGTTGAAATTTCCTGAGTCATCAATGATTATTATTGCTTTCTCTGGCACACCAATTTGGAGTTCCGGTGGCACAGATTTGTAGGGAGTTGAACTGATAATCCAAAGGATTTTGTAGTTTAAGTCCATCTAACTCTACAGGTGAAAAATGGGCATTTTTCTTCCATGAGATTTACCACCTTGGAAATATAGTTGATGATTACCTGTGAGTTAGGTCCAACTCAACAGTAACAGGTCTTGGTCGAGTTCCACCTGTATCTTCTATGGCTCTTTTGAAGAGACATGTGCGCTACCATTTTTACAACTGGTCAGCTCTCAATGACGTTCGTGTCTCTCACAGTAAAATACACAGGGAGTGCTCACTCACACTCACTCACTGCTATCAATGTGAGTCCCACTCAAAGTGGCCCTCCACTGGGATTTGGAGACCAAAAAACTTAAAGAGACTTCCCAGCTTTCTCTTGCAGTGCCTGCCACAGCAGAGTGGATTCAAATACCTGGAGACGTGTGGCTCCTTAATTAGCAGCACAACGCATTACGTACAATGTCACCCAAAAGGCATACGTTATAATAATTATCATGCACAACTTCTTGTAGTCACAATCCAAGTACAAACATCCCTCATAGCCTCTCATCCATGTTTTCAATTCAAGCAGAAATATTTCTAGTTTCCAAATCATGCACGCATTTCTATGGCTGCCTCTAATGGAACTGCCATAATAATTGGTTTTCTTGAAACTGGATTCACATGTGTGATGTTAGCTAAAAAGCTAAAAATAAAAGCTGTGGCTAGCTCTAGTTTTTGTATGTGTGCATATTAACTTGAATCATTTCCCTTTAATTACATTTAGCACACATTAGAAATTTAGTAATTATAAAAGACCTTTAATTATCAACATTCATTATTATCACTATTATTAACATATATTAAGCCCCCACAGTCAGCTAAATGCTATACTTAAGATAAAAGGCATTAACCTTGCAATTCCACTGTGACCAAGATACAAGACAATCTTCTGCTTCCAGACAGAGAACAGAATTATACTTGTCCAACTTGACAAAGAGCCAATGGATGCGTCAGGGATAAAAACCTAGCTGTCGTAACCACCAGACAATTGGATAAACAAAGAATACCATAAAATTCTGCCATCTTAAACACATCAGAATCTCTTCTTCCATCAGTATTTTTAATGCCTGCATCAAATTCTTTTGTGGTGGCAAAGTTTTCTCCTTTATAAGGTTTTCTGAATTGTGTAAACACTCAAGTCATCTGAGATGAATTCTACAACATAAACTTTCCAGTCAGCTAGAATAATACCACTTTTGGTAAAGAACAAAATAAAATAATGTAATGGATATTTTTTTTCTTTTTAGCACTCTTACACTGCTTCTTCTAAAGCTAACATTCGATGCAACTGGCAAGATACAGAGGCTACAGTTTGATTAATTCTACCATTGTTACTTACAAGATTATATATATATATATATATAATCTGAGGAAAATAAGTTGACTTGTTTGAGTCTTAGCTTCTTTACCTGTAAAATGGATGTAATAGAGCTAATCTGACAATTATTACTACACAAAAGGCTGTATTTGAATATAAACATATATGTTTATGTAGAAAATTATTGGTACTCAAATAATATTCTGATTAATAAAAAGGTTTACTAGTATAGAATATACATGCATGCACAGAATGTTTTAGACTTAATTTAAAGCAATTAGAAGTACTTTAATTTTCAGATATCTCGACAGGTACAAATCTGGTAAAGTGGTGCTTAAAATTGTGGTTTTGAGCAGCACATGTTAATAAATCTACTTTTAAAATAGAAAATATAGCTATTAAAACTGAGAAACTATATCGGCATAGTGGTTAAATGCATGGCTGCCAATTGAAAGGTCAGTGGTTCAAATTCACCAGCTGCTCCATGGTAGAAAGATAGGGCAATTCATTCCTATAAAGATTTACAGTCTTAGAAACCCTACAGGACAGTTCTGTCTACAGGGTTACTAGAAGTTAGAATGAACTTGAAGATACAGGTTGCTTTTTTGTGGTGGTTTTTTTGTTTGTTTGGGGGTTTTTTTTGGTCTCCTTATTAAAATGTGTTAGCACTTGTCTAACCATAGAGCAAAACAGGAACTACAAGGATCAAATACTACAATGAATCTCATCAGAATTTAAGTTCAGGGATTATTTAAGCATCATTATAAACACAAGCCTTTTAGATTAAGCTCAAACCATTTGGGTTTTTTTCTTTTTTCTGCAGTCAGTTTCCAGCACTGTTTTGTAACATACAGGTGGTCTTCCAAGGAGTTTTATCTTCTTAATTCAACCCAGTACTTCCTCCCATTTTCACACGAAATCCTCCAAAACAAGTACTTAGATCTAAGGAGGCAGTTCTCTAATTTTTACTCTAATTCCTCTTCACTCCCCAAATCCCTGTTTCCACACCCATAAAAAGTGTTTTGGAATATTTGAGGGAAACAGATTTTTTAATAGACTACTGGACTATGGTAGCCTGATGTTAAAGCGCAAAGCATCTGTCCCCAAATGTATGTTAGCATTATACTCTACTTTCTCTTTCAGAGTCTAAAATTCTACCAATTGATACATCAATTTTGTCTCTTTTGAACGTGCCTTGGCCTTTGGCAGAATAGAGGGAATAGCAGAATATAAGAGGGTGAATTACTGTGATTGCATTACTTTTCTTCTAACAAAGTACAGGTCACCTATTCAGGGAGCAAAGTGACTGTGGAGATGAGGGGAGAAGGAGACAGTTCTTTGAAGGGGTTAGTGTTGACAAGGTTCGAGGAGAACTAGTCACAGGGATGATAATGAAAGCCTGAGAGCTACATCAAAGCACTTCCAATGCAGAGGTCTGGAACCATGTCAATTAGAAGGTAAGGGGAGGAATGCTGACACAGATAAGCATCTCTTTCAATAATATTTCTGCAACCAGACATGAACTTGGAATTAAGTGACGACAGTCCCTCCCTCCTTATCATCATTGGCAGTATTACCCGCACCTATTGGGGAGCGAGAATGTAGGTTAATGCTATCACAACCACAAGTAAATGATATCAAGGTTCACGTTGACTATTAAATGTTCAGAAAAATGTACTCCATTATATTATGAGGTCACTATGAATCAATGGGTTTAGTTTTATCCCTTACTCAAGCATGATGCTACATTCCAGGTATATGAAAGGAAATTAGATCAACTCTCAAGGAGCTCACAATGCAGCAAGAAAGACATGCCATGCGGATAACTTTAACATGCAGCAGAATGAATGAGAAGAGAGATACGCAGTTTGCCATGACTGGCAAGAGGTCCATAGTGAATGGAACAGAAGGAGGCTAGGGAGGGATTAGTAAAGAAAGAGACTTTGCATTGGATTTTGAGAAACGACAAGATACTCACTGTGGGAGAAGGGGACAAATGACTTTCCTGGCAGAAGAAACAGCTGAACAAAGACATCAGAAGCATTAATTGTGTGTGTAAGTAATTACAAGCAGGAAGCACTCCTGTGGTGTAGACTAGAGATGTGGTTAGATTGTAAAAAGCCGTACCAAGAAATTGAAAATAAATCTTGGACGTACGAGGAATGAACAATGATTTAGAAGCAGTAGAATGACATAGCCAAGTTCTAGAAATTTATTCAGTTGTATATCAAACCTTAATAATTTTATACATGGAAAAATAATAAATAAATTTCACAAAATAAATTATTAAAAGTGTATTCATGGAATAATAATTTTCTACAAGTAAAACCTTTGTGAGGAAAATGACATCGCTTTTAAGCCTATTTTTAATGAGGTTATTCAAATATAATTCTGACTAAAATATGTGAAATTTTGATAGTTTTAATACATTTTCCGAAGTAGGTGGTATGTATCATAACAATGTCAAATTGCTTAGGTGCCTATGTGTTTATTTTTTTAACCTCACAGGAATATGGTTCTGTATCATATATTATTTTACTTAAAAATTAAAATCAGGATACTTGGGCAATTCCAATTAAAGACAGAAAAATGAGGCAACATGGTATCTTTAAGCAAGTCAATAAATTTTTACTTTTGATCCCACAAGAATCTATCTTTCTCTTTAACAGGGGGTATTTTCTGTGCTTTTTTTGGTAATAAACATCAACGCACCCATTCTTTGCTTAAAAGACAGAATTTTTGATGCTAAGAAGACTGAATTATCAGTAGGGTAATATCTAGCTGTATTAATCCGAAAATCTTGAGCCACTTGCATGTTTCAAAAAGATCTGATGAAAGTAGTGATTTCAACTATTTTATGTGTGTCAGAAGATTCTAGATTCTCTAGTGCCTCCGTAACTTCAAACCTAACTCACTCCAGATGTCCTTATGATCATCTAATCAGACATCAAACGTTGGATGCTGACAAGCTCACAAGCTGCTTCTGAGGATGCTATGTGTTTCCATAAGTGTAAAACACACACAGTAGCTACTTTTAAAATGTGATTCATCTAAATCAGAACTCTATTTTAAAGGACAGAGCTATTAGGAAAAGGGCCACCCTTCTGAGAAAGGAAAAAAAAACCCATCTTTTAAATGTCTGTATGGTGTTATTCCAGGACTAGACTTTGAAAGTGGAAACCAAAAGGAAACTTGTACTTTGCAAGACTATGTGGTGGGGTGGAAAAACCCCCACCAAAAGAGATTTCTAACACTTACGTCTTGCTCAGACAGAAAGTAAAGGGGGTGGGGAAGTTCCATTTGTCTCTTTTCTTCTCAGTAGTAATTGTCTATCTTCTCAAAGGGGAGTTCGGGTGGCCTAATTGGTAGGAAGCTGTGCTGCTAACTCAAAATCAACCCCCAAGGATGGTTTAAATCTACCAGCTGCTCCAAGCGAGAGACCTGAGCAATCTCCTCCTGTCACACACACATACACACACATAAGCATGCACTCATACATACACACATATGTATACATACACACACACACAGACATACATGAACACAGATAATACCACAGGTAAGCACTCGTATGCTAGATGCAAGATCAGCCATTCAAACCTACCAGTTGCTCCTTAGAGAAAGATAGAGAAGTCTGCTTTCATTAAAAATTACAGTCTTGGAAAATCTCGAGAGTAGTTTTAGTCTGTGCTGTGGGGTTGCTATAAGTAAGAATTAATTTGAAAGTAACAGGATGGGGTTTGTTGTAGATACACAGTAAAATATATATGTAGTTGTTGTGTATCACTGACCTATAGCAGACCCTCCAGTGAGTTTTCAAAGGAAGTAATTGCACAGGTGGAGATAGCTAATCTTTCTTCTGCGGTGCAGGGGGTGGCCTTGAACCACAAACCTTCCAGGATTACCATACAGGTTCTTACCACTTTTCACAGAGTGAAAAAAAAAAATATAGACAGACAGACAGATATAATTCTACATGCTGTTCCCTTGAGGCATAAACACAGATTGTTAGTATTGTATATGGGAAGATAGTGTCACTCCATAAACACACAAGAATACTGATATATAGACATTTTAAAACTGAGTTTACTTAAACCAAGTTCCTAATTCTATATCCTGAAGTAACTAGTTTGGATTTCGCATCTCTAAAAATTACTAGCATTCATATACAATTTCTCCTTATTACTTCATCCTACTTATATAAAATTTCTGAGGAATCTTTTTATAATTTAAATCATTTTCTCAAGGTCACTAAGTTATTGATGTAATCAGAACATCAGATCTTGAACTTTAGAACAAAACTACTTATATTCTGCTCTTTTTTACCAAATTTCAAGCAACACTGTCAAATTACATATGCTGAGGCTGCAAAAGTGTGATGTTTATTAACGTTTTGCCAAGAAACACCTTGTAAATATTCTCATACTCCTGAATTAATTACATATCAGGACTATTTTCATTTGCTTTCAAATTAACTTCAAATGAAAAACATTTCAAGGACGATGAACTATGTGGAAAATGCAAAAGAGTTAATATTTAGACATAAATGACATAAGAAAGTATCTTTATGTCTTAAGGGCAATGGATATAAGTATATGCTGTTTATGTTCTTACATGCCAACAAATTGAGTATGATTTATAGTGATCTTATTAACAGCACATCTCAACTTTGTCTTAGCCTGTGCCATCCTTATTATCTTTGACACAATTAAGACCACTGTTGTAGTTATCATGTTGATCCATCTGGTTGAGGATCTTCTCTTTTGCTAATTCTCTCATTTACAGGTATGATGGCCCTCTCCAAGGAATAACCTCTCCTGGCAACATGCCCAAAGTATGTGAAATGAAGCTTCGACATGTTGGCCTCCATGAAGCATTCTGGCTGCACTTCTCCAAGACCTATCTGCTTGTGCTTTTGGTACTCATTGCAATATTCAGCCCTCTTCTCCAAAGCAATAGGTAAAAGGCGTCAATTCTTTGTCATTCATCCTTATTCACTCTCTGATGCATAGAGCAAGTGATGAAAAGGCCATAGCTGGAATCAAGGGCATATTAGTCTTCAAAGTGACATCATTGCTTCTCAGTGTTTTGGAAAGGTCCCTGACAGTAGATCTGACCAATCAAATGTATCTTCCGATGTCCTGACTGCTGGTTCCAAGGGTGTTGAATGTGAACTCAAGTAAGATGAAATTATTGACAACTTCAGTCTTTTACCCATCTACCATGGCATTGCTTATCAGTCCAATGGTAAGGATTTTTGTCTTTTTTTGATACAATCTATCCTGTCTTTGATCTTCTACCGCAAGCATTTCAAATCCTCCTTAGATTCAGCAACGAGGTTGTGTCATCTGCACAATGTAAGTTATTGATGAGTTGTCTCTTGATCCCACATTCTTCTTCAGAGTCCAGCTTCCTGAATAATTTGCTCAGTTTATAGAATGAATAGGTATGGAAAAAGGGTACAACTGTGACCACACTTTTTCCTGATTTTAAACCATGCAGAGTTCCGTATCTGTGCTTGGACAAAAGCTTATTGGTGTAGGCAGAGGTTTTGTATAAGCATAATTAATTGTTCTGGAATTCCCATTTTCTCGGTGTTAGAGAGGTTAACCATAGTGTATTGTAGGTAGTTCTAGCCTAATTAAACAATTGCTAAGTTTTTTGAACTTGGGTATTAGAAAAATCTCTAGCCATAATTAACAAGATTTTTAATTTTATGGTCCCTTTGCTCACAATGTTGTTGACAGTAAGTTATAACCTACATATAATCTCACTCAAATCTGTGTGTTTTATATTCATTTACTGACGCAAATGCACACTCATGCATATTAACTTTACCATTTTTCTAGTATCAGGTTCATACACCAAATGGGGCTGCGTAATAATTACTCATACCTCAGGTGGCCAATGTTTCCTGGATTTTATATATATATATATATATATATTCATTTCAAGAAATGAGTTTGGAAGGAAAGAAAGAATCAGTTTGTATATAAGAATCATTTCAAGTTGTAAGAAAATGAAAAAATGTGTTGCCCCTGCACCCGCTGACCTCGACCGCTAACACACATTTTTATTTCACGTGTTATTCTTCTCTCCCTGACACCAAGAAGGAATAGAAACAACACACTGCCTTAGAGGGAGCTCTGGTGGCTGAACGGTGGAAAGGAGTTGCACTGCCAGCACAATCGCAGGTGGTTTGAATCTGCCAGTTATGGGGGACACAGGCAATCTCCTCTTGAAATTTAAAGTCTCTGGACATCTGCTGGCGAGTCAGTCAGAAGTCAATTCTGATATGACGGCACATAACAACAAAGCAGACAATCCTAAACTATTGGGGAACAAAACAGTACATTCAAATTGGTCACTTCACAAGTTAAGTCAGATATTTTCATATATCTTTAAAAATGAGGTGGTGCAATTGATAAAAAGTTCCAGAAATTAAATCAGGATAAGAATTTTAATTGTTTGGTTACATATTTAAGAAAACCTCTTACAGGTCAAACATGTTTTGGGGTTGGGGGCTAGATGGGTTAGGGGGCTAGACTGTACAAGTGAATCTTTCCTCTGAGGAGCTCCAAGTCTTGAAGAAAAGCAGACACATGAACTAGCAGTTATAGTTCAGTAAAATAACTAATAGAGACATTGCACACGACAATTGCCTTGGGATCCAGAGAGGACCGAGGAGCATTCTGGAGTGCTGCCTATCGGTAGAAGAGTAGTCATTTTGATAGTTAAATGTCTTAGTTGATAAGGTCATACCTGCTCACAGGCTGTAAGGGTTGTTAAACTGCTTCAGATCTGTATTCATAACTAGGTTATAAGTTTCCTGAGGACAGGAACCATGTCTTATGCTTTCCAGATGGTTCACAGGAGAGTGCACGGACCTCTAAGGGATTAATCAATTTCTGTTGACATGAAAGCAGAACTCATTTTGTTTTCATTACATGCAGCTCAGGCAAAGGATGACATGTCATGTCTACCTTTTCAATTTCTAAACCTGACCTCTGAATTGTGAGCCTCCTTCACACTTTTGTTGTGGGAACAGACCCAAGATGAAGGGTAGCAGAAGAGACAATGACAAGAGAGTCACAACTCCCAGCTTCTTTGATTAGTCATGGCACAGATATTCAGACAATTAAAATTCGCCTCACGAACTTCTGCAAGATCTGGTGGGAGGGGGGAAACGCCCCCCCCCCCCCCCCACACACCACAAACCTCTCCTGCAGAGTAAACTGAGCTTCTGTCTTCTGCTCATTTGAACCAAAGACTTACAAACATAACTGCCTCAGAAATTAAGCTGCCTAAACTTGCCAAACTAAGTAAACATTTGGCCCCATGAAATATTGGATGGCAGCTTTATCTCTTAAAAACAAAGCCATACGAAAACCATCGTTGCAATGTGTCTCCAAGCTCTGGTCTTATCAGCACACAGCGTGAACAGCTGGAGTTACAAACACCAGGACTATTATTAAATCACTGTGTCAGAGGGAAAAAAAGAAAAGAAAAATCTTTTGTAGGCTTCAGTATCTCTAAATAATGCAATTATATATTACATGCCATTTCTCCCTCCCTCCCACTCTTCAGCATCCATATCTCCTCATTGGGAGACAATAGACGGGTCTTTCCTTGCAATATACATCAGTGTTGGCAACAATTACTGTGTTCTGGTGTTTCTACAGCTACTTTCTCATATATCTATTGGGCAGAAAAAAACAGAATCTAATCATTCTTTATTTCTCTAAAATTCTCAGCTGGAATTTGACAGTCAACAGCCACAATCTAAAATCCTCTAAGATCTCACTGGCTCTTAGAGGAGTCTAATCCTGAATGCTAAGCTATTTTCATTTTCTGTAATATTTCCATGATTTCTCTCATAGATTTGAGAACTTTAAATCCAGGAGCAGCTTCTGCTGTAATTAGAATATCTGTAACACACATGCTCTTGAAAAGGAAAATTTTCTCAAAGCAATGTACCATCATATCATATACAAGACACAAAGAGAAAGCTTCAATTCACTGGACATTTTTCTCTAATAGCTGCCTGTCATTTCCTTTGCTGATATAATATGAACAACTTCGAAGAAATACCATTGTGTATTCACTCCTTGTCCACAGTGAACATACAAGACAATGGGAAACATAGTCTTCTTAGGGTGTCATCCAACTACCACTCTGTCTCTCTCTCTCTCTCTCTCTCTTTCAATGTAACTGTTAATAGCAGAGAGCCCTCCTGGTTTAATCCATGAGTGGTACTGCTAACCCCAACACTCTGAAATCTTAAATTTACCAGCAGTACTGAGGGAGAAAGGCGGACAGGTACCTATTTTCAGCTTCTGAGACCATATGAAGTAGAAGTTGAGTCACTTCTGACATAAAGGCAATGAGTTTTTGTTTTTAACTGTTAATAACAATTTTGTTAAGGTTGCTATGCATCATTCAGTTAAAATCTACTCATAGATGACTCTCAACTGAGTTTTGAAAGGCTATAAATCATACAGGAAGAGTTTATTCTCCTTTCTCTCCTGAACTGGGAGTCAACTCCTTACCATTAAACCAGTGGTTACCACCTAAAGAGTAATTTTTTTGCTCCTCAATAAAACCCAGAAAAACTTCTGTTCATCTTGAAATACTAAATTCACATGCTACAAATTAGAATAAAAATTCCATAATTCAGTGAATTAACCTTATGTATTGAATATACTGGGACAGTTAACAATTCTTCTTAATCTCTTACCATTTTTCATATTCTGAAAATAAGTTATTCTACATTATTTAATCTCAACACCCCAAATCTTATGGCATAAAACTTCAGAGTTCACAGATGCTCTGAACTTGAGCCATAAACCTTTAATAGTAAAAAAAAAAACCAAAACCAAACACCCTTTACACCAAAAGCTTGATGTTTTTAAAAATAAAATGTATATATTATGTGTGTGTACTTTCAAAAGACAAATTGATATTTTCTTTGTTCTGGGGAAACAGGCAAGACACAATTTTAGAACAAACAACTATGTTTACTACCTGTGAACAACCACAGCATTATAATTTTCAGGAATCCACTTTTTAATTTACTCGCCCTGCAGGATCAATTTGCCTTAGGGTTAAACGTGAAACTATAAACACAAAACAACCATAGTAGTTAACCGGATATTAAGAAAGAAAAAGAATAAAAAATTCAAAAACCAAACACATCTGTTTAGAGTTCTCTTCTATTTCCAAATTTGGGAACATCAATTTCAAGAACCTGGTTTTATGGCCTGCCCTTAGGTAAAAAACACCAGGTTATAATCAAGCCAAGGATGGTAAGAAGTCCCATAAACCAATTCACAGAAAAATTCTACCACCAGGATCCTTTCTTTAACTCATAACTAAGCAGTAGAATTGGATTTGCTATTGCCCTGAAAGAGAAATAATGATTGCCATTTGCACATTATTAATGGAGAGCTTACACACAGCAGAAGCTGTGAGGATGGCACAGGACTAGGTAGGGCTCCATGCATGGTAAATGCAATCGCTACGAGCTGAAGTCAACTCATTTGCACAGAAAAATAACAACAGCAGTGATGATGATAAAATAGGCTTACAAAAAGGGGGGGGGGAACAATTCCCACATACTTAATTATTTAGAATATCTGTTGGTATTCTAAATAAGAGAAACTGAGATGGACAATCTCTTCCCGTGGGAATCTACTTACTGCCTCTGAAAACCCTCTGGAGGGTCAGTTATGATTTGGTTCCGACTTGATAGTACAAAAGAATAACAATAATATATATATAATATTCTGAACCTTGCACAAAATGTTATTTTACTAACTAGAATCCTCTTTTAAAACTTAAAATATCTGAAAGTATATATCTCAGTTCTTAGTGGACTATGGAGCTCTGCTGGCCTAGTTCTAAGAAGCTGTGTTTCAATCCCAAAGCCATCTGGTTTGAATCCACCAGACGCTCTGCAGAAGGATTGACAATCTCCTCCTGTGTGATTAACTGCCTCTGAAAACCCATAGGAGGGTCAGCTATGGGTTGGTTTCAACTTTATGGCAAACAACAACAGCCTTTATCTTAATAATAATAATTAAAAAATAATGTTCAGATGAAGACAAAACACTACAGTTTTCAATATGGTTTATAATGTAACATAATAAAAAAAATTAAAACCACAATCCTCACAAGTGGACTAATAAGCAACATCATAATGAAGAAAAGACTGACGTCATAAAGGATTTGATTGTACTTGGATACACACCACCAGTGGATAGAGCTGAGTAACCAAGAAATCAGTTTTCTGCCTTGAGCAAAACTTTCAAAAGACAGTATGTGAAAAAGCAAAGATGCCACTTTGTTACCTAAGGTGCATCTGATCCATGGTGCTTTCAACTATATCCTGTGAAAGCTGGACAACCAATAAAGCACATCAAAGGAGAATTGCTGCCCTTGGATTATGATGGTTGAGAAGAGTACTGACTATACAAGAGGCTACCAGCTGAATATATGAATGTGTTCAAAGAACAGCCAGAAGGCTTCTGAGAGGAGGGCATTGCGAAACGTCATCTTACACATTTTGAGCAGCTTGTTAGGAAGGATCAGTCCCTGGAGAAGGACATAACGTTTGGTAAAGTACAGGGTGAGGAAAACAGTCAATGAGATGACTGGACAATGACTGTGGCCCTGGGGTCAAGCACAGTGATGGTGGGAGATGGTGCACAATGGGACGGTATCATTCATTTGGTTAGACGCAGGACCATGTAAGCTGGAACTCACATGCTATCACTTAACAATCATAAACTGAAGCCAGCAGAAAACAAGTACAACTTTTACATTTTTCAAAAACACATCTCTCTGGGTCTCAAACACAACTCATCTCTCTATGGAAAACTTAATGAAGTGCAACTAAAAATAACAATCACCAACTGTGGTTTTAAAGGCAATATTTCAACATAATCAAATGTGTCAAATACTCATCCATACAGCTTCCTATGCTGCTGCTTACAAGTAAGTTTCATTTCTTGGGAATGATTGAACATAACTCACTTGGGGGTTCTGCCATCTGCGAATTACTTACACGTGAATACTCTGTTTAAGAAATGGAAATTTTGATTGTTTTTGTTTCCTTCATATTGAACTGAAATGCAATTGAACATGGCTTTTTAAGCAATCATTTTTCATATTAGTTGCTACAAGGCTACGTTATCACACAAAACTCATGATCAACACATCAAATCATAGGAATCAAGTATAATGTTGCTGGCATTATGGAGGGAACAGCAAGTAGAATTACGGGATAGAAGAGAAGGATACTGACTGCATCCATACTCCATTCCTCCATACCGTTGACACAAAATCACTTTTGAGGTATGTTTCAGTTTGAATGCTGGTTATTACTTTTACATGGTTCTCCTCCCTTCCTACTAGGGCAATGAGTTGTTGTTGTTGTTATGTGCCATCGAGTAGCCTGCGACTCATAAAGACCTTATGTACAACAGCCCTAAACCCTGCCCTATACTGTGCCAGTCTCACTGTCTCTGACACACCTACGCCCATTATCCCAGTCATTGAATCAATCCATCTCATAGAAGGTCTTCCTCTCCTCTGCTGTCCCTCCACCCTCCCAAGCATGACATCCCTCTCCAAGGACTTGTCCCTCCTTGTAACACACTCAAAGTATGTCAGATGAAGCCTCAGAATCCTTGCCTCCAAGGACCAGCCTGGTTTCACCCTCTCCAGGACAAACCTGTTTGTTTTCTTAGCAGATCATGGTATATTCAATACTTTTCTCCAACACAGCACAAAGGCATCAATTCTTCTATTATCCCTATTCATTGTCCAGCTCTCTGATGCATAGCAAGTGATTGCAAAGATCATGGCATGTATCAGGCACACCTTAGTCTCCAGACTGACATCATTGCATCCTAGGGTAATATTTGTTATTGTTGTTTTATACTATTTCACCAAACAACAACAACAAAAAAGTGACTACAGAGTTACATAAAGGAGTTCTGGTGGTGTAAGAGTTAAGAACTCAGCAGCTAAGTAAAAGGTTAGGGTTAAAGTTTGAGTCTACCCTATGGCAGGAAAATATATCAGATAATATGCTTTTGTAAATATCATAGACTAGAAAACCTAATGGGACAATTTTACTGAGTTATATGTGGTTATTTTAAGTAAAAAAAAAATCAACTCAATGGTATCTGACAACAACGTAGGGCAATACACCAAACAAGTCAATTCCTTGCTGTTGTGTTGGAATTGACCACCAAGTGGATTTTCAAAGGCTGTGAATCACGCAAGAGGAGACTGCCCATATTTCTCCTGAGGAGCAGCTGGAGATTTGAACCCTTAGGTTGGCAGAGCAACTAACGTATCAACAAACAACAACTCATTGCCATAGAGTAAAAATTGATGGCTGACCTTCAGGAGACTTCCAGAGCCTGTAAATTGCACAAGAGGAGGCTTCCCTATTTTCTTCCAAGGAACAGGGAGTGGATTTAAACCACAGGCCTTGGAGTTGACAGTACAGCTCCCTACCTGCTAGCCCACCAGAGCTCCCTAGGGTAACGTACACTGTTGTTATGTCATATACTGTTGAGTAAGAACAGAGCCGACCCTGCAGCAGTTTTTCAGAGGCAGTAAGTCACATGGGAGGAGTGTCTTCATCTTTCTTCTGTGGAATAGCTGGTGGATTTGAACCACATGCCTTTGGGTGATATATAGGTACCACATAAACTACAAACACCCCTGGATTGAAAAGTATGGTGCATTCACATGATGGAATACTATGTACCATGCAGGAACAAGGATTCTGTAAATCACTACCTAACTTGGGAGGAACTGGAGGGCATTATGTTAAGAGAACTAACTCAGTCCCATAAGTAGAAATAATATATAAGACCATTATTATAGAAAGAAATAACTAGTAAAATGTGTATGAGGATCTAAAGGGGGGGCAAAGGGGTAAGGATGGATGGGTGGGGATCAAAGAGTCACACAATTTGGCTGGTGGGGGAGGGGCAGCTTAAGGAAATGGGAAAGATTTGGTGTGAAAAACTTTGTAAGTAAACCAGTATAAAATAAAAAAAAATCTATTAATAAAAAGTTAGTGGAGGCACTATTATTAGTAATACCAGGGCTAAGCGCATGGCCTAGGACTGCCCAAGGCAAACCCAAGCACACTGACACTTCAAAGATAATGTGGAGATCAAAAAAACTTTCCCAAAAGGTCTCAAATCCTTAATTAATGCTATATCAAACTTTACTTCTCTTTAAAGTTGCATTGCCCAATAAAAATATGTGATTTAAATGTTCTATGGGCTAGTGACAAGAAGCTGTGCTGCAATCCCAAAGGTACACAGTTCGAATTAACCAGATGTTTCACAGGAGAAGGATGGGTAATCTCGTGAAAATTTGCTGCCTCTGAAAACCTGCTGGAAGGTCATCTGTCTATGACTTGAGGACACACAACAACAGCAACAAGCTTCATTAAAAATAAAGTAAAAAGAGAAAGAAAAATAACTTCAATAATATATTTTATACCAATATACCAAACACGTGTGGTACGTGGGAAGCTCCCCGATGGCCTAATGGTAATAAGCTAAGCTGCATTTCAAAATCGTGTGGTTTGAATCCACTGCTCCACCAGAAGGGCCGGCGAGCAATTTACTTTCCAGGCAATTTATTGCTTCTGAAAACCAGCTGGAGGATCAGCTATGAGTCAGTTCTGAATCAATGACACACAACACAACACCAAACATATTAATATTTCATCAAGTAGTCATTATGAAGGTTGTTAATAAAACATCTTAGCTTTTATGATATGTCAGTCTTTCTATTTGGTAAAACACTTAAAACACTTAACAATTTGGATTAGCCCTGATGCAAGCTTATAAAATAGCTTGGATTATCTAGGATTTAATTACTCAGTATCCGTAAGTGACTAATGGCTGATATACTCAACAGCACAAGTCTAAACATTCTACCCATTTAGATATACACGGATCTAAGAATAACTATATCTTCCTTTCTTACTCTCTCTTCTAGGTTAGAACAGTAACTGTTAAAATGCCTTCAGTTCACCTAACTTTCCTTACCCTTTACACAACAAAAGCGTTAATGTTTTTTTGGCTGGGATAGGCCTGACCTTGGAATAGAACGTCAATAAGATAAGCTGGCTCATGGCTGAGAACCTGTGGGACTTTCTCCAGACTAATGTATGGCTCAGACTCTTACATCCAGGGAGCCCTGGTGAGGTAGCCCATAATAAGTTGTGTTACCAACGCAAGGCCTCACCGCTCTGGAAGTTCTAATCCATCAGCAGCTCTGGCATAAGAAAGATGGGCAATCTCTACTCATGTAATTTACAACCTGTTGTTGCTATGTGCCACTGAGTGGACTGAAACTCATAGTGACTGGATGTACAATGGCTCAGAAGCCTGCCCTGTCCTGAGCCAGTCTCACTGACTCAACTCACCTTCCCCTATTATTCCAGTTACTGTACCAATCCTGTGAGAGCGAACAGCTAGATTAAATTCTTGCCTGCCATTTACTAGCTAAGAAGCCCTGGTGATGTAAATATAGCATGTTGGGCTGCTAGTTGAAAAGCTGGTGGCTTGAATCTAATATCCTCTTTCTAGGAAAAGATGAACCAGTCTTTTCCCATATAGAAAAGAAGCAGCCAAAATGCAATGGAGACTCAGTGTGAGTTGTACTCACCTTGATGTCAGTGGATTTTTATTGTGTTTTTTGTTTGTTTGTTTGATACCTATTAGCTATGTGGTTTTAGGCAAGTAATGAACCCTTCCTCAGCTTCAATCTCATTATCAGTAAAATGGAGCTAAAAATGTACTTACCTTGTTGTGGAAGTGTAGATATGTACAAAGCAACTTAAAAAAAATGCTTATTTCATTATCAGGGTTGGTTTTTTTTGTAAATAATAGCTAGACATTAGTTCTAGCTCTAATATGGTATATTCTAGCTAAAGATCTAGGTCTTTAAGATATTCATCTACTTACAAGAGGGCAAGAGTTAAGTTAGTCTCAGGCTAGCACTTTGTGCATTAGAAATGCAAATGCCAGGATACCTACTGGAACAACAGGTTTCAAACTATGGCCACTGGAGTGTGAAGCACTTGGCTGGACATCGGCAGGTGGGCCAGGGGCTGGGTCACTGCTCCTCCTCACCAGCAGTGGGGTGCCTGCAGGATGAAATAAGAGGTGAGGGGTCAAAAGAACCCTGGTGAGGAAAGAGTGCATGGTACAATGCAATTTAATTAAAAAAGGTTTACTACTCGCTTTTATGTATAAACAGGTTTTTTTTGGTAAGGGAGCTTGTAAATTAATCCATTTAATGATCTTTTGTCATCTATTTCTAAAATGTTTCACAGAAATAAAATCTTTCCATTCTCATCTCTTCCCACGTACATTTCAAAGCAAGCCACTAAATTTAACAGAAAACTTTTATGCAATGCAGAGGTAGACAGAGTGATCTAGAAAATACGTGTGAGTCCTTAAAAGAACGATTTTCCAATAAACAAGAGATTCACATAGTGCAATCTGCTATTCAGCAGAGCTGGAAGAAGAGTTATTACTGCTATTTGGTGGTTCCCTGGTCTTTTGAATGATGATATATTCAGAAATAAATTATTTGCAGGGGTTACAGCATTAATGTCTTCTGAAGTACATACATAGAATGGTCCTGCTCTCTTCCTTTTGCTAGAAAGGTGATAAAGCTGATAAGGAAAATAAATAAGTCCTTCTAAAAAGTATATCCTCATTTATTTTTTCTTTAATGAGAGCTCCTACTATTAAATATTTGAGTCAGTTATTAAACTTGAAAAAAGATAATACCAATATAGAGTCCAAATAAAATACAATCTCAGCAGAGCTGGCCATCTAACCATGTTGACTTCAATTAGGCCTAAAAGAATTTGTTTCGTATAAAATGGTCATAGTAGAGAACAAACCAAAAAACCACCAAAACCTAGAAAAGTTGTTTGTATTAAAATAATTTTCATATGAAATTTAACTCTTTATCTGCATAACTTGGGGGAGATGGGGAGCACTTAAGTTTTGTTTTGGTTTTGCTTTTTTGCTGGGCAATAAGTAAATTTTTCTCAAAGAATCCACAACAGAAAGTTTTCCTTCAACTTTAAGGACACAATTTTATTTCTTCAACTCCTTCTTTATAGGCAATATCTCCCACTTTATTTACAAAATGCTAAATTATTTAAGCCAGTTTTGTAACAACATAAATTTAGATTTGTTTCTTCAGTCGATAAGCCATGGCCTTGTGGTAAGAGGCTATGCTGTAATCCTGAAGGCTTCAAATCCATGAGCTGCTTCATGGGAGAAGGATGGGAAAACTCTGACGTGATTAACTGCCTCTGAAAACCTGCTGGAGGGTCAGCTGTAGGTAAGTTCTGACTCGATGGTACACAACAACATATATATCTTCAAGAAAATGGCAACTCAGTTTTGTACAACTATATCAACTTTTAGGGTCACACCAAGCATTAGACAGATAAAGAGAGGGGCATGAATGAAGGCAAAGATAAAGGATATGAACCTTTCTGGTTTTCCTAGGGTAATGATCTATCTATCCTTTTCACTTCTGTTTCTTTATCTTACCTCTAAACTAGATCCTCTAACAAGGGCACACCCATGTCAGGATTCTTCATGAGCATGACAAAACTAGCGGATATTTATTTTTCTTTGTTCCTCCTTCCACCTGACACAAACCTTTGGCCAGGCAAGGCGGAGGGTCAAATCCAGGGACTCTCTATGCATGTAACACCAACTGTGTGGAACACTGAAGACAATAAAAATTGCTAACTCTCATTTTGAATACACTCTCAGCACATTAGGAATAAGTTCTCCCATTTGCTACTTTTCTGCACTGTGCACTTGAATATCTCCTGGTGAGTAACCTTCTAATTTTATTTGGGCTGTCTTTACATGTTGATAACAAGTATTTTTATTTTATAGTGGAATTAATAAATGAACATCTTTAAATATGAACTGATATCTCAGAGAGTTTTTAACAACTCATCCCAGATCTGCTTTTTCTAAGAAGACAAAGATTCTCACCACTGGACCAATTGGCAGCATCAGGATGGATGGTGAAGAGATTGAGATTGTACACAGCTTTAGTTTGCTTGGCTCCATAGTCAACAGTCTTGGCACCAGCAGCCACGAAATTAAAAGGCACATTGCAATGGGAAAGTCTGCTGTTAGGGACCTCTCCAAAGTGCTGAAGAGCAATGGTGTCTCTTTGGAGACTAAGGTGCGTCTGATACAGGCCATGGTCTTTGCAATCACCTGTTATGCATCAGAGAGTTGGACAATGACCAAGGAGGATAGAAGGAGAATTGATGCCTTTGAGCTGTGGTGCGGGAGAAGAGTATTGAGAATACCATGGACTGCTAGGAAAACAAACAGATTTGTCCTGGAAAGGGTTAAACCGGGTGGCTCCTTGGAGGAAAGGATTCTGAGGCTTCGTCTAACATACTTTGGACATGTTGTGAGGAGAGACCAGTCCTTAGAGAGGGACATCATGCTTGGGAGGGTGGAGGAACAGCGCAGGAGAGGAAGGCCCTCTATGAGGTGGATTGATTCAGTGACTGGGATAATTGGGATGGGAGTGTCAGAGACGGTGTGATTGGCACAGGACAGAGCGGAGTTTAGGGCTGTTGTACACAGGGTTGCTATGAGTCGCAAGCGACTCGACGGCACATAACAACAACAACAACAACATTTGGTTTTTAACTGCATAGCCCATTTGAAGGCAGCTTTTAGGAAGATATTGAGCTGTACCTTAATGACAAAGAAATCTATGTCTGAGTGAACAACAGAAGGTAAATTCTGAAGATGATTTTGGCAAATGTTGGATATGTAACAGAGTATAAGACGAACCTTGCAGACAACACTTACTGCAAGTAGAAAGAGGCAATGACTTTCAAGCACAAAACCTCTAGTGATGAGGAAAAAACTTCAATTAAACATAACCACCGTAGTGAAGGTGTTTATAACAACAGTTCATGATTAGACAATACCACTTAACACTATTGAGCACATGGAAGTCACCCTGGATTTTAGAGTCAGATAGGTTGAGTTTTACCTTTCCTGTGGTGTAATGGTCTCATCGCTTAAGTCATAGTGATGATAATAAAAGACCATGAGATTGATGGAAATATGAAATAAAATGAAGCACACTAGGAATCTTACATTGTTCAAGATGGAATTTCCAAGCAGGAACTCTGTCAATCTCAATAAAATAAGTAAAATAACTTATTCTATGGACATTGTTCATTTGTTATGTGCAGTATTATCCTCCCTAAAAGCTGAATTCCTAAAATCAAGTTAATTTTTTGGAATTATTAGGTTAATTAAAATAGCTAAACACAATTCCACTCTAATATAGATATAGCTTTTTTTCATATAAGTCAAGAATTATAAGGGAGAAGGGGAAATAAGAGGTTGGAGGGAGTTTAAATATTAGTTAAAGCACTGTATTATTTTTCATCTAGCATAGAAATGATGCTCATAGGTTCTAGAAGTAAATCCCTTAGTTAGCTCAAGAAAAGCAGTATTCCTTGGAACCATAATTTAAAAGGCACTAGTTACAAAATTCAAATAAGATAATAAATGTTAAACACCTTAGTAGAGGGGTATACAACTATGATCTTATTTTTCCATCCAGTTATAGAGCTGATTCTGTGTATTTCCTCTGTCTTCTTTTGATGCTTTCCAGGTCATTCAATATATTGCCTATGGTATCTTTCAATACTACAACTTGAGGCTTAAATTTGTTTTTTTAGTTTTTGCAACTTCAGAAATTCAGAGCAAGTTCTTCCCTTTTTATTCTCCAATTCTAGCATATTTCATTATAATATATTATAATATTTCATTATAATACTTCCTGGAAGCAGGAGAGGCATCCACTTCCGAAATTCTGAAATGGCTTGCCTCCGGAAACTCTATTTATGAACAGTGTTCAGGCCTTTCATTCACAGGGTCACTATGAGTCGTAAACAACTCGATGGCACCTAACAACAACAACAACTGTCTTCTTAAGCTGCCTTATGAAATCTTCTGTTCAGCTCTTTTACTTCATTATGTTTTCCCTTTGTTTTGGCTTCTCAACTTTTCATGCAATTTTTAGAATCTCTTCTGGTATCTATTACTTTTTTCTTTCTTTGTCTTTGTAATGAACTTCTGCTTTCTTCATGGATAATATTCTTGATATCCTACAACTCATCTGGTCTTTGATCATTGACATTCAATGCTTCAAACCTATTCTTAAGGTCTTAAAATTCAGATGGAATAGATTCAAGATCATATCTTGATTCTCGTGGATTTTAATTCTCTTCACCCTCATTGTGAACTTGCACATGGTCTGACCCACAGTCCATCCCTGGCCTACTTTTGACTGCCGATATTGAGCTTCTCTAATGATCTCTCCCACAGATACAGTCAATCTGATTGTTATGTACCACATTAGGTGAAGTCTTTGTGTAAAGTCATCATTTGTGTCTTTTAAAAGAAATATTTGCAAAGGCCAAATCATAGAAAGTACAAAATTCAATAATTCTATTTACAGCATTATTTCTATCACCACGCCCATATTTTCCAACTACTATGCCTTCTTCACTGTTTTCAATTTTTGTATTCCAATCACCAATTACCATTAACGTATCTTGACTTCATGTTCAGTCAGTTTTGAACTGCAAGATTTAGTAAAAATTCTCAAGTTCTTCTTCTTTGGCTCTAGATGTAGGAGGGAATATTTGAATAATAGTCATATCTATGGATCTTCCTTTTATGTATATGGACAATATACTATCACTCATAACATTATATTTCAGGACATAATTTGAAATTGACTTTTTTACTATGAATGCAACATCATTCTTCTTCAGATGGAGGGAAAACACAGAGTCACTATACCAAAAAGAAGTGACTAGTACTGAAAAATTTCAGTTAAGTACCATATGAGCAGGAGCCAATGGTAATAAAGGAAGAAGTGGAAGCTGCATTGAAGACACTGGCAAAAAATAAGGCCCCAGGAATTGATGTGATGCCTATTAGCTTATTTCAGTTAACAGACGCAGCTTTGGATGTGCTCACCAGTCTGTGTCAGGAAATTCTGGAGGACAACTGTCTGTCCAACAGATTGGAAGAAGTCCATTTTTGTTCTATTTCCAATAAAGGTGATCAACATCATGTGAAAACTATAAAAAAATATCATTAATATCACATGTAAGCTAAATTTTACTGAGGGTCATTCCAGAAGAATGGGTATTTATTTGTGCTTTCTGGAGCAGAGATCTATTTAATGATTGTCCTGAGCAAGGCTGGATGGGCAGTTTGTCATCAATATTGCTGCTATTTCAACCTAAGATGAAGCAATTTACACCTAAAGAGTGCTAGTGGTCATGGTTAGAGTGCTGGTAAGACACACAGAACCAACCAGAAGAGGCAAGAAGACAACAAGAAGGAAGTCAATTCAGGAACAACATTGACAGTCAGAAAGGGAGAGAAAAGTTAGAAGTGGTTCTGGAGAAAATAGCATCTGTCTACTAATAAAGAGCAGAGGACAAGGAGTTTATGAGAGAAACCAGAAACCATTCTAATGTCTTTAGAGAGTTGTAGTTGTTGTTAAGTGCCGTAAAGTTGTAGATGACCCATGGCAACCCTATGAATGAAAGTCTTAAACACAAAACTTTCATCTTTTCTCTAAGTTCATTGAGTTTCTGGAGGCAAGCTTTTTTGAGAAGTTGGATGATACTCTGATTCCAATCATGTTTTATTCTGGAGATCTACAAAAACCAGGCCTGTGGGCAGCAGGTCCAAGGGCCCAAAAGCGTTTTTAAATATGAGGCCAAATACAATCAGCTCACACTCTGTTGCAAGCAAGAGCCACACCCTAGTCTCAACCCCAAACCAGAAAACACACCTTTGCAGAATCCAGCTGCTCCATTCATCTTCCCAGCCTAGAAATAGCCCTTCTTTAGGGAGTAGTCATGGGAAAGTTTGGGAAACTCTTGTGATTTAGTTCAAATAAAACAAGATTTGTGGCTTAAGTGAACGAAGGATTTGAAAACTTGTTTTTAATTTAAGATGACTTGATGCAAGTGAAAAATCAAAAAGTGGGTTCTCAACTAGGCAGTAATGAAATACGAAGTTGGTTTTAGAAATAATATTTATTTCAACAATAATGAAGTAGACATAAACATGTTTAAAAAAAAGGAAGAGAAACCAGGAAAATTTAATAGAGGTGCATTAAAGACATTTTAATTGAAAGGATGGGAAAGGCAGGTTCTTATTTTCTGATAGAGAGGTTATCTAGTGAGCCGGAAGGTTAAAAGAAGTCAAACAAATAGAGAACTCCAGAGGAAAAAGGGGGAAGTTTGTGTGTGTAAACTGAGGGAGAGAAAGGAATCAGAGTTGACATTTTAAACTGTTTATGTGAAGAAGGGTAAGGAATGGTCACTTACACATCTCAATTTTCCTTATTCTAAGTAATTATTTCTGCATTACTGAATTTTCAAGTTAGAAGTTTTAAAAAGTAAAGTGTACTCTCTAATGAGAGAATGCTGCTGATAGGATACCAAGTTAAATGAGATGAATAAAGTAAAAACCTAATTAAATATCTCTAAATTGGTAATTTTTATAAAAAAATAAAAGACTTAAACAAATAAAGGTATACATTCTTCTAGGTAATTATTATTTGTAAGTAGACTATATTTTATGTCATATAGCATATTTTCTAATAGACTTGAACACTTACAACAATGCCTTTCAATTATCTTGTGCTTCAATACTTAAATAATAAAGACATTTTACATTAAAGAACAAAATTGTATAACTTATGGTTAGTTTCATTTACATTTTCATCACCCACTCACCTGGACTAAAAAAAAAAAATTCATATGATTCTTGGTTTCCCCTTAAAACACCTATGTGTATTTAAACTTTGTGTCTGATAAGATGTAGAAATGGGGTTTCTACCCATATCAAAGTGTCTCTCTTATCTAAGTAATTGAGAAGCAAATGTAGAATGCCCCCTTTTATCATCCTGATGTCAATGGAACTTCAGCACTGTAACTTGTATAAATCTGTCTGTAAAAATGTAGCCATCTGCCAAACTTTGCTCAAGATCATGGAAACAGCCCAAATACAACTGAATGGATTGAGAAATTGCGGTACTTTCACACAACAGAATACTATGCAACACTCAGGAACAGTAATTTAAAAAAAAATACTACATAACTTGAGAGAGACTGGAGAGAATTATGCTGTGTGAATGAACTCAGTCTTATCAGGACAAATACTGTAGAAGACTATTATTGTAAAAATAGAAGGATAACTAGCAAAAGATGTATGAGGTCCCAAAGGGGTAAAAGGTGGGAAGAGAGGGGTGAGGATGGGTAGGGGCAAAATCCCAGGGTTTCACGGTTTGTTGGGTGGAGGGAAAGGGTAAAGGAGATGGCAAGGATCTGCCAGGGACTTGAAAACAGGGTAATGAGGTCCAAAGGTGATTGATTTTATAAAACATAATACATGAGAATGATTTCTAAAACACAATATGAATGAATAATAGTGTGAAACACAATGTACACGAACTTTGTGAGCAAACTAATATAACATTTTTTTTGTTTAATGTATCCATCTGTTGTCTCAGGATTAGCTGCCCTGTCAGCTATTCGGATTCTCCCACTCTCTACCTTTTTCCTTTTATACAGCATGATGGAATAAATGACCTTTATTTCTTTTTTTTTTTTTGTCCAAAAAAAAAGGGAGGGTTGAAGATATTAAGATAAGACAAGGTTGCTCTGAGTTGTGGTCAACGAGAAGACATCTAACAATACAACAACATGTTCTTGGAGATATATGGCAAAAATACTATTGTTATTACTAGGTGCCATCGAGTTTGCTCCTATTCAGAAAGATGACAAAATAAAAGCACGCCACACCTTGCACCGTCCTTACAGTCTCTGCCATGTTCAAATTCATTGTTGTGAGCGCTGTGTTCACTTACCTCTGCCTTCCATAGGTGGTAATTACACCATGTTCCAAAGAGGAAACTATACCACCGCAGAGCCTGCTTTTTCAAAATTAGTTAAACTAGCATGTTGGATAAGCTACCGTCAAGTCCCATTCCAGATACACAGAGGAAGTATTCTATACGGAAATAAGGGCACTGAAGTTCAGAAAAGTTAATAGGTCTTTTGGACTTTGTTTCTGATTCAGTTTTATGCATTTGCACAAATGAATTCACTTTTCTTTTGTGCAGTCACAACCTAAGACATCATGCTTGGAAAGATGCAGGGTCAGCAAAGAAGACCTCCAATGAGATGGAATGACACAATGACGTCAGAAATGGGCTCTACTGACAGAGCCCATCTACTGTACAGAGATGAGATGACAGAGGACAGGGCAGGCTTCATGTTGGCTGTTCACAGGGTCACTGTGAGCCATACTGGATTCAATGGCACCTAACAACAACAATCTGTACGTGGGCAAGTGAAAAGAATGAAGCAGAAGGAGCTTCTCTCAAAGCAGAAGAAACTCTTTGAACCTCCAGTAGGAGGAAGGATTTGGAGATAAAGAGATAAATAAAAGAAAAAAGGTGCTAGGGGGTAAATATTAACCCAGCTGCCTGGCATAACTGGTAAGATGCTTGACTCTGGTCTAGCAGAAGGAAGATAGCTCCTCTCTCGGAGTGCTGGCCTATCACTACTTCTCAGATATAATCAAATACTTGCAAAATTTGTCTCAGAACTGTATAGAACAATTCAGCACAAAGATCTTGTTCTGGATCCTAGTGAAATTAGTAGAATCTGGGACCTTAAAAGATAGGGAGAATCATCTAAAAACTGTTGGTTTCTATGCATCAGGAGCAAAAGAGAGAAGGAAAAAAAGTTGCAGAGAAGAAACCAGTATATAGTGCTAACATCGTTAAATCAAACCAAACCCAGCCCACTGTCATTGAGCTGACTCTGCCTCCTCTGGGTTGTTGGGGTTGCAAATATTTATAGGAATAGCCTGTCTACCTTTCTCCCATAGAACAGCCAGGGGATTCAAACCACTAACTTATTGGTTATCAGCTCACCATGCTGCACACAACATAGTGTACACTACGACACTGACACACACATGTCTACTTAGTTAATATTCTGTAATAATACATGAGTCATGCCCTTATCTACTAAGGAACACTCTAGGGGAATTATATCACGCTTGGTTACCAATACTGACCATTCTGATCAGGGCCACAATAGGCCCTTATCTCCCTGACAGTAAAGGAAAAGAATTCATAAAAGAACATCAATTCTTTAAGGGTCAAGATGTACTGGATTAATTGGGAGCAGAGGATTGCAGAGACTATCCCTTTGAGACTCTTTAAATCTTAAACCAAAACTATCTCAAAATGTGCTTTTAGTGAAATAACAAATTGGCACACATAACAAAGGATATATATGTGGGTGTAAAGTTTTCCTTTAAAAAAATAAGTAGTCAGCAATTAATCTGAAGTCAAGATGAGAAGTTTAAAAAAATATGCAACTAGGGTACTGAAAATGGAACCATAGAATGGGCGTAAAGGGAATGCTGACATAGTATGAACAATTCAGCGGATGTCCTGAACAACTTGAATAGAGACTGCAAACAAGAACAAAATTTTCTGTGAGAACTTTCTCTGAAAATAAAATTATCATTATTTCTTTTAAAAAAGACTAGTGAAAGAGGAATATCCTTTGTCTGAGTGGATGTTACAGGAACCAAAAAAGACTTTCAACTTATGGGAAGTAAACTCTTTAGCAATGAAAGCTGGAGACCCATAAAAAATTGGTAATGATACCAATAGTGGCACAATTTATGGTGAAGTGGTGATACGAGATCACTTTCGCCACAGGAGTGCCTGACCCAGTCTGGTGTCTGACTGGTGATGAATGCAGCAGCTGTGGTATGCTCTCAAACATGCTAATGGAAAACACACACAAGAGAAGCAAAGTCAAACTTGAGTAGAATTGTAGCTGTTCAAATATTTTAGTCTTAGATTTCAATCTATTAGGAAAAAAGACTCCCAGTATGGCCCTAAAAGGTGAAAAGAAGTCGAAGTTGACTAACATTTAATATCATTTTTCTTTCACTTTTGCAATGCAGAAGCCATCCTATTCAACATGTTGGGATAGATACCTTTAGAAAACAACAAATTCATATAATAGTCTCTACTGATGCCACAGTTATGAATGAACAGGTATGTGATAAAGCATCTTTTAGTATCTGGAAATACACTTAAATCAAATTGCTGCTTTATCAACACAAGTGAGGACGTTTTTAATCAGACTTTTACCGGGACTCCAAAGATGGTTTTGCCTTCAACTTCAAGAAACTCTTGCTGTGATAATAAAGGCACACGGCTTTTCTTCCACCAAAATTTCCACATTTGGGTCTCTGTAACTCAACAGGTTACAATTCTGTTACACATTTGGTATCTATAACTTACCATGTTACAATTTTGTTCAATGTCCTTTACAATATCAATTTATTTATACTGTCTAATTTAGGTTGGTAACATACCATGGGCTGGCAAGAGAACAGGTCTAGACTTGTTGTTGTTGTTATGTGCTCTCGAGTCATTTGCGACTCATAGCGACCCTATGCACAACAGCCCTAAACCCTGCTCTATCCTGC
>NW_006399825.1:11388007-11422320 GCF_000299155.1 Elephantulus edwardii | reverse complement strand
GTAGGTGTATCAGAGACAGTGAGATTGGTTCAGGATAGAGCAGAGTTCAGAGCTATTGGGCATAGTGTCACTATGAGTCGTGGTTGGCTTGACGGTACATAACAACGAGTTGAGTTCCAAGTATTACACTAAGAAACAAGCTTCAGAAGATATTCCACATATTCCGCACTAATAAGTAGCCTGATGTTCAAAACTCAAATGCTCTAAAAAACGAGCAAAATACTAATAGATATAAAGACACCTGAATCAACAAATCCAATCAAGTTGCCTCAGTCACCGATGTGAAGGAAAGGATTTGACATTTGCATTTCAACTTCCAGTCTCTTGTTCTAACATTCAAAAACTTTTGTGATTTCTCCCAATCTAGTTCTTCATTCTTTGACATTAGATAAATGCCCACCAGGATTATGTGCTGCTGGCTAACAAAGGTATCCAGCCTTTCATCCAAGCAACCATGTTGGTTTTGTCCCCGTAATTACATTCTGCAATATTATAATTAATTATAATTCTTGCCTTGCTTTAAAATCTACTCTGTACAGTTACACACTCTTTCCTTCTTTGGAACACTCTGTAGGCTGATGCAGATTTATTGGGGTGCTAGTGAAGCATAAACTCCAGGTCTCCCCATTTGCATGAGACCTTACAAGACCACAGGAAGATCTTTAACAGTATGATCTTATATTTAGACAATTTTGCTAAATTTGCAAAAGTTAAATATTTTTTTAAAAGTTAAATATTTTTAATGCAAGACAATCCTGTTCTCTCTCTTAACTCCAGTTCCCCACCATGATAGTCTGTCTCCTAGTAACTGATAATGAGAGGCTGAGAACATTTCTGGGTTCCAGATAAAGGGAAATTCAGATACATATTATATTAATATACTTGGACCAAGAGGCAGTTGTCAGAACAGAGCAGGGTAACACTGCATGGTTCAAAATTGGGACAGGCGTATGCCAGGGATGTGTCCTGTCTCCATACCTTTTCAACCTGTATGCAGAGCTGATTATCCAGGAGGCTGGGCTCTATGAGGAGAATTGTGGCATCAGGATTGGTGGAAGATGTATTAACAATCTGCGTTATGCAGATGATACAACCCTGCTTGCTGAAACTGAGGAGGATCTCATGCACTTGCTGCAGAGGGTCAAGGACTGCGGCCTTCAGTATGGACTGATGCTCAATGTCAAGAAGACAAAGATTCTCACCACCAGACCAATTGGTAGCATCAGGATGGATGGCGAAGAGATTGAGATTGTTCACAGCTTCAGTTTGCTCGGCTCCACAGTCAACACTCTTGGCACCAGTATCCAGGAAAAAAAAAGTATTGCGATGGGCAAGTCTGCTGTTAGGGACCTCTCTAATGTACTCAAGAGCAATGGCGTCTCTCTGGAGACTAAGGTGTGCCTGATGCAGGCCATGGTCTTTGCAATCACTTGTTATGCACCAGAGAGTTGGACAATGACTAGGGAGGACAGAAGGAGAATTGATGCCTTTGAGCTGTGGTGCTGGAGAAAAATATTCAATGTACCATGGACTGCCAAGAAAACAAACAGATTCATCCTGGAGAGGGTTAAACCAAGCTACTCCTTGGAGGCAAGGATTCTGGGTCTTTGTCTGACATACTTTGGGAATGTTGCAAGGAGGGACAGGTCCTTGGAGAGGGACATCATGCTTGGGAGGGTAGGGGGACAGCGCAGGAGGGGAAAACCCTCTATGAGATGGATTGATTCAGTGACTGGGGTAATCGGGATGGGTGTGTCAGAGGCAGTGTGATTGGCACTGGATAGAGCAGGGTTTAGGGCTGTTGTACATAGGGTCACTATGAATCAAAAACGACTCGACGGCACATAACAACAACAACAACAACACTGTATTTATTTAGTTCACAGACACTTCTGTGTATAGCTGTTATTGTCACTCATCTGTTGAGCAGCTTCTAGGTGAATGTAACTCATCACCGTCTTGGGGAAGCCTGTGTCATGATACAAAGGCTGAGGGTTGTAAATGCCATGGCATGAACGTGTCTGTCCTGTACCCAACATTTGAAGTATGTAGATCATGAACAATAAGATTTAAAATGGGTCAAGCCAAAAAGCTAGTCTACTAAAAACTCTTTTACTCACAAGATAACTTGTAAAAGGATAATTCAATTGTCACTAACAACTTGACAAAAAAGAAATTCTCTGACCCTCTACCTTTCTGAGCATGATGAGCTCTCCTGACAACATGCACCAAGTATGTGAGATGAAGTTTCAGCATCCTTGCCTATAAAGAACACTCCAGATGGATTTCCTCTAAGAAAGATTTGTTTATTCTTCTGACAGACCATGGGATATTCAGGACTTTATACACAAAGCTCTTTCACCAAACTACAGCAGCATGAAAATATGTAAGTATATCTATGTATAAAGTCTCATGTTTATATATCCTAATTATCAGTATTTAAACTGAAAGTGCTTTGATTAACCACATTAGAGAAAAAGCAAAGACAATAAGGTTGGCACAGGAAAGAGGAGGATTCAGAGGAGAGGGTAACTATGAGTCACAGGTAACTCAATGACAAATAACAACAACATTAGAGAGAGGAACAGCAATTGGAGAGAGACTGACAAGCAGAATAACAACACTCTGTTACAGGTTCTGAAGGGGAATGGCAAGAGAAAGATGAACAGTCTCCTTTGGAGAGGTTTACAGCCTCAGGAACCCAATAGAGGGTCAGCTTTGAGTCAATTCCAGCTCAACAGCAGTGACTTAGCTGGATTAGTTAAAGTAGGTTAGTGCACTCAACTTAGTCAACTCAGAATCCCTAATGGATGAACTGAATTAGGCAACAGAGATGAAGACACATCATAGCAGCTGACATTAAATCAACCTCACTGCATGGCAAGTCTATGTGTATCAAAGTAAAATTGCAATTAAAAGGGACTTTAATGACAAAATTCAGAAATCTTTAGAATTATCCTTTTCCCCCCAAAAAAGGTCTATGTGGCTTAAAGGTTAAAAAAAAAATGCTCCTGTCAGGTATCTTTACCTTCATTTTACACTTCTTTAGCATCAACATTTGTTTTAAACAAACATGAGTCACACTAATGCAGCATAAGTTATCACCGCTGCAACTTAATGTTAAATGAGCCAAAGAACCGTGACATCAACAGCAATGTTAAACAAACTTGTAGGGGTTCTGAAATATTGATTACAGTCTGGTCAATACAATGGTGTATAAAGACATCTGGCACCCATTCAGTAGATCTTTGAGTTTGCTCTACCTTTGAGTCTCAGAACCTACCTATTTATAAGGTTAATTTGTATACTGCAGATTTATGACGACCTATCAGATAACTGGAACCTTAGTGGTCTAGTGGTGAGAAGCTGAGCTGCAATCTCAAAGGCACATAGTTCGACTCCATCAGCTGGTCCATGGATGTGAGAAGGAGAGGCAATCTCCTTCCACACGACTGACTGCCTCTGCAAACCTGTAGGTCAGCTATGAGTTAGTTAGCTCTGACTTGCCATCACACCGCAACAACGGCTCTGAATAACAGATAAAAGAGAACAGATAACTTACAAAGTTTCTTTGGTAGAGCTCAATTTTAACAGAATTTTGAAATACACAAGGCCAAGACCTATAAATTTTTGAATTTGTAAATTATGATGATTAACGTATTTGTTTTAGGTAAATGAGCACATAATTGTACAGGCTAGAAACAGACACTCATTTATGGATTTACATTTTTAAGAGGAGTTAGGCAGGGACCAAGTGATTGAATAAACCCAGTAAACTGGCTAGAAAGAGTCATTTTTATCAGGCATTAAAATTGGGGTGCTTTAATTTACTCTAAATCAAATGGCAATGGGATTTTTCAAAGGGAGACAATATATAACACTTTGCAATTATTGAGGAACTGGTTAAAACACATTTTGGAAAAGATGTTTGTAGTTTATGGGCCTATAAAATATATTGACTCAAAATAGAATGCTTATCTAAGGACCTTTTCTTTATGAATTCCCTTATTAAAACCATGAAGTGAATGTGAATGTGTGTCCATTTAAGGATATTGACTAAGAGAGATTGTTTGCTTCAGTATGGAGCATATTTGAGATGGTTCATGAACCTGAGGCCTTGGCCAGTAGCTAGCGTTTATGGAACCATTCTTCTGTCCAGGATTTTAGGCCAAAGCTCCTGGGGCACTGAGGGGAGCAGCCTCTGAAAGAATACCTAGCTGGCTCTTTTGCAAGATGAAAAAGGGAGAAACCAGCAATGCCCTCAGGCCCCTGAGCTGCAGTTGCAAACAATTACTGGCAACATCAAAGTACTAAATTCAAATCACCAAGTCCTTCTTGATAGATGAGAAACATCCACAAGTCACTTTAAGGTATCCTGGGCACAGATCTATATGATTTATCATCTGCATGTGAAACCTTTGATCACTATATTTTATTGGCTTGTTCAAAGTTGCTGGCAGGACTGGAAGAAGTGGTGTGTTGTGGAACCACTGTTATCTCTTAGGAACATGCACAATGTGGTTGTATGTCAATGCTCATATGTTCCAAATGCCTCTTTCTCCACAGTAGCAAAGGGACCTAATGTCTCTCTAGCTCTTTCCTCCTCTGGTAGGGAATGCATATTGAGTGACAATTAAAATTCTAAATAAGAGTCACTCAATTAAGTTCAATAAGGAAAATTCAGAAACTCTGTTTCTCTGCAAGAAAACTGGCTGAAAAAAAAAAGGACAAGGAAAAAAAAAAGAGACTCTCTGCCGTGTGGAGACGTTTGCCACCGTGGCTTGAAAGCTCATCTGCTGATCCATAGCCGTTTCTGGAGTCCGAGAACCAGCTTTGATCTTCGGCACCTTTTACTTTATGCATCCGGTAGGAAATGGTCTCTCCATGATGTGGAACTAGCCCCAGCTGCCCAGGCATTTGTGCCCTCACATTAGATAACTGAAATCGAATCCACTTGAAAGTACCCTGGAAGACCACCCAGGTGTTTCATATGGCTGCTGTCTTGCTACTAAATAGGTTCATTACACAAGCTGGAGTCCATTAGAGCAGCAACTAATTCACCTGATGGCATCAGAAGGCAATGATCCAAGGATCTTTATTGACGTTTCAGTGTAACTTCTGTTCCTCAATTCAATGTACATCAAAATCCACAGGCCATGGATACAAACCTAGGTGATATTTCTATTATTTTTTAAGAAAACAAAGACAACTGCTCTTGTTAAGAGGACTGAATCCCAACTTTCAAGGGAAAGATGGCTGTATATAGAATGCCTAGGGCTGCTAATCTTGGGGAAGACAGAATTTGGTTTGAAGTTAAAATATTTCCATAAATGAATGTTTGAGAAGCACAGGAATAATCTAGACTTTATCAATTTAAATAACTTAAAAAGCTAAAGAAGGGAATTTCTTTTTTTACTATTTAAGTGACTTAAATAAACTATAATTATTTTGAGGGGTTGTAAGAAAAGGTATGTTTACATAGTCATTCATTATTCTTCCACAAATCTCATAAATAAACCAAATCATACCAGAACAAAATACGCTTATTTATTTGAAGGTGATCCTTGTTTAATATAACTTATTTCAATAGCCCATCGAACGTCCAGTACTGTAGGTTAGCATTTATTTTAACTGAGTAGCATGAATAAACAATATTGGTAGGAAATCACAGAATAACAAGTTACCTTTAATTTACCAAGATCAGAGGGAATCTGATAAAGAACATTTAACAACATAGAACTACACTTGTGAAAAGCATTAAGTGAAGGTGCTGATAAGAGGCTAGGATGGAAATCTGCATTTGAATTTGCCAAATGGTTTCTGAGACAAGCCTCCTTCAATTTGAGATGAAGGCGCACAATCCCATCTTTCAGATTTTCTTGTCAGGGTGAGCAAACCAATACATAGCTCTATCTTCAAATAAAAAGGATGACCTTAGAAAGATGAAATTGTCCATATAAGCTGAACATGAAAGTGTGGCTGCTATCAGAACTGTGTGTACACTATGCTTCTCTGGGTCACCCTTGTTCTGTTAAAGACCTAGATTGTATACCACATACACAGATGCTTTCATAGATGAGGTATTTGTGCCTCTAAATAAAATAACTTGAATGCTCAGGTATGACAGTGACATTGATAAATCATTTAATGTATTCTGTAAATGTGAACCAGTAACTGGGCTCTGCGATGTGTATCTTCCTGGTTTGTCACACTCTTTGGCTGTGTTCTTGAAGTCTATCTAGTGTTTTTACAAAAAAGGCTTTTGATGTTCCTCGTCTATAGCCCTGGGTCATTTTCAAAAGCATCTTTTAATGGTCTCCACAGAGGAAAAGACAACAATTTCAGACTAGACTACATGCCACAATATAAAGACTACCTAGCTAACGTTCGATTCTTAGTAAAGGAAAAGAATAATATATTTTAGCATTTAAAGATCCTAAGTGCTTTATTCTTAAAAGGGATAAGAATCTTTATTCCACAAGTACTTTAAATAAGTTAAAAGGATCAATGTCTATTAAAATTGCCATCATATTAGTAAATCAGCAAGTATACTTCATAAACAGACCAATTTTACCATATCTTTTCTTAGTTTAGTGACCTTAATAAATGCCATCTTAAAGACTTTCTCTTGGTTCTCGATAATTACTAGCTTTATTTTAATGCATATACAAAAGGAATTTTCTCTATTATATGAAAATTCTGTTTGGATATGCATAAAATGAGGAAAGAAAAATAAAGAGGGAAATTTGAAAATAGTAAAAACTTAGCATCAAAATATATCAGTGACATTAAAATGTGACAATCTTTCGCTTCTAGAAGTATCTTTCATTTTTATGCCATGCAGCATAACATGTGAGTCAAGGTGTGAGATGACCAACGAAGTAGAAGAGTCCTTTCACTTTGCTTCCCTATCAGCCATATATCACTGTCCAGCAAGGCAGCATGAAAAACATGGTGGGTTAAAATAACAATCTATCACGTCTCATTATTTTGGGGTAGACTGAGTAGGTAGGACCTCTGCTGATTTTCCAGTTCAGTGATGTAGCATCATTCAAATGAAAGATTTCCTGAGCAGGGAGGTTCAAGAGGGCCTCTGATGCCCTTGACTGGGTGTCTCGATTCTCTCCAATGAGGGCTTGCATCATATACCAGGCTATCCTGAAGTCCTTACCAACAATTCCACACGTGCACTCCAGCAAGCTCAGGAGTAAGGTTCAAGGCCTCATCAGGTCCACCTCTGGGGTTACACAGGATTATTCCTGGTGTTGAATAAGGCAGGACACGAACCTCGCCCAGACACAAAGGGCAGGGGAAAGACTACACCATTAGAAAGGAGGGGTAACAAAGTCTGATGGCAAAGAGGGTAACTGTACTGAGAGGAGAAATCAGTGGCCGTGATAAAATCACATGACTTCAAAAACCCACATGCTTAGACTGGAAGCCAGAGTAGCATCTACTTCCTAAATAACATGTCTCTGGAAACTTTAGGAACTTTGATAAATGTCAATAGTTGTAGAGGGCCTTCAAGCCTTTTGTTCATAGGGTTGCTATGAGTCATGCTTGACTCGAAGGCAATCAACAACAACAACAATATATGCTTAGAAGGGGTAACCTGAGAGCACAATGGTTGAACACTTGGCGGCGAACCACAAGGGTTAGTGATTTGAACATACCAGCCGTTTTAAAGGAGAAAGATGAGTGGCAGTCAGCTTCCATAAAGGAATACAACCCTGAGAATTCTAAGTCCAGTCCCAACCCATCCTACAGGGTCACTATGAGTCATAATAGGGTTTCAAACCAGTTCATTTCATTCACTGGCAAAAATGTCCTTTTCTGATACACTGAATTAGAATTTACATGTTAACAAGATTCTGAGGTAGTGCTTAGAGTTCCTCCAGTGATTCTTAAGTATCCATTTTACTAGAATGTAGATATGGATTCAGTATATCAGAGGTGCAAATGCAAATTCTCAGCAGTGGTCAAACCAGAATGAACCAGTTTGAAGCCCCCCCCCCCATTGGAATTAACTCTACAACAGTGGGTTTGGTTGGGTTTTTATGTTTAGAATGCAGATTTCATAAGTCTTTATGTTTAAAATAGATTCCATTTCCTATCTAAAACAAACATATGGTATCAAACAGTCTTTTAATGCTCAGATTTAAATTCGTTTTAAAGAGATAAAAAGACTGAAGCAGTTCTGCTATTTTTTTGTGTGCACGCTTAACGACAGCAATATTTACATAAACATATTGGCAGAGGAGATGTTGCCTTCCCTATATCTCAGTGGGCCCACAGTTTCCTTTTAGAGGAAATACTCACCCCTCCCACTGTTGACTGACTTCCCCCCACCCCCACCCCCCACTGTAATCTTTACAGAAGCAGATTACAGCATATTTCTCCCATAAGGTGCCTGGTAAGTTTGAACCATGAACCTTTTGGTTAACAGCCAAGCAGTTTACCCATCACACCACTAGAGTGCTAGGGAAGTGCACATTTACCTAAAATCCAGTGTTGTGGACAGATATGGATAGTTGAACAATTGATGGAAATACCTCCTTCTTAGAGTTGAATCCTTTTCATTCTAATTAAGAAAGCTGGCCTCAACAAAATCTCTGAGATGACTTCTTTAATTCAGATGCCCTATTGTCACCTCTATTCAATAAAAAGCCAGGGTGTACCTGAGCAGTCTAGATGCCAGATAGATTTTGTGTATTCACTCACCTCCCATTATTTAGAGAGATTTCATTCTTTTAAGCTCATATGAGAGTGACTCAGTTTTCAAAAGCAACACTTTAGCCTAACCTGTGGGCTCCATTCATGTGCCTTCAAATCAGCTTGGGGGATTAAGATGAACATTTGTTGTTTGGCAAGAATGACATAGAAAACATAAGACTGTTAACCATAGGAGTGTGTGGTTTATTTTACAGGATTTTGGTTTCAACTATAGATAGATGTATGTGTGTACTTGTTTTTCAATTTTGAGGCATAGTCAATATACTTAATGGGGGTGGAAGTTCTGAAGCTGTGTTTCTAGAGGGTAATCAATCAAGGTTCTCACCTTCAGGTTGGCTCAGGAAGTCTCTGCGGGATGTTAGATCCCTTAAGAAAACAACAGAGATCCCATTGGAAAGGGAATAGGACTTCCTAGTTACATTTATTCATTTTGGAACTCTTGCTCAGTGCAAAAAAAGGGTGCTAAATCCTGAGGGGAAAAGTATGAGTATGATACCTTTAGCCTTAAAGGACTCAGAAGACACCAACCTGGAAGACAATGTCACAAACCTTGTGCAAGCACCCACTGCAGAAGGCTGGAGGGACAAGGGCAGAACTAGAACTGCACTTGGAGAGACTTCACTGGGATTCACATTGTGGTAAGTGCTTGCAAGCATTTCTTTACTCATTTCTTTACGACTTTCCAATGTTCAAGACTCTGAACTATAAGCTAAGAGGAACCTCAATGAGATGACACTGCAACTGCTTTAGAACTCTTAGTTCATAAGAGAGCAAGATAGAAAAAAAGTGAAGAAGGGAACAACAGAGGTGAAAAAGTTTACAAATACAGATACCTATACAAATACATGAAGAAGTACACAAATTAGTACATGTTCACAGCCAAAGGAGTACCTCTACCTGTGTCTGCTGGAATGACAAAGTGAGGGAACGCTGGGGACTGGAACATGATGCAGATACTAGGAAAAGCATTAACAACCGACAAAAATAGTCCATACTTCAGATGCAGCAAGACACTGAGTCAAGTGCAATTCTATCTGTGACTATTTAAAAGTTAAATAACAAAAACCTGACATGGAAACTGAAGTGAGGACCTCTAGCTGATTCTAGAATGAGACATTAAGGTTAAAGTAAATTGAAACAAAGCCATAATAATAAAAAAAAAAAATCCCATTTTTTACTTCCTGCTTCAAATAATTGTTTCCGAACAAAATCCATTCTTAATTAAGATACACAATGCCCTCTCTGACCTAGCAGTCCACTCACCCCAGCTCTTTATCACTCTCCATTTTTCAGAATTCTTCCAGGATGCGCATCCCAGGGCCTTTGAGTCAGCCAGCCCCTCAATCTAATGTGGTCTTTGCATGGCCAACTCTTTGCATGACAATGCTTGCCTCCTAGGTAGGCTAGTTCTGTGAAAGACCTTCCATCTCAACGTTGTTTTGGGGTTTTGGTTGCTTTGGGGTTTTGTGGAATTTCTTACCCCTGTGCTCTCTATCTCTTTATTATAGCTTATCTTCCTCATTTACCAGAAGTACGTGTGTGTGTGTGTGTGTGTGTGTGTGTGTGTGTGTGTTTCAATTCCACGGATGAAAGATGGTCAATCTTCTCTCATGAAATGTGCAGCCTCCTTCAAACCCACTGGAGAGTCAGTGAGGAGTTGTTTCTGTCTGAAAGGCAATCAGTCTGAGTTTGAGCTTCTGACTTACTCTGACTGTAAACTCCTTGAGATAAGGAATTCTGTTTACTTTTTTCACTGTTGTGTGCCGAGAAGCTAGCACACTTCAAGCACTCTATGAATATTTGTTGAATTAATGAACAAATTCAGAAAGTTACAAGAATAGGCTGAGAAATCATGTAGGTGAGGGTGAACTAGTATGTGTACATTTACTGCTCTTGAATAGATTTCAATTCATAGAGTGACTCACTATATGGAAGAACAGAACTTGCCAACAGGGTTTAGCTGTATTCATTGCGGAAGCAAAATGCCGCATATCTCTCCTTCAGAGCAAATGATGACTTTGAACCAATGACTTTTGGGTTAACAGTCAAGCATTTTAAGCACTGCGATGTCAGAGTTCCAACCATATACAGAATTAACTGGGGAGGAAAAACAAACAAAACCCCCACAAACTCAAAAAGCCCCAAATCAAATCACTATAAGATGCTGATTCACATTAGAAGGTCAAGTATAAAGTATGTGTGTTGAGCGGTTCAAGTAAGTGAGGCATAAAGGAGTCAACCTTGGACCAAGGGCAGAGGTAAGTTTACCCCAAAGAGATGCACAATCTTCATGCATTTCCACTCAACGGCCACTCAGACCAGTGGATCTGCTCCATGGATACAGAAAAGCCAGTAAAGACATCCTGATGTTGATTATTATACGTGAATATTCGAATCAAGACAGGGAATCTGGAGACCAGACCATTCCAGAGAACACTGTGGCATAAATTCAATGAACAGTCCCAAAGACACAATTAAGACAAAACAAACATGCAAACAAACCAAAAAGGCCCACTTATTTGTTCTAACGTCTGTTCCAAGGGGACAATGCCTCTAAGATAATAAAAGTTAACCATGATGTTAGCGGCAAGTTATTTAGTATGAAGGGCACCATGAGTGTGTCATATGTTGTCTGTGAGAGAAATGCTGACATCTTTGGCAATGACACCCAGTTCAAATGGAAAACACTTCCACGGCAAGCCCATCTAACGGGTGCTGTGAATCACCCTGATTATGAGCCACAAGCATGCAATCACTGGCACACAGAAACTCCTGACTAATAGCCGCGAGCAGTTTGCCTTTGCTATCTAAGTGTCACAGACTGACACACTCCTGCCCGACCTAAACTCGGCATTAATACCTGAATCACAGCCTGGGGAAGCTCAGTGTTCCACTGAAGGAAAGAAGATAAACAGCAACAATACAAAGATGCAGCACTTTTAGTTCCCTTAGTTAAACCCAATGCATTTAATCTTTCGCCTGCATCTAAAATGCCTGTCATCTTCTCTGGGTGGAATGAATGATACGTAAACACTCCTCCAGCAAGCCCATTTTTTGAAAGATTTTCCTCATATATCAAACAGAAAACAGAATAAAAAGCCCTAGTTGCCTCAGCATCACAATACACAAATCATTAGGCAGCCTGGGGGCATGCTGATCAAGGTCCTACCATGGAGAAAACCACAGGATCCTTAAAGATAACACCTACCCAAGTCCTCAAACACAGGACCAATTTCTCTAGGAGAAGATGCACATAATCTGCTCTGGAAACAAATGATACACTTCATTAACTATCATGGTATGAGTGTATTATTTATCTACGGAAAAATTACCCTTAGCCAATGGTTTGTTCTGACCTTGGCTCAGCATGAGGAGGAATTCAATCATGTCTTATTAGAAAGAGATGATCACCACATCTGGGCAAATGCCCACATATCCAATATCTCCATCACAACATCCAATGGAAAAATAATAAAGAGATGGGAGACAAATGCTCGAAGAAGAATAAACTTGTGAAAATTATGGGGCTAGAAACACAGTCATATCTCACCCTTTCTAAATGCTCACTGAAGGTCTGGCACTATTTTAACTGCTTTATGTGCACTAAGAATCCTCACAGAAAGTTCTGGCAGATATGAATGCTCACCTGCACAGGTTGGAGTCTGAAGTTCACCCAGACGATCTTTAGAAGAAAGTCCTAGTGACATACTTTGTGAAGGGGGGGAGGGGGTGGCGGAAACTTTCTTGAAAAATTTTAGGAGCACAGAGCTACTCTGACACACACAGGCTCACAATAAGCAATTTGCTGGTAACTCGTCTTACTCTTTCCAGTGTTGCTAAAGCTTGGAAATGTTTATTTCTCTATTCTGTAGCTAAATACAGAAAAATAAAGTGAGATGATTTCTTCTTGGCCCCACATCTAGGACATGGTAAAAATAGAAGTCAAACCCAAGCAATTACCTTCAACTGCCTGCACATCCATCTTTAAACACAAAGGAGACTTTCCATCTGTACACAATTCAATTAGACTCTCCCAGACCAATGTTTTGAAGATTCTATTGTAAACACACACCTATTTTCTTAGGGTAGCATGTGGTTGTTATTGTTGGGTGCCATCAAGGTGATTCCAACTCACAGTGGCCCATAGGATTGGAGAGAAGCTTCCCCACAGGGCTTTCTAGGCAGGATCAGAATAGATTATTAGATTTTTTTTTTTCTGTTCAGTGGCTGTTGGGTTCCAATTGGGACTTTTGGTTAGTGTCTGAGTGCTTGACAACTGAGCCAGCAGGGCTCCTTGGAGCAAGGAGAGTCCAGTCTCACTAATCACCTAAAGAGCTAAGCTCATAAATGCATTCTTTAAAAAGGATGGGGGCGGGAGGGGGGAGGGTATACTACCCTTAATTCTATTTCAAGCCGCAAAAGAAATATCACTGTATAGAATCCCTTTATCCAGTAAGTCTCAACTGTAGTAAGAAGAGAGAGTCTAGAGACAGCTGGGGCACCATTATCTAAGCCCTTGGGAGCTGGAAATAGGGTTAAACTCATGGTATTCCAAATCTAAAAGAAAATAGCTGATATGGGGGAAGATGTGTGCATCAAATAAGACACAAACTCAGTGACCACAGTTACCAAAGACAACGCCTCGGCTTTCCTATTCTCCTATCTTCTTTGCAAGGAAGCCAAAGGTGGGGACCTGTCTACGTGGCATTGCTGCCGTGTGCAGTCATTATTTGAATCGACATTGTGCTGTGTTAATGAGTGCCAACCATGTGCCAGATGGTGCTGAAAACAAAGCTTTTGCTGCGATCCCGCCCAGCGGGATCACCACCTCTCCTCTCTGTGCAAGCAATCGCAAATGTGGTAATGAGCTAACTCCGATGCAACCGAACTTTTAATCCCCCGACACATTCTGATTGGGCACTGCACCAAGATTTGGCATAGAAAAGGCACCTGGAGTGCTGTCGGATGATCTCTTCAGGGATAATGGACCAGGGAACTGAGCCTGTAATGATTTCATATCAGTTTGTTCAAGTTCAGTTGCTATTAATTGGGTTCAAGTTCAGCTCCAGTTCACACAATCTAAATAAATAGCTGTTGAAACCAGCTTAGTGCCTGGCACAGTATGTATCTCTGTAACTAACAAGAAGCAAGCAAAAAGGAAAGATGTAGAAGGATGTCGTGCATAGATGTTGCTGGGTGTATACAGTATGCCTTGTGGACCTGTGAAGTATGGAGGGGAAATCTCAACAGCGTACTGGCTTGTTATAATCGTGGTTGGTTATATTGTCTAACAAATAATCATATTCTGGAGAATTGAGCCTGAAAACAAGTTATGTAGTAAAACGTGCACATAATGCTTGAGAATAGCTACAGGGAAAACAGTGGCTAAGAGTTAAGGAATCTGGGCTTTCTCTCCACTTCTCTCCACTTAGGCAATTCTATGAAGTGAATTCTATCATCATCTAATGAAAATGTGAAAAGTACTGTCTTAGATAAATTCATTCCTTAACAGAGGAAAAGAACCATATCATGGCGACCGAGTAGTGGTGGTGGGACCAACATTAGCACAGAGCTTTGCATACTTTACAGGAAAAATCAATCCAAAAATCTATTTTGTTCTGGCCCATTAAGATTCATTCTAAGTCAGTTTCACTAGAAAGAAATTTAAAATAAGTTTTTAAAGATCATTTGTACAAAACTTTGAATAGAAGTATTTTCCATTTCAGTGTTGGCTGACAAATTCTGATTTCTCTTAGAATTCAATCATAGACACTGTATTTAAATACGGACTGGCTTGAGAAGATACTGGCAAAAGTATTTCACAAAGTAACAGGATTATATAGTGAAGGAAATATGAACAGGATAAGTGATTCACATCTTTCTGTGAAGCAACAATGCACCATTTAAAACAGAAGTAATTTAATTCAATATTATCACTGGTTTTACATTAATCATCTAGTTACATTACAAAATAAGATAATAAGTAACTTATTACTTGAAGTAACAAATGGAGGCAATAAGGACACAAAGAGAACGGAATTAATTTGGAAAGATAACTTGATTTTTAGATATTTTTTCTGATTTATTTATTCATTCATTCATTTATTTATTTTAGTAAAGCAAAAGGTGTTTGATCAATTATAACAAATTTGGCATCTGACTCTAAAGACAGCATGTTTCTCAAGTTTAGGGTAAAAAAAATGTGCTGTGAAATCAAAAGAACCAGGGTTACCTATGTTTCTGACATTTATTTGATGGGTAAATAAGACAAGTTCTCAGTTCTGTTGTGTTTGTTATACTGATAGTAGAAATTAAAAGAAAAGAAAGATACACGGTCATTGCAAAGACTGCACATACACAAAGTTAATGATTATGTCCAGCAATATCTCTGGAGTATAATAAGTGTTCAATAAATGTCCCTTAGTACTTGGCATTTAACAATCTCTCCTACTCTGCAATCAATTATTTTAAAGTTATTACTTGCAGAGCCAATCTGGGTACATGATGTTTTCAGTGAATCCTATATTAATTTGTAGTCTCAACATTTGCCCAAGGCAGGTCTGGTGGTGGTGGTGGTGGTGTTCATTGCAGCTCAGTCGAGCATGATCATAGCAACCCTATGAACAAAAGGACTGAAGGCTTTCTATAATTCGTCATTTATCAAATTTAATAGAGTTAATAGAGTGACAAGGATGTGTCAAATGCGTTAATGGTTGACTACCCAATGTGGACCGAGAGTGGGGTGGAGCTCCCCGATTAAACAAGCGTGGAAGGAGGAGTGGCATCCACTTCCATAATAGCTTGCCTCCAGAAACCCTATGAACTTGGAGAGAGGATGAAAGGCACCCAAGTGTTGAGGACTTTCCTTCATAGGGTCACTATGAGTTGCCTGCGACTTGATGGCACTTAACAGCAATGACATCAACAGAGAGAGACAAAGAGAGAGAGAGATCAGCTGGCCCAGTGAAGAAAAAAATGATGTCACCAAGACAAAGGTGGGTGACTTTTAGTTTGTGGCCCTCTGGCCAGTCTTTCATTGTTTTTGTTCAGACATTCCTTTAGGTCGTATAAGCCCTGGTGTACAAGTTGTCGTCCCGCGGTCACTTGTGGTTGCTGTGAGGCTGAACACTGTGACAAGGATGTGTCAAATGCGTTAATGGTTGGCTACCCAATGCGGACTGAGAGTGGGGTGGAGCTCCCCGATTAAACAAGTGTGGAAGGAGGAGTGGCATCCACTTCCATAATAGCTTGCCTCTGGAAACCCTATGAACCTGGAGAGAGGATGAAAGGCACCCAAGCGTTGAGGACTCTCCTTCATAGGGTCGCTATGAGTCGCCTGCGACTCGACAGCACTACAACAGTAGAGTTTCCAGAGGTATGTTGTTTAGGAAGTGGGGTTGTGTTGTCAATGAAAACATATGTTGGTCAAATCCAACAAGTGCTCCATGAGAGAAAGATGGAATATCTCCTATGCTGTGATTTAGTGCCTCTAAAAGCTCACTGGAGGAGGGTCAGCTATGGGTTGGTTCCAGTGGTACATAAATAACAACATTTAATCCAAATCAAGAATATCTAACTATATAATTATTATATTGCCTGTGTTTTCTTAACAGTGCCTAAACATTTTTTTTTTATCTAACATTCTAGTTATTCATAATCTGTTCTTAACTCTTTAAAATCTTTTCTCTACTTCTTCAAGCGTTATTCCCTTGGGCGGTGCAAACTGCCCAAAATGCTGGCAGTTCAAATCTGCCCAGAGTCACCTCACAAAAAAGTTCTGGTGACCTCTTTCAAAAGATCACAGCCATCAAAAATCCTACCATGACGACACTGTGAAATACTCAGATCATTAGGAGTTGGAATCTACTCAACAACAATTATTTTTCCTTTCACATCCTCAAGAGAAATTTTAAAAAAAAGGGATGCAGCCAGTATGTACGTATCTCTCTATCAAACAGTATAAATTTTACTTTCCTTCCCAGGATACTTTACCAGATGCAGATCTGTATAGGCAGGTTTGTGAAACCATTCGTATTTGCTGTGTCAGAAATCTGGAGTAACATGTCGGTAACTGTGCTTTCTTTGCTCCCCTGTTCTCCATCACCTTCATCTGAACTCTGTTAGCCTTTCAGCTCGCTTACTTTGTGGCAAGGTCACTTAGGGAGTGAGTCCCTTCCTGGTCAAATTTCTAATTCAAGTTATCTTGAGTCTCTGAAGGGAAGGCCTCTGGTGGGGCCTCACTTCAGCCTGATGACTCTCATCTGTTTACTATTAGCCTCCCTGTATTAACCTTTGCCTTGTTTGCTTGACTTTGCCCATCTCTGGTTTCAGAATGAGAACTCAAGGATAGAAATAGAATATAAGAGTCCAACTCTGAGGGCAGCTCAACAACAGAATCCCTATAGTCAGCACCCACCACTTGTTGTTGTTGTTGTTGTTGTGTACCACTGAGTAGGAAGCTTGACTGCCCAAGCATTTAAAAACTTCATTGGGGAAGTGGCCCCTTAAGTCAATAATATACAGCTGGCCTAATGATGCTCAGACAGAGGCTTTACAGCTCTTCTTCTCTATGTAACACAAACCAGAACACCAAGCCCAATGCCAGCCAGCCAGCCTGCCTAGCAAGTTCTTATATAATATGTGGTTTCCAGATTCATCAAAAATTACATATTCTTTAATGAACTAATATAATTTTATGTTGTAATTTGACCTTCCATTTTACCTGGGGTATTCCTGCTGTACTATCCCTCTACCTTTCGAAGCTTGATGTCCTTCTCCAAGGACTGGTCTCTCTGGACTACATGCCTAAAGTATGTGAGACAGAGCTTAAAATCCTTGCCTCCAAGGGGCAGCTTGGTTCCAGTGTCTTCAGGACAGACCTGTTTGTTCTGACAGTCCATGGTATGGTCAATACTCTTCTCCAGCACCACGATTCAAAGGCGCCAATTCTTTTATCATCCTTAGTCAATGTCCAGCTTTCTATTGTGCGTAGGGTCACTATGAGTTGCAGGTGACTTGAAGGTACACAACAACAACAACAATGTGAACCTGAGGCAAACTTATTTTTATCTGAATTATGCCCTTTATTTTGTTTTGTTTTAATACATTCATAATAAAGGTATTCTTCCATCCCCTAAAGAACAGTGAGATTTGAACAATTAAAGTTAAGACTTTGTTGTTGTTGTTATGTGCCATCGAGTCCCTTGCGACTCATAGTGACCCCATGTACAACAGCCCTAAACTCTGCTCTGTCCTGTGCCAATCGCACTGTCTCTGACATTCCCATTCTGATTACACCAGTCACTGAATCAATTCATCTCATAGAGGGCTTTCCCCTCCTGTGCTATCCCTTCATGCTACCAAGGATGATGTCCTTCTCTAAGGACCGATCTCTCCTTACAACATGTCCAAAGTATGTTAGATGGAGCCTCAGAATCCTTGCCTCCAAGGACAAAAGTTAATACTACTTTGTGAAATTCTAAGAGGAGCTTAATAAATGGGACGTTTTAGTCAACAAAGATACACTAAACACCTACCATGATCTTTACTTTATGGGAAATGTTAAGTAATATAATACTGAGAGACTCTGGTGACTTAGTTCATAGGGAGTTAACACTGCTAATCCAAAGCTCTCGCCTCTCTGCTGGTTCTAATCCACCAGGCAATCTCTTCTGTCCTTCACAGCCTCGGTAACCCAATGGAAAGGTGATTATCAGTCTGTTCAGACATGACACACACACAGAGAAGTAATACAACTTATTCTACTAATTTAAGAAACAGATTAGGTGACTTCAAACCATATATACTGAAAACAATACAAACTAATATTACTGCTCCTGAGTGCTGTAAAGACAAGCAAAAAACCAAACCAACCGTACTGTGATCAAGTCAATGTTAACTTATAGCAACCCTACAGTACAGAGTAAAACTGCCCCATAAAGTTTTTCAGGGCTTCAATCTTTACAGAGGCAGAATGCCCCATCCTTCTCCCTCAGAGCAGTTGTATGGGTTATATCCTCCAGTCTTTAAATAAGCAGCTGTGGGCACTTCCACTGGACCACTTGGACTTCTTCTGAAACACTTTACAAGGGTTACATTTCAATATTGTTCAAGAAATCAAAATAATTGTTGCCATACTGTCATTGCTATTAGGTGTAGTTGAGTGGATTACAACTCATAGCTAACCTACAAAAAACAGATCAAAATATCATCCTGGCCTGTGCCATTCTTCTAATCTCTGCCATGCTTAAAACCACTAGTGCACTCATTTTGCTGAACTATCGAATAGAGGATCTTCATCTTTCACTGACCCTTGGCTTTCTCAAGCATATCTTCCTACAAATCCTGTGACACCCAAATCCAGGGAGATAAATTTCACTATTCTTGCCTCTAAAGAACACACTGGTTGCACTTCCTCCAAGGCACATTTGTTCTTTTGTCAGTCCAGGGTAGGTTCAATGCTACCTAACATCAAAGGAAAAATCTCAATGCATACAGACAATTGCAGAATCATCCTAATTGAGGGGAACCAAAAAAAAAATTAATCTTTGACACAATGAATGGTCACGATGTGGTGCGTTAGTGAAGAGGTGAGCTGAAAGTGTAAATAGATCCCTATGACTAGACTGAAGAAGTTTTGTGCTTGTAATATCAGGGTATATGAGAATGAGCTACATATAAGTATACTTTCCTACCTAGCCATGAACTATTATCTAGAAATTTATCACCTCTGTTTTGTGACAAGATCTGGAAGAATGAGCTTCCTAGACCATGAACTTCCCTACCATGGCCTATTCTCTTGGCCAATTGTCTGAAAAACTCTGACTTGAATATCTCCACTGCTGATATGCTTTCTGTGACTCTATGTTTTGTAACTCTGTTCGAGTTTTCATCCTGACCATTTTGACATTTTAAACTTCAAGAACTGTGCATTCTTCTACATTCTATCATCAAGTTACTATGTGAGATACTATTTCACATTCACAAAGATGACTAGGATCCGAAAGGTAATATTAAGTGCTGGTGAAGATATATAGAGAAATTGGAACTCACATGGAAAATGATGCCACCCCTTAGGAAGACTGATGGGAAATATTCCAAAGAGCTAAACACTGGGTTAGTCTAAGGCACAACTCATTCCTTGGTACATACCAAAAAAATGAAAATGCAAATTCATAAAACTTGTACATAATGTTAATAGAAGCATCTTCCATTACACACAAAAATGGAAACAAGACAAATGTCCATAACATGGAAACAGCAAGTGAATGGATAACTGCAATTTGGAATAGCTATACAATTGAATATTGTTTGACAATAAAAACATAGGAAATGCTGATACCTGATTATGATATGGATAGACTTTGAAAACATTGTAAGTAGACAAAGCCAGACTCAAAGGACTACATTTTGTAAGATTCCACTTCTAAGAAATGTTGGTAACAAGTAAATCTATAGAGACAAAAAAATGGAAACATGGTCGTCTAAAATAGGAACCTTTGTACACTGTACACTAAGCATTGGGCTTCTAAACAAAAAGTCATAGGAACCCACCAGATCCTCTACATAACAAAGAAGAGGCAGTCCGCTCAGGGAAAGATTTACTGCCTGTGGAACCCAGTGGGACAGATCTACTCAGCCTTATATATTGTTGTTGTGTCAGAACCAACCCATAAGTGACCCTGTGTTGGGTTTTCAGAGGTGGTTAATTGCACATGAGATTACCCATCTTTCTCCCACAGAGAAGCTGGTGGCTTAGAACCAGAGCTCCCATCTCTGCCTTATATACTCACTAGAAATTAGAATTGACTAATCAGTTATAGGTGTTTTTACTTAGGACTGGGATGGGGAGGGTAGAGGCGTAAGCAGTGACACTGAGAAATGAAGGTTTTCTTTTAAATATAATGAAAATGTTAAAAATTGATCATTGTGATGTTTATAAAATTATGTGAATATACTAAAAGGCTACACAATTGTACATATTAAGTGGGTGAATTATATTTCAATAAATTCGTTAAACGAAAAAGAGTCTCCCCTTCTAATGGTTTTAGATAAGAACTACCTCTATCACATGAGTTGTTTATGTTAAAGGGGCAATCAGCAAAGCTGTACCAACTTAGAGATGAAGGGGCTAGTGTCCATCTGTGCTGGAGGTTTATTTTTGATGGTTTAGCAATCAAACTCATTGACCATGCAATATACTGTGTGAAAGATGATAAATGTACAGTGTACAACGCAGTTAAGAGTACATATCACTCATCATTTTAAAAAAGCACTTAAAGTCAGACCTCTGCAAGTTTTAGAGAACCTTATTCTAGAAATTATTCATTGAAAACACTCAACTAGCCCAGTATGCTTAGCCTGTAGATCAGAAAACAGGTTCTCTGAACTGTCTTTGTTTGGAGACTAATAAGTTACAGGATGGTACTTTCACTCCCATCTTCCTTTTTTCCTATTTAATGATCACATTCCATTTTCGGATAGTAAATGGAAACAATTATACTTTGTGAAATAGACACATGTACACAGACATATCACCTGTGTTTATCCTCAAAAGAGTAAATGCCTTAAAGGAGTACAAAGGACTCGCTTGCTCTCTTGGTGATCAGCCTCGGGCCTGACAACCACTGCTGCTCACTAAACAATCGAGGAATGAACTTTATCGTCTAGCATTACTAAAATACATAGATTTCTAAACTATTGCTCTAGCCTCTTGTCTCTAACCACCTAAATACCACTTCTTCTTAAACTAATCATGTCATAAATTACACTTATCTTTTTCTTCTTCTCAGTTTCCCTTTGGACCTCACATTTCTGTCACTGGCCCCATCTTTGTACTACTTCCTAGTGATAAGGTGAGGATCTGCATAGCAACTGAACAGTCAATACAGGAAAGACTAGAGCCCTCCATTCTGGCCATCAAAGTAAAAGCAGAAAGTCAGTAAAAAAGTAAAAAAAAAATGGAGATGGTATTTGTACACCAGTGTGAATGTAATCAATATCCCTGAAATGTACATTTAAAATGACAACTTCTTTGTGTACATATTTAACACAATAGTTTTAAAATAAAAGTAAATTTAATTATTAAAAAAAATTCACTGGCATGGCTAATGGGAAGGAAGGAAGGAAGGAAGGAAGGAAGGAAGGAAGGAAGGAAGGAAAGGAAGGAGGGAGAGAGGGAAGAAGGAAGGAAGGAAGAACCAGGTAAGCATGTGAGTCTTTTTTGTGACCAGGAAGCAAAGTGAAGTCAGAATTTTATTACTTACAGGGAAATTGAATCTGAGAAGATGCGAACAGAAGTAGAAAATTAGTATATAATACTTTGGTAAGAGGACTTTGGAATCTAGGGTCAAGAAATGTTTATTCTGTAAAAAGGGGGGAAGAGGAAAGGAAAGGGGGGGGGAAATTCTTTATTATAGATGAGTTTAGTTGTTATCATTGACTATGAAAACGAGGTTTACTAGAATAACCAGGCTGGATGTTCAGAGGCAAGAGGCTAATAAAAGAACATTTCAGTTCATCCATCCCATTATATATTTTTCCTGGTAAGGCATGATATTTTGGGTGATGATAACTATTGTGTATGCATCTCTTAGTAAAGGTATAATGTTCTGTCTGTGCTATCGAATTGGCTCAGCCTCTCAGGCATTTATTTATAAGATTATACTAGGTATTAGTAGCCTAAGTGTTACTTTACATGTTTTGTATATCATATTACCAGTCAGAACAACCCTGCGAAGTTAGATAGGATAATCCTCCTTGACAGAGAAGGAACTCAAGGCACAGAGAAGATACATAAGGTGGCCAAGATCACACACAGCAGAGATGACTGAGAACCTATATTTAGCACCAAAGATGGTATTGGTATCTCTTCCTCTATTCCATAACTGCCTCCAGCCACATTTTTCCTCTAATCAGCAAAATGGGGACTGGGAGGTGGCACTGGTGGCAAAGAAAGGATTAGAAGAATATTTGTACAACTCTACAGAGAGTAGAATTCTCTGTTTCTAAATATCTAATAATATATATTCAGATAGAACAATCTTTTTTGAATATGTGTGTTGGATTTAAAAATTTTTTTATTTTATACTGGTTTATTTATTAAGTTGGAATACATTGTTTTTCAACCAGATACTTCCCATTCTCTTCACACACACCCTATCAAATTGTGCAACCCATACCTCCCCTACCCCGTCCATCCTCACCTCTTCACCCTTCACCCGCCCACCTCCTTGGAACCTCATGCTCATTCTACAAAAATGGTTTAACATAATATTTGTTCTTATGGGACTGAGTTAGTTCACTCAGCATAATGATCTCCAGTCCCTCCCAAGTTAGGTAGTATTTACAAAATAATTGCTCCTGTGTGCCGTGTAGTATTCCACTGTGTCAATATATCATAATTTCTCAATCCATTCAATTGTGGTTGGAAATCTGGGCCGAACACACTTTTTAAGAGAAGAAGTTGAACAAATGTAATGAGAATACCTGTTATGCATTCATTATCTAGCTCTCAGATCTCTGACAGATGGACAATGAATAACTTTGACAAAAGAACTGATACTTTGAAGCTGTGGCATTGGAGAAGAGCACTGAACATCCCATGGACAGCCAAAGGAACAAACAGCTATGTCTTGGAGAGGGTGCAGCCAGAGCGCTCTTTGGAAGCAAGAATGATGAGACTTCACATCACATACTTTGGGCACGTTGCAAGGAGGGGATATATCTTGGAGAGGGACAAGATGCTTGAAAGAGTGGAGGGTCGGTGAAGGAGAGAAATACCCTCAACCAGGTGGACTGACATGGTGACTGCAGAAATGGGCTCTAGTGTGTCAAGAAGTATGAAGATTGCACAGGATAAGACAGGGTTTCAATCTGTTGTTCATAGGGTCGCTATGAGTCATACCCAACTTGACGACACCTAACTACAATAACAATCTCTTACAAATAGTCAGTCTTCTTTGATTTAATTTAATATTTCATTTTGTCTTAGGTGAAAGTTCATGCCATAAATTCTTCTTTAACAAGTCATATACAATTGTTCTGTGAAATTGGTCACTGTACACACGATGTGTCAATACTGTCACCATTTCTATCCCACATGTCCTTTTCCTATAGATCAAGTTTCCTGGCCCCTCATGTTTTCTTATCTTTGATTTTAAGTCATTTACCAAAAAGTCAGACATTAGTTCCTGGGTAGCAAATTGCTCAACAGGGCACATTCTTCAGGGATCTTTCTGTTTATTTGATGGCCAATCTATTATTAGGCTGAAAGTGATCTGTAGGAGTGGTTCCAGGGTCAAAGGGTACATTAGTCAATAGTCTTAGAGGTTCCTCTAGGTCCCTTCAGTCTAGTAAGTCTGGTATTTTTAACAGATTTGAATTGTTTCCTTAAAATCAGTTCTTCTGTTGTATTCCTGGTTAGAACAATTGTTGTAGATGTGATGTGTGGTCAAGTCCTTTGCAACTCATGGCTAAACTTTTAATCCCTTATGACTCACACTGACCTTGCTGCTACAATGTGCCATCAAGTCCATTAAGACTCATAACAGGGCATGGCAAGTGTTGAGAAAGCAGCTATTGGCATATGGTGAGCAGTGTTGTCATTTTGCACTATCATGTCTTCTTTGTGAAGTAAGAGTGTAAAGCTGGGCATTGGAATGAGTGTAAAAGGCAGTGTGCCCTGCCCTCCTGGGGTGAGAGCTGCTGAAGGGATCAACGAGGCTGCATGGAGCCTTGAGTTTTGTTTTATAAAACGGATGCAACTATGTCAAAATGTTGGTTTAATACAACAGTTTGGTAAGGTATTATTTTTTAAAAACCCATTTGCTTCTATTTTAAAATAGAAATATTTTTAAAGAAAAAAAAAGACTCACAGCAACCATATGAACAACAGATTTGCCTGATCTCATACCATTTTCACAATCTCCATGCACTGAAAATGATGGTCTTCACATGCACAAGCCAACTGTTAAAGTCACCATGCCAAAAACAAATTCAAGCCACTAGTGGCAATACTTAAAGATAGTTTAGGGAAAATGTTGAATGATCCAGGAAGTATCAAAAGAAGATGGAAGGAGTACCCAAAAGTTACTGTACCAGAAGGAATTGGCTGACACAGAGGAATTTCATGAAATAACGTATGAGAAAGAGCCTATGGTGATGAAGGAGGAAGTTCAAGTTGCTATAAAGGAATTGGCAAAAAACAAGGCTCCAGGAGTTGACTGCATACCAATTGATTTATTTCAACAAACAGACGCTGCCCTGGATGTGCTCACTAAGTTGTGCCAGGAAACCTGGAGGACAGGCAGCTGGCCAACTGACTGGAAGAGATCAATATTTGTTCTCATTCCAAAGAAAGGTGACCCAACAGAGTGTGGAAATTATCGAACAATATCATTGATATCACATGCAAGCAAGATTCTGCTGAAAATGATCCAAAAACATTTGGAACAATATGTCAACAGAGAACTCCCAGATGTGCAGGCTGGATTTAGAAGAGGTCGTGGTACTAGGGATATTACAGCTAATGTAAGATGGATCTTGGCAGAAAGCAGAGAATAACTGAAGAATGTCTATCTGTGCTTCATTGACTATGCAAAGGCTTTTGACTGTGTGGATCACAACAAGCTATGGCTGACTCTGAGAAGAATGGGAATCCCAGAACATTTGATTATGCTAATCCGAAACCTATACTTGGACCAGGAAGCAGTCATCAGAACAGAGCAGGGAGACACTGGATAGCTCAAAATCAAGAAAGGATGTATTTTGTCATCTTACCTTTTCAACCTGTATGCAGAACAGATCATTCGAGACACTGGGCTGTATGAGGAGGAATGTGGCATCAGGATTGGTGGAAGAATCATCAACAACCTGCATTATGCAGATGATACAACCCTGCTCGCTGAAACTGAGGAGGACCCGAAGCGCTTGCTGCAGAAGGTCAAGGACTGCGGTCTTCAATATGGATTGAAGCTCAATATCAAGAAAACAAAGATTCTCACCACTGGGCCAACTGGCAGCATCAGTGTGGATGGTGAAGAGACTGAGATAGTTAACAGTTTTCGTTTACTTGGCTCCACAGTCAACACTCTTGGTAACAGCAGCCAGGAAATCAGGAGACTAATTGCATTGGGGAAGTCAGCTGTGAGGGACCTCTCAAGAGTACTGAAGTGCAACGAGTCAGGTTGGAGACTAAGGTGTGCCTGATCCAGGCTATAGTCTTTGCAATTACGTGCTATGCATCAGAGAGTTGGACAGTGAATAGGAGTGATAGAAAAAAAACTGATGCCTTTGAGTTGTGGTGCTGGAAAAAAGTGTTGAATATACCATGGACTGCTAGGAGAATAAACAGGTTTGTCCTGGAGAGGGTGAAGCCAGAATGTTCCCTAGAGTAAAGGATTCTGAAGCTTCGTCTGACATACTTTGGACATGTTGCAAGGAGGGACTGGTCCTTGCAGAGGGACATCATGTTTGGGATAGTGGAGGGATGGCACAGGAGAGGAAGACCCTCTCGATGAGATGGATTGATTCTGTGAGTGGAGTGGTGGGGATGAGTGTGTTTTAGACAGCGAGGTTGGCACAGGATAGAACAGTGTTTAAGGCTCTTGTACATAGGGTCGCTATGAGTTGCAAATGACTCAATGGCACATAACAACAAAAACAACTGATATTTTAATAAATGTTTACAGAAAACTTGGATTTCTATTCATTCACTGTTGCACATTTTCCTCCCTACCCCCAGTTCACTTTTCTCTTTAAAAAAATTCCTTCATTGTTGCACATTTCCTCCCTGCCCGGCCCACCAGGATCTTGCTCTCTTACTCTGACCCTACCTTTTTCAGCATGATGGCTTTCTCCAATGACTACTCTCTCTGAACAACACGCACAAAGTATGTGAAGCCAAGTATCATCATTCCTGCCTCAAAGCAGCACGCTGGACACACTTCCTCCAAGACAGACTCATCTGTTCCTCTGGCTGCACATGTCTCTTCAGCAGAGAGGAACCGGGCACCATTTAGTTCTTCTGATCTCAGGCTAGAAGATGCAGTGGTTCATGTGGACCACTAGTGCTGTGGACTGATTTCTTCCTTTTTCATTCCCTTCACACGCTTATGTTCTGCCTTGAAGGAGATGAATAATGGTATCTTAGATAAGCTTTTAAGATATTAGATGCTACTCATCAAACTGGGATGTAGAATATTATTTTTATAAACTATTTTACCAACAGATCAAAGTTTTAATATCTTGCCAAAGGGAAAAATGATAAGAAAGAAATTATACTTACGCAGAATTGTTACTATTCTCAGGAGCAATGCAATTGATTATCTACTCCTAGGAACCCCGTGTGACTGAGCAGAACTGCCCCATAGGTTCGCTAGGCTTTAGCTCTTTTAGGAACATACAACATGGTATTTCCCTTGCAAAGAGGCTGGGTGTTTGAATCATCAACTCTTATTAGCAGTCAAATCATTTAAGATCGGCTCCCCATTGGCATGATATAAAGATGCTAAAGCAAAACCATGGATGTCTGTGGGCATAGCCTATTGAAGACTGAAATGCTAATCAAAAGGCAGCATCACTCAGCTGGCTCAAATACAGCAGAAGTTATAAAGTAGAAAGATGGCCAACACCTCTCCTGTAATTTACAGCTTCAGAAACCCCACCGGAGGCTCAGTTATGAGTCAATTCTAATTCAGTAACATTGAAAGAGTAAGAAATAGGAAGCAAAAATATGCAGCAGATAACCATGCTTGGGGCACAGAGAAGGTGGTCTCTGCAAACTACAGCACAAATCTTTACAGAGAGGTGCTTGGTTAGGAACAGCCTACCTGCCTAAACTGTAGAAAGCCTCAATTTCCTTTCTTTGCAAATATCTCCCATCATTCTCTAATCGAATCTAAGATGCCTTTCTCAGACTTTGGTATCAGAAGTCTTTTAAATGTCTGCCTGTCCCACTAAGATTATAAACTGCAGGAGAGCAGGAACAGTGTGGGTCTTGATTCCCACTGTATTCTCCATGTTTAGCACTGTACTTGGCACAAAGCATATGCTCAATATGTATTTGTCCGATAAACATTGTTTCTGTTCTCAGGTAGGGATATACTTGGTGACAGCATGCTAAACATCCTTAAAGGAAAAGTGATTTGCCAACATCTAAAAGGAAATGTTGATAAATCGCATTACTCAGGTCTCTTCTCTTTAGCTCACAAATTGGGCACCTTAGTTGTGAATTAGATAGTGCTTCCTACATCACAGCTATGCATTCATGCTCCACATCTGAGAAGCACAGATAAGAAGATGCCTGAACACTGGGGATATCAAGAACTGCACATGTGACAGTCAGACACCAGAACCACAAATGTGGGATGACAGAAAGCTACTTGCACCTGCAGAGAGGTTAAAACAGCTGTGGTGATGTCCAGATGTTGGGAAACTTCAACTTCTCTAAGACTTACTTGGAGTGGACAGAACGAATGGGTGGTTGCTATTAGTGGCAGAGTGTGCATGAAGCTACTTGTTTATTTGGTATATGAACCTCTAGTGTTTTGGTGGTACTGTATTTAAAGCACTTAGCTGCTAATGGAAAGGTCATGGGTTCAAACACACTTGCCACCCTGTGGGACAAAGGTGTGACAGTCTGCATCCACAGAGATTTACAGCCTTATAAATCTGGAGGACAGCTATACTCTGTCCTGCAAAGTCACTATTAGCCAGAATCGACTCAATGGTAGTGAGTTTGTTATGGGGGATGTTTCTACTATTAATTTTACTTAAAGTTTTAGCATGCCAATATATATGAAGCCTTTCCTAAGACTTCCTCAAATACCAGGAGATAAAATGGATAACAGGTTAAGTTAGAGAGTGAGGCTGGTAGCTGGGTTGTTGGCAAAGTGAATTTATAGATGCACAGACAAGAGTGGCAAGATAAAAAGTCCTCTGTGTCTCCAGACCTCACAGAAGTGTGTGACACCTATATTTCTATATTCTAAACTGCTCCACTGCTTATCTCCTTACACTCTGGGACCACTGCTGTGACCAGGCAGGTCAAATCTCTCCCCACATCCTAACATGAACTCCTCTTTTAGGCTCCCATTGTTATTGTTATGTGCCATCGAATCACCTGCAACTCACAGTGACTTGATATACAATGGCTATGAACCCTACCCTATCTAGAGCCAGCTTCACTGACCCCAACATACTTACTCCCATTACCCCAGTTACTTTGTCAATCCATCTCATCTGGGGTCTTCCTCTTCTGTGCTGTCCCTCCACCCTCTGAAGTATAAAGTCCTTCTGCAAGGACTGGTACCATCTGGCCATGTGTCCAAAGTATGTGAGACAGAGCTTCAAAATCCTTGCCTTCAAGGACCAGCTTGGTATCATCCTCTCCAAGACAGACCCGTTTGTTCTCTTGGCAGTCCATGGTATGTTCAAGACTCTTCTCCAACACCACAACTCAAAGGCATCAATTTTTCTATAACACTTAGTCACCGTCCAGCTCTCTGTTACATAGCAAGTAATTGCGAAGACCATGGCCTGGATCAGGTGCACATTGGTCCCTAGACTGACATCATTACTTTTTAGCACTTTGGAGAGGTCCCTGACAGCAGACTTGTCTGACAACAGACCTTGTCTTTTGATTTCCTTACTGCTGGTGCCAAGAGTGTTGACTACGGAGCTGTGGAAACTGAAACTGTTAACAATCTTAATCTCTTCTCAATATATCATGATGCTATCAATTGACCCATTAGTGAAAATCTTTGTTTTCTTGATGTTGAGCTTCAATCCATATTAAAGGCTAGAGTACTTGACGCTTTGCAGCAAGCACTTTATGTCTTCCTCAGTTTCAGCAAGCAAGGTGGTGTCATCTGCATATCTCAGATTGTTGATGAGACTTCCTCCAATCCTGGTGCTCCCTTCCTCCTCATAAAGCCCAGCCTCCCTAATGATCTGTTCCATGTACAGACTAAAAAGATATGGAGACATGATGCAACCCTGATGTATGCCTTTCCCAATTTTGAACAATGCAGTATTTCCTTGCTCTGTTCTGACAACTACTTCCTGGTCCAGTACAGGTTTTACATGAGCACACTCAAGTGTTCTGGGATTCCCATTTCTCCCAATGTTTGCCACAATTTGTTGTGAGTCACAAAGTCAAACAGCCTTGCATACAATTAATGAAGCACAGAGTGATGTTCCTCTGGTACTCTTTTATTCAAACAAGATCTGTCAGACATTGTCAATAGCATCTCTAGTGCCATACCCTCTTCTAAACCCAGCTTGTATTTCTGGTAGTTCTCTGTCATTGTACTGTTCCAGTCTTTTCTGGATAGTCTTCTGTAGGATTCTGCTTGTGTGTGATCCTAGTGATATTGTTCAATAATTTCCACACTTTTCTTGGGTCACCGTTTTTTGGAATGGAAATAAATATGGATCTCTTCCAGTCAGTTGGCCAGATGACTGTCTTCCAGATTCCTTGGCACAACCTGGTGAGTACTTCCAGGGCAGTATCTGTTTGTTGAAGTACGTTGATATTCCATCAGTTCCTCGGGCCTTGTTGGTTTTGTTTTGTTTTGTTTTGGTGTCATTTCCTTTAGAGCAGCTTAAACTTCCTCCTTCATCATCGATTCCTGATCATAAGTTGCTTCGTGAAATCCTTTTGTGTCAGTCAACTTTTTTTAGTACAGTGACTCTATGTACTCCTTCCATCTTCTTTTAATGATTCCTGGATCATTCAATTTTCTGTCCATAGCATCCTTAAGTATTGAAACTTGAGGCTTGAATTTGTTCTTCTGTTCCTGTGGTTCCTGTGGTATCTCTGAAGTTGCTTATTTAAAGTGCTCTTCAATCTCTGATGCTGACCATAGACCTGCAGATTTTGATCCATAACTCCATAAATTGTTGTTCCAGTAAATAGAGTACAATTTTTTTTACTTATATTTTTATTTCTGAGTTCCTAAATATGTCTAGTTCTTATAGCCAGTATTAAGTAACTGATCTCAAGCCTTTCTGAGAGTGAGAGAGACTGCTATATTGGGAATGAATTTTCTGTCCATTTGCTGGGTACATATATCAACTACTAGAGATATTTTGGATATCACAACTATGGATGGAAGTATACTATCACAGACATTTTGTAGGTACAAGGTAAGGATACAGCTAAACACACCATAATACACAGGACAATCTCCTCACCACAAAGATCTATAGAGTCTAAAATGCTGATGGTGCCTGAGAAACCACTAATATCACAGAACACATAAGAAGAACATTTATAAATATTATAAAACATCACTTAGAATAAGGCACACGAAAGTCTAATCCATAAGAAATAACTGCAAGTTTCTAAAAGAAATATTTTTAGTAATTAAACTATAGTTATCAATTACAAAACCATGAATATACAGATGCATAAAAGAAGATCACAGAAATTAAATAAAAGTTGGCAACTTCAATAGTGAAAACACAAATAAGCCAGGGATGATGGCTCTGAACATTCCAAAAATCTCAAATGAGAAGCTGTCACTTGATGAATGGGAAGTACATCTGATTTTAAAATCATGCCAACTGCAAGAATAGAGAGAAAGAGTCCTGAAATATATGGGGAACATTATGTGAACAAAAGTCCAAGCTATAGAAAATAGTATATAGAATTTAAGCATATCAGCAAAATTTTTAAAACCTTAAGTATATCTTATCCTTCTGCTTACGCTAGACAAGTAAAAGTTACTAATTTTAGAAGTGGGAATATTTTCCATTTGGGAGTGCAAGACAGTTTCTCATGTGGCTGATATCTAGCAGTGTAATAAATTATCCATGGAAGGACTTTAGTGGTTTCACCTTGAAGTATTGCAATAAATATTTCCAACTAGTTTATAGCTTTGTTTCCAAGATCTCAACACTGTAAGAAATAAATGAGCAGGCTCAAACAGTGAAACTGAAGACAAATACAGATATACTTATGTTAAATGTGCAGTTAAAATGTTGTCTTTAATTCTGTTCCTTTTGTTAAACTATATCATGTTGTGCTTGGTGCTTCAAGGAACAGTCCTAAATCAATCCAAAAGCCTCAGAATTCTAAGCTGACTTTCTAGACATCATACTGCTGGCCATTTTCAGCTATTCTTCTTTCCTCGTAAACTTACGTACTAAGGCAGCTAGACATGAAGGGAATTATGGAAAATAAAGTCAATTCTATTTTCATCTCAAAAGATTTGGCAGAATAAGCTGATTATTCTTTCAACCTTTTTAATTCTTCTGTAAAAGCAAACTTTGTAGAAGACACTACTTACAATGGTAGATATTGGAAAAAAAACATAAGCAGAAAATATAGAAATACACACTAAACAGCAGACCAAACACGGAATCTACTTCTCCTAAAAGCCTATCACAAAGTCAGTGAAACAATAAAAAGAGATATTAACCCACAAAGACAACTGGAGAGGAAATGAGATCAGATGAATGCTGCCAATAAAATGTGGGAAGGCACATAGAGAGGGTACAAGTATTTTAGGATTTTTAGTTAGTTTGTTTGTTTGTTTTTGCTTTTTCGCAAGACTGAGATAATTGGAGCAAAAAATTCTAGAGAGTTGAGGAGGATGATTTGAGCTGGCAAAACCCATCAGCATTGAAATACTGGGGTATCCAAATAGCTCTGAGGGTTAATGTGGTTATGATGGCAGAGGTCAGCAGGAAACTTGGAAAATGTCTAGTTAGACTTTGGGCTATTTACTTCTCTTACTTCATGCACTCTGGAGACTTCCTCTTCTCCTCTCTCCTCTTTTCACCAACAAGAGGCAGATCAAAGGCAATGTAAACTATGAGGTGCCACCATTAATCACAAAGGGTTAGTGTGACACACTATAATCAAAATCAGAGAACTAAATCTCTGAATATTAGAGATTAAGAATTAATATTAGAATATTAACTCTTCTGGTTACTAATGCCATAAACAATGACACCCAGGCTTAATTATTCAGGCTCCTGGCTAATTATTCTTTGAGAACAATTGATGAGTTTAGAAGAGACATCCATAGGTGCTTGTCTACAGAATGTTGCTGTTGGCTAATGGGGTGTCAAGTCTAACTTGAACAAAGATGTGCTCCAGAGGATTTCCTAGGCTGTAGTTATTCTTGGATGAATAATGATGAAAGACACACAAGTGTTGAGGTCTTTCCTTCATAGGATCTCTATGAGTCGCCTGCCACTTGACGGCACTTAACAACAATAACATCAACATAGAGAGTGATCAGCTGGCCCAATGGACAGAAAGCGATGCTACCAATCCAAAGGTGGGTGACTTTTAATCCATGGCCCTTGGGCCTGTCTTTCATTGTTTTTGTTCAAACATTCCTCTAGGTCATATAGCCCTGATGTGTCCATTTGCTGTACCATGGTCACTTGTGGTTGGTGTGAGGCTGAAAACTGTGACAATGATGTGTCAGATGCGTTAATGGTTGGTTACCCATGGCGGACAGTGTTGGGTGGAGCCCCCCCACCCCCCGATTAAAACAAGCTTGGAAGCAGGAGTGGCATCCACTTCCATAATAGCTTGCTTCCAGAAATCCTACGAACCTGGAGAGAGGATGAAAGACACACAAGTGTTGAGGACTTTCCTTCATAGGGTCTTTTATGAGTCACCTGCGACCCGACGGCACTTAACAACAAAGAACAACAATTTTTCTTGGAGGAAACTGCCAGCTGCAGCTGCCTTACAAACAGGAAGCTTCCATAGAGCAGCTATGTGGGTTCATACCACTAACCTTTCAGCTAATAACCAAGTCTTAGCTCCTTAAACAGTCTCCAAAAGTTCCTATTTCCTGCTATTTATACTCATGTACTCTCTGCCCTCACTCTTCCAGAGTTGGAACAATGGGGCAGATAAAATGGGGGAGAAATGATGCTTTGTCATTCTTGTGACTCAGTGTTAACAAACACTGTGACTCCCATCTTAAATCAAAGTCAACTTCATGTCATATGAAATCTTGTAAGAGAAGTCCAGGTTGTCCAAGGAAGTAAGATCACATGAGTGAGCCTTGAGGTGACCAGCCTCAGCTGACAGCTCAATTTTACCTTCTTAGAAGATTAAACCAGAAAAAAAGCAAGTAAGTGGCTCCCCTGCACTGGACAGAGAGACAATATCATCACATCAGGGGGGCTGGCCATTGGGAGACGGGTGTTGAATGTTGTAAGCAAAAGTAGGAAGGGTTGATGGTGGAGTAGGGAAAGGGTGGATTAATTAAAAAAAACAAAACAAAACAAAAAACCCACAAAACCCCAAAACCCTAAACCAACCAAACATATAGCCAGGTGGGCAGCAACATTTAATATTGGTCTTTCTAACTGGTAAATGTCTCTCATTTACTCTTTTCTGTAGAATGCTTGTCTGTCAGATACTATTTTATATATATATACACACATACATACACACACATACACATACACACATACATACACATACTAGTACTAGTAATGAAATTGAGTCAAACACAGAGGAAAAAAAATAAATGTCAAATGATTCTCCCTTGGTTTTATTTGGCCAAATGAAAGGCTTCACAAGCAAAAGAAAAGTTACATGA
>NW_006399825.1:11373539-11387907 GCF_000299155.1 Elephantulus edwardii | reverse complement strand
CGTGGAATGAGAAAAGCATGAATGTAGGAAAATTGGACATTGTTAAGAAAGAAATGGAACATATAAATATTGACATACTAGGTATTGGCAAATATCATTACAGATGGAGAAAAGATTGAAACAGTCAACAACTTCATCTCACTTTGATAGATAATCAACACTTGGTACCAGCAGTCGGGAGATTTTTTGTACTTGGAAAATCTGCAGCCAAGGACCTCTCCAAAGTATTGAGATGCAGTGATGTCAATTTGAGGATTGAGGTGCACCTGATTCAGGCTCTGGTCTTTTTAGTCACTTTTGAGAATTGGACAACAAATAAGGATGACAGAAGAATTGATGCCCTTGATCTGTGGTGTTAGAAAAAAGTAGTGAATATGCCAGGGACTGCCAAAAGAACAAAGAGATATGTCTTGGAGAGGGTGCAACCAGAAAACTCCTTGGAGGCAAAAATTATAAAGCTTCATCAAACAGACTTTGGGCATGTAGTTAGAAGAGGCTATTTCTTGGAGAGGGACATCCTTTTCGGAAAGGTGGAGTGTCAGCAAAGGAAAAGGAGAGTCTCAACCAGGTAGACTGACACAGTGACTGCAGCAATGGGCTTGCATATGCTAGAGATTGTGAGGATGGCACAGTATAGGGCAGGATTCAGATCTGTTGTTCACAGGGTCACTATGAGTTGTGACAAAAATCAAAGCACTTGCTTTTTTTTTAAGGCATAAGAAATGTTTAAACAAAAAGTAAAATTAATTGAAGTTATACTTGTGTATCTTCATACTTTTGATTGTTGTTTCTTTTCTCTATTACGTTGTCAATCAGTTCAGTGGCAAGAATTTTTGTTTTCTTGACACTGAGATACAATGAAGGCTGTTTTCTCTGATCTTTATACTGAAGACAGTATTCTTTGATTTTTCTACTCCAAGTACATCAAGTCTTCCTCACTTTCAGCAAGAAAGGTTATGTCATCTACATAAGACAGTTTATTGTTGAATCTTCCTCCACTCTGGAAGCCACATTCCTCTTCATAGACTCCAGTTTATTGAATAGTTTGTTCAGCATATAAATTGAATAGGTATGGAGAGAGAATATAACAATAATGCACTCTTTTCTTGATTTTAAAGCATATAGTGTTCCCTTGTTCTGTTCGCACAACAACCTCTTGGTCTAGGTTTAGGTTTTTCATGAGTACTCTGGGATTCTGATTCTTCTCAGTGTTTTTAAACTAACATCATTCCTCATCAGAACTTTGGAGAGATCCTTGAGCAGACTTTTCCAATGCCTTATGTTTTCTGACTGCTGGTACCAAAGGTGCTGACTATTTATTAATGAAGGAATAAGAATTTCATGGATTTTCTTCATTTAAAAGAAGTTGGGCATGAAAATCAGTCTTTCTAACAAGAACATTTATAAGTTTACTTTAACATGCTTATCAAAGGAGTATCTTTGTATCATTAAGACTTAGGAGAGGGAAAAGTACAAGTGATGAATTCTACTCCTATAAACAAATTTGTTTTGCCTTTAAACCATGGAACTGTGCATTTCTCCCTCCTTAATGCAACTGAGTATTTGTATTACTAATAATATTTTTGAATTGTGGTGTTGTAGAAGAGTACTGGATACTCCATGGGCAGCCAAAAGAGCAAACTGTAAAGTCTTTAAGAAAGTGAATCTGGAGACCAACCTGGTGAAGGTTCACCTCTCATACTATGGGCATGTTGATAGGACCAATTATTTACTGGATGAGACATCATGCTTGGAAAGGTGGAAGGTCAGCAAAAGAAAAGAAGGCTCTCAATGAGAGAGACAGATACAGTGACTGCAGCAATGGACTCAAGAGTGTCACAGGTGATGAGGACGGCACAAGATAGGTCAGGGTTCCTATATGTTGATCACACTATTCGTAACTATTCACATCGTCACTATTCATTATAGTGTGTGTGTGTGTGTGTGTGTGTGTGTGTGTGTGTGTGTGAAAAATTTATATTTAGAATTAGCCCACTGGGCTCAGTTTAGATGATCCCAATTTTGTTGGCAACATCCAAAGCATCATAGTCAGGAGCAAGTTGAACATAGGCCTTGTTCTCTCCATCTGGCCACATCAGTATCACAGAGCTTCTTTATAGTTTGTTTAATTTGGTGCTTGTTGGCTTTGACGTATACAATGAACACAAGTGTGTTGTTATCTTCTATCTTCTTCACGTTCACTGAGTGGTCAGGAGAAATTTGATGATGGCATAGTGGTCAAGCTTGTTTCTCCCGGGAGAACTCTTCCGGGGGTATTTGGGCTGCCTTCGGAGTCTCAGCGTCTTAGGCCGCTGGACGGTGCGTGACGTGCAGATCTTCTTTTTTTTTTTTTTGGCTGTGGACACCCTTCAGGACTGCCTTCTTGGCCTTTAACGCCTTTGCTTTGGCTTCAGTTTTGGGAGGGACAGGGGATTCCTTCTTGGCTTTTGGCGCCATCTTCATAGACCATTATACTCTTCTGATGGCACCTAACAAAACAGCAACTAATATTTTTAGAAATGTCCTTCTCTCTTCCACTTGATTGTTGTACTACTACTACATTTCATGTTATTGCTAAGAAATACATGTAAAAATCATCTTTATACATACCCAATTAAACAGAGAATTAAAAGATTCCGAAGGTAACAATCCTTAAAACAGAATAAAAATTTCCTCTGACTTGCCTAGAAAGATTAGTAAGTCAAGAGATGAATTTGTTTTCATTTTAGAAATAATTCTGTATACCAGATAGGTTAAATACTTTTTCTCAGATAACACAGAGTACACACAGGCCACAAAGTTATTGTCACAAACAAGAATCAGTACACAAGAGAACTCTCAGAAATCAAAGTAGCCATCAAAGCTATGTGCTCGTTACTAATCAGGACAAAATACTGATTAAGAGGAAAAAATCAACAATACATTTTGAAAACAGTAATTGAAATAAAACACAGTTCTTGGCATACTCCAAAACATGTATTATCACCAAAAAGTCACTGTCGTTGAGTCAGAGGTGAGTCATAGCTGATACATCAGGGTTTCAGAGCCTGCAAATCTCAAGACAAAAGACTGCTTTACTTTCTCTTGCAGCATGGCTAGCGCATTGGAACTGCCAGAGAAGAACAAGCTTTGGTTAGAAGTGATTCTCATTTTTAGCTACTAAGATTTGCTGAATAAATTTATTTCTACTAATTAAGTAGAACAGACTTATGTAATGCTTTTTGTGATATGTCAAATGGACGTTACTTTTTTTTAAAAAAAGAAAACAGAAGCATTTGAGATGGTCATGGTAATCAAAACAGCCAATTATTTGAAAGAGAGCTCTTGTAGCAAGCGTGCTGGCAACCCAAAGGCTGCACATCTCTACTGCTTCAAATCTACCAAGGACTCCAAGGGACAGAGATAAGCATTCTCATCTCATTGAGCTTTCCAGCCTCAAAAACCCAGTGGAGCGACGCTAGGAGCCTGGCCCAACTTTATGGTAGTGGGTTTGAATTTCAACATATAAAGTGTTGATATTACCCTAGACTTGAGAGTTCTGCATCAGAGGGTACTCAAATTTTGAGAAATAAGAAAAAGTCTAAAAGTGTCTTTTCTATGAGAAAAATACATATGTACACCATGATCTCATCTCTTAAAAAGAATAGAGGTTAGACGTTTAAACATCAAAATATTTTGTTATATGTAAATGTATTTGTACTGGATTTTTTAAATGGTCTTTCTTCCACATGTAGTTAAAAATTACACAGTGAGCCCATACTTATTTCTTTTCAAGTGATTTAAAGGTATAGAATTTGAACCTAGATATCATGGTTTAAGTATACTACTACTATATTTCATATTATTACTTATCAATAAATAGAAAAATCATCTTTATATGTACACAAATAAACTGAGAGATAAAAATACCAAAGTTAACAATCCTTTAGCAGGATAAAAAATGTCCTGTGACTTAGCTAGAAAGACCACAGAGTCAAAAAAGAATTTTTAAAAAGTAGATAATCTCTACTAGTGTCACGTACTACCATAGTGCTTGGCTCCAGTACAGAAAAGTGTTGTTTTAAAATAATATTTCACTTGTTCTTCATTCTTATTATAAGGCAAATATGAGGTGGATTGAGTAAGTGACTGGGGTAATCGGGATGAGCGTGTCAGAGGCTGTGAGATTGGCACAGGATAGAGCAGGGTTTAGGGCTGTTGTACATAGGCTTGCTAGGAGTCATAAGTGACTCAAGGGCACATAAAAATAACAACAACAACAATCTTATATTCACGTTACAGGGAAACTGGGAAATCTGAGGTTCACGCTCATATTTAAAAGCTTAACTTTAATCAGTCAATACAGAAACTTTGTTCTAAGCAGTCAATTCCAACCATCAATATAATTAAAGATACGAAAATAAACATAAGGGGGGGAACTTTGTTTATTAAAGGAGTACAACTTAAAACTAGGGGGCTGACCATATAGTGTAAAAGTAAGGCAAAATACAATTATACTGCCTTTCCCATTAATTCTCAAAAGAAATTCTGCTTCAGGAAGTGCAGAATCAGAGAACAGTACAGCAGAGAGCCTGCTAGACTCTTCTGAGGGGGAGAAATTGAAAGCCTGAAATAAACGTGACAGGAATCCTGAGAATTTATCAGGTGGAAACGATGAATAGCACATCTCTCATTTCAGCTGAGATGCTTTCTTGTCTAATTTCTGGTTTTAAGCCTAATAGTTGCCCTCCTGTATTTGAAGTGATAATAAAGAAAAATGCAATATTTATTTGCCTCATGTATCTTAATTAAATTTATGAAAATATTATCGATATGACATCGCCTTGGCAACGTAACATTTTTCACAATGGACGTGCATTACCATCATTTCATTTCATTTCCTACTGCCTTCATAATATTACCTTAGCATTGTCAGAGAGTTCTCAGGATAGCGATGCAAATCAAGGCTTCATTACAAAGCCCAGTGAAATAGCATTATTGCGAGAACATTTCATGAAAGGTAACCACTATACAGTCTTCGGGCCTGAACTGAAATGATAAAAAATATATTTTATTTATTCCTATAACAAAACCTTACTTAAAAAAATAATGCTTGGTCTTCCAAAGCCTCACGACTCAATTCATTTACTCAGAGGGAGAACTAAAGCAGAAGCAGGGCAGGTAGGAACATTCAGGATGCTTCTCCTCATCCGCACTGACTGGTTAAATATCCCCTTCCACAGCTCCCTCCATGAGACAAGAACAAATTAGCCATCAGGGCTAAAGACCTATAGTGATGTCCTCAAGTTTTAAGAAGAATAGAAGTGCTCTTCTCTTTCACTAATCTCTCCCATCCACTGAGCTACGAGGAGTATGAAACTGCTTCAAAAGTGTCTTAACTCAGGTTCTGAAATCTAGTGCAGGCCAATCAAATGAAAAGGGCTATATGCCTGCCCCCATGATTCCACTCTGGTAATTCAATCTGACATGCATGTACCAAGCATCTACACTAAACCAGATCCGAGATATACCATGGAAGGTCCCAAAGCTAGCCACATCATTCTCCCTCCTGCAGGCTACCATGAAGATCTGATTACACAAATAATTAGAAAGAAATTAAAACAATTATTTTTAAAACCTGACACATTTCCCTCAAGAATTCATCATTCTTCAAGTATTTATTGTTGTCCACTATGTGTTGGGCTATAATCTAGATATTAAGGACAAAAAAATATAAAAAGATATTCATGACATTAAATAGCTTATATTATAAAATTATTGACTGCACACACAAAAATAGTTTACTGTGTTCAACACAGAAAGCATAGAGCCATGTGAGACTATGACTATACCATGCTTTTTAATCAGATATTGGATAGATCTGAGAAAGTGACTCTTAAACAAGTAATACTCTAGAATTCCAAGACAATTAATGTACATGTGTTAAACCACCAAGTTTGTAGTAATTTCTTATAGTTTCCACAGAAAATTAACCCACCCACTGTAAGAAACTTTTCTTTTACCATGAAGACAATAGAAAACCACTAGAATAATTGGACTAGAGGAAAAATCTAAACTTTACATTTTAAAAATCCTCTCCTAATAAAAGTTAAGCATAAGCTGTGAATGATTGAGGTAGAGAGGGCAGGCAAGAGGATACCACAGTGAAAAATGATGAAGGGTTGCTGAAGAGCTGTGGTCGTACAAAGTCCTGGAGATGAGGCAAGGATGGGTGACAGGATGGGGAAGCTACACAACAGCAAAGAGGGCTCAAAAATGACTCAGGGGGATTTTATTTGGACCTAGAGAGACCAAATAATTTCTTTGGGTTAAAAGTTTTGGTGTGGAGACAACCTACAGATTGGTAAAGGGGAGGGGGAGGAGAATGGGAATAATTTACCTTATGAGTTTAACAAAAAGTCTACATAAAGAACTCTGACAACTTAAGAAAAAGTCAGGCAGCGTAACAGAAATTTGCACAATGGACAGGACTGTTTTTCCAAATACGATACACAAATGACCAACAATTGTAAGAAAAGATGATTAATGGCATTAGCCCTTAGGGAAATGCAACTCAAAACCACAGCGCGGTACCATGTCAGCTCCATTAAGATGGGCTGTGATAACTGTAATGAAGAAAACAAAACAAAACAAAAAAACAAGTCTTGGAGAGTACGTGGGGAAATCAGAAAGTCACTCATCATTGCTATGATTATAAAATCACACAATCATGGAGGAAAATAGCTTGACAGTTCACAAAATGATAAATATAGAATTACCATGTTACCCAGAAATTTCACTCCTAGCTGTGTATACTTAAAAGGATTGAAAGTGGGGTCACAACCAAATATCTACACTGATATTGAAGACAGCATTACTCATAATAGTCAAAAGGTGGAAAGAGTCCATCTATCAATAGATGGGCAAAAACTTACTCTGTAGCAACAAAGAAGAACGAATTCCTGACCCGTGTATAGCATGGGTGAGTCTTAATATCAAGCTGTGTGAAATAAGCTAGTCATAAATAACAAATTGAGGATTCCATCTAAGGTGACATAACTATTTTAGGGAAATATATGGAGACCAAAAATTGAGTGGTTTTAAAGGGAGAAGAGAGGAATCATTGCTTTGAGGCCACTGAGCTTCTATTAAAGATGGTGGGAAATTTAGAAACAGGCAGTGTTAATGGTTGAATAAGGAATATAATAAATATCACATCACTGAATTGCACATGTAAAAAATATTGCATTGCCAAATTACATATATTTGTTTGTTCCTATGTCTATCTGTTGTTGGTGGTGTGTGCTGTCGTGTCAGAACTAACTCAGAGCCGACCCTTTAGAGGGTTTTCAGAGGCAGAAAATTGTATATGAGGAGACTGCCCTTTCTTCTCCCACAGAGCAGCCAGTGGATTTGAACCACATACCTTTGGGATTGCAACATAGCCTCTTACTATAAGGCCACCAGAGATCCTCATCTACCTAGCTATCATAATTAAAAATAAAGATCTTAGTGGAAAAAGAAACTATGCAGAGTTAGGAGTAGGAAATATTTCACATGGAAGAAATACCATTAAGAGCACAGAAGCTGCAAAGTTCAGCATGGGGCCTGGGACCCTTGTGTTTGAAATATCAGCATCAGGCTGTGATCTGTTTAAGAGTTTAGACTTCATTCTTCAAATTCAGTTTACAGTCTGCAAGGGGGAGAACAAGCCTGTTTGAAAGAAGGCCAGTTCTTATTTATGACTTGCTTGGCTGGTAGGCGAGGAACATACACTATCACCTTATAAATGCTATCTACCATAGACTATTGACAGGCTGTTAGGCAACTGATGGGTGGTTAGGTTTTTAAAACTATTCACATGAGCAATATGAATGTTACTTGTAGCTATTCATATTACAAAACACAGTAAATATATTTTGTTTGGAGGATATTTTCAAGATTTCTTATGGAGTTTAATCCATAAAGTTGATCAATTAAATTTTAATGTTTTTCTGCTTCTTTCCTCAATACTGTCTCCATATAGTATTTCTTAATATACAAGAAAATGAATGCAATTTATTGTATGAGAACGTTTTATCCAAGACCTTCAAAAGCTTCTCATGTTTGACAGTCACTCTCAATTACTTCATTTTTTAAAATTCTTTTGTTTTTAATTACTTCATTCTTAACAAATTCCACATCAAGCTGAAATAACCTCAAGTTTTGCTACAGCATATGAATCTTATACCACTGTCTGCTGTATCTTGCTGGCTCAGGTAAAAACCATGCTGCCCCATTAATGCTTGTTGATGAGTTTTGATCACTTGGTGAAAAGCAGAAGTGGTATGGCCCCTTTTGAATCTGTGGGAGACCTTTCAGAGCTATTATCTCTAATGTGTCAACCTGGAACCCAGGTATACCAGATAACAGTGCTGGACACATTGGATCAGTTTGTGATTATTTGGAGATTTTTGCTTTGGAAAGCCAACCAGAACAGCAATGGACTTTTATATGAAAATATAAAATTAATCATATTATATTTAGCCACTGGGTCAAAGGGATTCATCCTATTCAACAAAGATGCACATGAATTAACAATGATGAAAGTGAAGAAATTTTACAGTCATTATTTTTAGTGTTAGACATCACAGTTATATATATTGGCTGTCCTTATCAACAACTATTTAAAGATCACTCAGAAAAAGCAAAACAGTTAGCAACGCTCACAAACTTCTAACAATATGACCAAAAGAAAAACAAAATTGTATTCCTACTATTCATTCCCACAGTTACTGATGTTATGAAAAATACAGGAGAAATTTTCTAATGGTACAGAATGAAGAAGTACTCTAACAATTTACAAGGAAGTAAAAATTATGAGCTAAAAAAATGGATTCAAAATACTTAATAAAAACAAACCCATTGTCATCTAGTCAATTGCAAGGCACTACCATTAAAAGTGATACTAAGAACAAAATCATTCTTTGAAATGTGAAAGTATCATTAACACAAATTGTGTAGATGTTACAAAAATGTATATTTAAGTACATAAATTAATTAAGATTTGGTAGACATTGAGCTATTTTACTTATTACTTTTAAAGTTCTCACATCTGCACTGGAAAAAGAAGGAATACCTTATATTTATTTGACTTTGACATATACTTATGAATCTATGGTACATATTATAACAAAATTGGAATTCTTAGGGAATCTAAGAAAAACCAGAACAAAGGCGGAAACACTACTCCTCTAACGTGGGCTGCCCAGGAGAAATCTTATCTAGTCTCCCAACTATTACCAGGCATCCAAAAAATATCAGCAACAGGTTTTACATGTGACACCTGAGCACGTCCCTTTTGTATAAAACATGAGGGCATGGTCACACTGAAAACATAATTTAACAAGCCCAGTGTAGCAAAGCATACTGTACAGCAGTACTCTTTTTAGGAGAGAAAAGGCTTATTGCTAATGTCGTCCTGTCCAGAACTTCCTCTGCACTGGCATCTGCTCCCACCTGTGATTTATATACAAATATTCCAGCAAAAGTTTCAGAAACACAATGCTCCTGTATTGAGCTGTGGAGAGCTGCCCTTCGACTTTAGTCCCATAGATGCTATTTTAAAGGGAGAACATGCAAAATAAAAGTTTTCTTTGACATTCCAAAAACTTCATTGCCCTCAAGTCAGCTGTGATTCACAGCTGACCCTACAGCAAGCTTCTGAAGCTATAAATGCATGGGAAAAGACTGCCCATCTTTCTTCCACAGAGCCAGCCAGTGGTAGATTTGAACCACCAGAGGAGTGAAATCTTTGGATTAGCAGCAAATCACTCTATGGACTATGCCACTTGAATAAGAGTACTTTTATTTGCCATTTGTAACAACTAACAATTGCATAAGTCCCCATAATTTAAAAAACAAACCCAAACCAAAATTCACAGGAAATTCAGACTGTTCTACCTTGAGTCCTATAAGCAAACACATTCTTTTTCTCTGAACTTTATTATGGTAAGAATAAAGTTTTTCCCTCTTGAATATGTACGGGGCCATTTTCTTATCATACTAAATGTTCAGGTAAATGTATCCTGTACCACTTGCCTCCTACAAAAGACTGAATTCACTGAAGTAAATCCAGTACTTCTCAGTACCACTTTATCTTTCTCACCTACAGTGAGAGCACTCCAGTTTCAGTAGTCTCCTTGTGAATATTATAGCAATTAAAAAGACTATCTTAATGTATAGTGGAAAAGGAGGATGATAATCGATGGGATGGTTCTGTGGAATTAACTTTAAATGCTACAGGGAAAATGCTCCCTTCTCCAGTGGATAGAAAAGATTAAGAGTACTTGTCATTGTTATCAGGCAAGACTGAAAAAGAATACATTCAAAGTTCAAAAAAATCAATTTTAAAAAGTTTCTTGTATATTATACTAATTTGCTGTAACTAGTAGAAAATGTTTCCTAAATTAATTTCAGAATGTTTGGAAATCCTGAGCAATTAAAAAAATGTTCTTACTGAAGTATACTTCCACTTTTATGACCTTTCCTTTACTTTTCTATCCTTTTCTAGAACTTTTTTTATAATAGGTCAGTGACAATGGCAAAGATACTGGATCACAGAGCCATCACATTTCAGAGTTGGAAAGAACTTGAAAACCATCTGGAGATTGGTAACCTAGTCTGTGAGTAAAGCATTTGTTTTTGCCTGAAAGACATCTCACTCTATACTTACGTGCATCTAATTTACATTCCACATTAGAGCTAGAATGCAAAACTAATATCTTTATCCTGCTTACTTTTTCTTTTTTAAAGATTTGAGTACACATGAAAAAGATGTTTACATTGGACACACACACACACACACGCACGCACGCACGCACGCGTGCACGTGCACGCGCAGGGAACTCTGTTACTCTAGTCCTTATAGAATAGTGCTGCTAACCCAAAGGCCAGACTTCTTTGGTGGTCCAATCCAGTCACCAAACGGGAGAAAGATGGGCACCTTCCTCCCATGCAATTTACAACCCTAAAAGCCCAAGTACAGTCAGCTATGAATAATTTTCAACTCAGTGGCAGTGACGTGGAGTTTTTTGTTATTGTTGATATATAATATAAAAGGGAGCTCAGGGAGCCTAGTAGTAAGAAGCTGTACTGTAATCACAAAGTCACACAGTTCAAATCCACCAGCTGTTCCACAGGACAAGGATGGACAAGCTCCTTCTACTGCCTCTGAACACCTGATGGAGGGTCAGGCTGTGAGTTGATTGCAACTCGACAGCACAACACAACAATAACGACAAATATATATGTATATGAGATTGGCTCAAGACAGGGAAGGGTTTAGAACTACTGTACATGGGGTCACACATAACAGCAACTATATGCACGCACACACATAGATAGCTAGACTGATCACAGGGAAGTCTAGCAAATGTAAAAATAGTAACAGTATACCAGTCAAACAATTAAAAATTAATGAAATACAATAGGGGAAAAAAAATCTCAAATTGTGAAATGTAGTCTAAATAATGCATTGGCTAAAGGGAAAACCAAATAAAATTATTTACATTAAACCTTGTTCTTGTTAAGTGCTGTCGAGTTGTAGACAACTCATAGTGATGCTATGAACAAAAGACCTGGACACTTGTATAATTTTCCTCATTCCTCCAAGTTCATAGGGTTTCCAGAGGCAAGCTAATTTGGAAGTGGGTGCCACTCCTGCTTCTAAGCTTGTTTTAATTGGGGAGCTCCACCAAATACTGTCGGCCATGGGTAACCATTATCACAGCAATCACGAGTTACTTCTGTACAGCAAATGGACAGACCAGTGCTATACCACTTAGAAGAATGTTTGACCAAAAACAATTAAAACCAGGCTTGAGGTTCGCAGATTAAAAGTGCCCACCTTTGGCTTGGTAGCATAGGAAGAATAGTATTAAACAAATCTGTAGGAAAAAGATAAAACCAAATATAAGAGAAAAACATCAAGCTTAAAACTGTAATGCCAGAAAAGAAAATTGAAAACTATAAAACTAAGAATTTAAAATTTAGAAAACATATTAAATGGAAGACATAGTATATGAAAGAGATATCTTTTAAAAAACACAAATTCAACAGAGACAAATATTTTAAAGAAAATAAACAGGGAAAATTATTTTTAAAAATACCAATAAAAATCTATCTATTCTCGAGACCTCTGATAGTTTACTGATTAGGAATTGTGTTGCAAATGCAAAGAGATGTGGTTCAAATCCAACAACTGTTGGGAAATCTCCTCCTGTGTGATTAGCTGACTCTGAAAATCTGCTATGGGTCAGTTCTGACTCACTGGTACATAATAGCAATTCTCTAATTATTTTGCTTGTTGTTATCGTTGTGTGCCACTGACTCAGAACCGACCCATAGCTGATCCTCTGGAGGACTTTCAGAGGCAGTTAATAGCAGGTGAGGAGACTGCCCATCCTTCTCCCATGGAGCAGCTGGTGGATTCAAACTGTATGCCTTCAGCATGCAGCACAACTTCTTGCCACTAATTCTCAAAGTTCTGTCAAATAAATCAAGGAAATGAAATAATATGGCAATCAAAATTAAGAATAAAAATGTGGAATAGCTGATATGAAAAGGAGAATAAATTAATAGCTTCAGACCATTTTTTAAAAACAAAAGGATTCTAAACATATAATTTAGTAAATAGACGCTATGAGAAATAGAAATTGAATATGTATAATTTTCCACAAAAATCAAACATGGCCCAAGTGGTTCTACTGTGGCATTTGACCACACAATCAAGGAAAAAAGTAATTCCAGACTTACACTAATTATTACAGAATTGAGAGGTGGAAAAAAGAGTCCAAGAGCATGCCACCACTCATTTCAGGAGGACAGAATGATCATGAAACCAAAATTAGTAATAGTCTAAAAATGTAATTTGTAAGACAATCTTACAAACAGCTATTAGTCATTTAAAAATAAATAGAAAACCTAAAAGAACATAAAAATAGATCATGCTTAGTGATTAGATTGCAACAGTAATACAAGTACGATTTACAATTTGAAAAATCCATCAGAATAATTCACCATATTGGGAAAGCAAAGGAGAAAAACTGTCACAGGAAAGAAATCAAACCAAACCAAGAAGTACTTACTAAAATTTAACAATAACTCATGACTAATGCTTCTGATAAACTAAGTATTGAAAAGAAATGCACTTATTATGATAAACAAGATTTTTACGATTTCTCTTCAAATTTTTTACTTTGCTGAGACTTTGAGGACAGTGTTGACTTGAAGAGATAGCAGTGAATGACATTATTGATCTTCTTAGAATTCACTGAACTCTTCATCCTTGATTGTGATTTATATACAGATACACACACATACACATGATATCAAAGATAATTATGTGTGGTTTTTATCTACATATATATGTAGTAAGTACAGAAACACATACATTACACACTATATGTTATTTTTAAAACTAAATAATAAAGTATACATTTATATACATAAATGTTCTAAAGTTTGTTGTTATGTGCTGTCGAGTCACTTATGACTCATAGTGACCCTATGTATAAGATCCCTATAAATCCTGCTCTACCCTGCACCAACCTGCATGTCTCCAACATATCTACTCCCAATAGCCCAGCCACTGAATTGATCCAAGGGTCTTCCTCTCCTGTGCTGTCCCTCCACCCTCAAAAGCATGATGTCCCTCTCCAAGGCCTGATCCCTCCTTGCAACATCCCAAAGTATGTCAGAAGACATTTGAGAATCCTCGCCTCCAAGGAGCAGCCTGGCTTCACCCTCTCCAGGATGAACCTGTTTGTTTTCCTAGCAGTCCATAGTATATTTAACACTCTTGTCCAATACCACAGCTCAAAGGCATCAATTTTCTTTATATCATCCCTAGTCACTCTCCAGCTCTCCAATGCATAGCACACAATTATGAAGACCATAGCCCAAATCAGATAGATGTACCTTAGTCTCCAGCCCGACTTTATTGCTCTTCAGTACTCTGGAGAGGTCCCTGACAGGTGACCTTCCCAATGCAATTCATCTCTTAATTTCCTGGCTGCTAGTACCAAGAGTGTTGACTATGGAGCCAAGCAAACTAAAATTGTCAACTATCAACTATTTCAATCTCTTCACCATCCATACTGATGCTGCCAATTGGCCCAGTGGTGAAAATCTTTGTTTTCTTGATGTTGAGCTTCAATCTATTTTGAAGGCTGAAGTCCTTGACCCTCTGTAGCAAGCACTTTAGGTCCTCCTCAGCTTCAGCAAGCAGGGTTGTGTCATCTGCATAATGCAGGTTGTTGATAAATCTTCCAACCAACCCTGATACCACATTCCTCCTTGTACAGCCCAGTGTCTCAGATGATGTGTTCTGCATACAGATTAAAAAGGT
>NW_006399825.1:11309264-11373439 GCF_000299155.1 Elephantulus edwardii | reverse complement strand
TTCACCCTCTCCAGGATGAACCTGTTTGTTTTCCTAGCAGTCCATAGTATATTTAACACTCTTGTCCAATACCACAGCTCAAAGGCATCAATTTTTATATATATGTAGATAAAAACCACACATAATTATCTTTGATATCATGTGTATGTGTGTGTATCTGTATATAAATCACAATCAAGGATGAAGAGTTCAGTGAATTCTAAGAAGATCAATAATGTCATTCACTGCTATCTCTTCAAGTCAACACTGTCCTCAAAGTCTCAGCAAAGTAAAAAATTTGAAGAGAAATCGTAAAAATCTTGTTTATCATAATAAGTGCATTTCTTTTCAATACTTAGTTTATCAGAAGCATTAGTCATGAGTTATTGTTAAATTTTAGTAAGTACTTCTTGGTTTGGTTTGATTTCTTTCCTGTGACAGTTTTTCTCCTTTGCTTTCCCAATATGGTGAATTATTCTGATGGATTTTTCAAATTGTAAATCGTACTTGTATTACTGTTGCAATCTAATCACTAAGCATGATCTATTTTTATGTTCTTTTAGGTTTTCTATTTATTTTTAAATGACTAATAGCTGTTTGTAAGATTGTCTTACAAATTACATTTTTAGACTATTACTAATTTTGGTTTCATGATCATTCTGTCCTCCTGAAATGAGTGGTGGCATGCTCTTGGACTCTTTTTTCCACCTCTCAATTCTGTAATAATTAGTGTAAGTCTGGAATTACTTTTTTATAATTTTCAGCAGAATCTTGCTTGCATGTGTTATTAATGATATTGTTTGATAATTTCCACACTGTGTCGGGTCACCTTACTTTGTAATGGGAACAAATATCGATCTCTTCCAGTCAGTTGGCCAGCTGGCTGTCCTCCAGATTTCTTGACACAACTTAGTGAGCCATACAGGACATCATCTCCCTGTTGAAATATGTCAATTGGTATGCCATCAACTCCTGGAGCTTTGTTTTATGCCAATTCTTTCAGAGCCACTTGACCTTCTTCCTTCATCAGCACAGGCTCCTGTGCATACATTATCTTCTGTGTCAGCCAATTCCTTCTGGTGCAGTGACTAACAGACCTTGTAAGATTTTTTTTTAAAATCACTACATGCACTTTTTAAAGTACTATCTAGGCAGCTCTGACCCCTCACAAACCCATGAACATCAGCGCAAAACCCTGCCCGATCCTGTGCCATCTTCAAAATCTCTGCTGTGATCAAGTCCATAGTTATAGTCATTGTGTCAATTCATCTTGTTGACGGTCATCCTCTCTTTAAATGTCCCCCTGTTTTCCAACACTATCTCTTTTTCCAAGGAGTTACCCCATCTACCAAAATGTTAGAGTCCATTGATTTGCAGCTTTGGGATTTTTCTTGTCAGGTGGATTATCAGAGGGACAAACTCATCAATGCCTCAGAGAGAAGCTGAGGGAACACACCACTTTCCTATGGAGGTCACAGACAAGGTTTCTAACTTTTCCCAATGCACCTTTTAACATTCTCGTTGAGTAACAGACTGTGAAATAAGGTTCCAACTATAGAAGAGTAATTAGAATGGTCTCTGTTAATGGGACGCTGGGAAAAAAATCATTAAAATACAGGAGATATAGTGAACTGGTTCATTTGATTTATCTCCTTATTTATTCAGCCAATATTTCTTGAATGACTAGTGCTCAGGAGTACTGTTGGCAAATCCCACTTGTAGGGAGTTATGGTGCTGACACAATGATGGCGCCCATTGAGTGGTTCAAGTCCACAGCAGCTCTGTGAGACAGGCAATCTTCTCTCCTGAGATTTACAGTCTCTGAAACCTGTTGGGAAGTTAGCTATGCATGATTTCCCATTCAATGTGAATGAGGTTTTCAGTGCACTGCCTCGAGAAAAGCAAACACAACAAAGTACTCCAGCTTTCCTAAGGCATGCTTCCTAGAATGAGGGGAAGACAATAAACAAACACAAAAGCTAATAAGTATACAGCATTTTTATAATTTGCAAATTCAAATGGCTGGAGGCGGGGAACAAACCCAAATTAATCCTTTTGAATAAAGACAAAAATGTAAAAAATATTACTGATGAAAATATTTACATTGTCACTAATCAGTAAGTATTCAAATCTGATAATACTTTAGATACTCAATATAAATTACCTTGCAAAATGTATTATGCCACAAAAGGTATTAATCTTTTGAATTTGCATATCATTCTCGGTCCACATCTAAAAATGCATTAATTTTTAACTTGAATTCCTTCATTCTACCCGTAAGCTCCTTTTAAATTTCTTTTTTCTTTCTCAGTACTTCAACTGGGTACTTCATAGGTCATATTCTTTCAAAGTCAAAGCTGTTCTCTTATTATATGGAAAGACACCACTGGAAGTTATGTTAACACTATAGGACACTAGTGTGCTGTTCCGTCTCCAAAGGAGTACTATTTAGCAACTACAGAGAGTCCTTACACACCTGGGAAATTTGATTCAGCACCTGTCCTATTGTTTCAGAATCTCTCCCTAAAGAAAATATTTCCTCCAGGTAATGAAAACTACCTTGCAAAGAAAGAGAACTTTCTAAAAGTGAGGGACTGCAGTGAGGGAGATATGCCACAAATGACCACTGAGAATCTTATCACTTGAGTTAAAATTTTAACTGCTGCATTTTATGGCAGGAAGGAAAAGGTTGGCTGAGCCGTGGGAGAATGCTGTCCATCAACTGTCTGTCAAATCACCCACTGCAAAGGTTATTCCAATGACAATTATTCTTCTATCTGCTATTGTATTCCAGATTTTCACAGGAAAGGGTTTTTTAAAAACATTCACACACACACACACACACACACACACACAACCACAACAAAACCTCACAGAGAAACTTGAACAATTTCCAGCGTAAACTCTAAAGATCACTTCTTTTTTTTTTCTGTTATAAAATCTCCCATTTTATTGCTCCTCACTCCCCTCAAAAAAGTAAAAGCAATATGCCAAGTTCTTTATTGGTTTCATTTCTTGCATTTGAAATACTCTTCAATGACATCCTTGGCCTGTGATTCTTTGCCATAGTCCTTAACAACTACACAACTGCAGCCGACTACTTTGCGGGGCTTTCCTTCTCGGTCAATTTTGCAGAGGCCTACCCACTCCCCCAGTTTCTTATTATCATCAACCTTTATCAGGTTGATTTGGTGTTCAGCACAAAGGGCCTCTACTAACTTGACATACATAGGCTCATTACAGTTGGATGCAAGCACACATAGATGGGCTTGGCGCCTGTCTCTGGCTCAAGACATCGAATTAACATTGTCCAGCATTGCCGAGGTACAAATGATGCAAGGACCTGCTGTGGGCATCCAACCAGGAGAGTGCCATTTCCACTGGATTCAAGTAGCCAGTCTACACCAAACTGAATTAGGCTGATGTAAATATACCTAATTTGTGAACCTTCTAACTATATTTAAAGTCACCTATTCAAACGCATGCAAATCATTTCGCCAATGTAACCAGGCTCGAAAACGACATATTTCTTGACGTACCAACTTTAAATATATTACAACTTATAGTGATTATGACTTGAAGTAAGATTTACTGTGTTTTAACTCTTGTCCAATATCTCTTCTGAAAACTAAATGGAACACAGAATAGTATTAACTGTATAGTTTAGAAATATAAAAATATTAAAGAGACTAGCAATTGCTGGATGACTGCTTTGACTAGAAAAGAGTCAGGTGGGATCTACAGAAAGGATTGCCACTCTTTGAGAGGCAAGGGAACACCACAGGGTTTAAAACCAAGGAAGGTTAGGGCTGCATCCTTTCTCCATACCGATTCAATCTATATGCAGAGCAAGAAACTGAAATTTATAAAGAAGAATTTGCCATTAGGATCAGAGGAAGACTCATCCACAACCTGTGTTAGGCAGATGACACACCTTGCTTGCTGAAAGTGAGCGGGATGTGAAGCATTTCTTGTAGAAGATCAAGAACCACAGCCTTCACTATGGATTCCAGCTCAATATCAAGAAACCAAAAATCCTTACCACAGGGCCAAGAGACAATATCATGATAGATAGAAGACTGAAACAGTCAACTATTTAACCTTACTTGGATCTACAATTAGCACACTTGGTACCAGTTTTCTGAAAAATCTGCTATTAGGAACCTCTCCAAGGTGCTAAAGAGCAAATATGTCAGCCTAAGGACGAAAGGTGTGCCTTATCCAATTCACAGTCGTTTCAATTACTTGCTATGCATTTGAAAATAAGGCTGATAGAAGAACTGATGTCTTTGAGTTGTGGTATTGGAGAAGAGTACTGAATATCCCATGGACTTCCAAAAGAACAAACAAGTATGTCTTGGAGAAAGCATGATCATGGTGCTTCTTGGAGGCAAGGGTGGTGAAAAATTCACCTTACTTATGACACGTATGTTTTTAGGAAAGGTCAGTTCTTGGAAAAAGACATCGTGCTTGGAAAAGTTGAGAGTCAACATAAAAAAGGAATACTCTCAACAACATGGATTGGCCTGGTGACTGTAACAATGGTCCCAAATACATCTGAGATGGTGAGGATGGCAAGGTTTAGATCGAATGTTCATAGGGTTGCTGGAAGTCACAGTCAACTCAATGATACATAATAACAACACTACTCATCTTTGTTTAGTCTGACACATTATAGCATGAGATTTGAGTATAAAACATAATTATAATGAGTTATTTTCAAAAGGTGATGTTTATTACAAATTGTCATTAAGGCTGAGAATATTTAGTATTGGCTTTCTCTGTCCATAGCCCTTCAAGAATCCCTAATGCTGTTTTAAAGAAATATCATTCAGAAGCTTAATTTGGTACCAGCATCCTGGTCTACAGCGGTTAAGCATTCAGTTGCTAAAGAATAAGTTGGTGGTTCAATACCACCCAGCAGCTCCATGAGAAAAAGACCTGGTGATACATCTCCATCAATATTACAACCAGTGGCCCTCCTGCCACCACCAGCCCTCACCTGCTCGAGCTCCCCGCCCGCGACCCCGCGGTCCTCCTTCGGTTCTCTTGTTAGCCCACAGCCGCCTCCTCAGCGACCAGCCAGCGCCTTGGAGCTTGGGACTCACGGAGCAGAGTCCTCGGCACAGAGAGGCCGGGCTTGGAGTCACCGCCAGAGTGATGGCAGTCATCAGGAAGAAACTGGTGATTGTTGGTGATAGAGCTTGTGGCAACACTTGTTTGCTCATAGGCTTCAGCAAGGATCAGTTCCCTGAGGTGTATGTGCCCACAGTGTTTGAGAACTATGCAGCTGATATTGAAGTGGATGGAAAGCAGGTCGAGTTGGCTTTGTGGGACACAGCTGGGCAGGAAGATTATGATCGCCTGAGGCCCCTCTCCTACCCGGACACAGATGATATACTGATGTGTTTCTCCACTGACAGCCCTGATAGTTTAGAAAACATCCCAGAAAAGTGGACTCCAGCAGTCAAGCATTTCTGTCCCAATGTGCCCATCATCCCGGTTGGGAACAAGAAGGATCTTCAGAATGATGAGCACACAAGGCGGAAGCTAGTCAAGATGAAGCAGGAGCCCGTAAAACCCGAAGAAGGCAGAGAAACGGCAAACAGGATTGGTGCTTTTGGACACATGGAGTGTTCCGCAAAGACCAAAGATGGAGTGCGGGAGGTTTTTGAAATGGCCATGAGAGCGGCTCTGCAAGCCAGACGTGGGAAGAAAAAATCTGGGTGCCTTGTCTTGTGAAGCCTCGTTGCAAGCACAGCCCTCATGCGGTTCATTTTGAAGTGCTGTTTATTAATCTTAGTGTATGATTACTGGCCTTTTTCATTTATCTATAGTTTACCTAAGATTACAAATCAGAAGTCATCTTGCTACCAGTACTGAGAAGCCAACCATGATTATTAATGATGTCCAACCCCTCCGACCCACCAGGGTGTCTCTTCACTGCTCTAACAGCCCTCCTCGGCACTCCCACCTGATACACCAGGCGCTAATTCAAGGAATTTCTTAACTTCTTGCTTCTTTCTAGAAAAAGTTGGTAACTTTTGTGAATTAGGCTGTAACTACTTTATAAGTAACATGTCCTGCCTATTATCTGTCAGCTCCAAGATACTCTGGTAAGTCACCACTTCAGAACTTTAATCCAAAATGGGTTTCATCAGCATAGCTCTGGTTATGTCCACTGAGAGTGGGCATCCAGATTTTTGACAATGTGCTCAGCCAGAGAGGCCCAAGTCCATGCAGCTGTGGCAGAGTTACAGTTCTGTGGTTTCATGTTAGTTACCTTATAGTTGCTGTGTAATTAGTGCCACTTAATGTATGCTACCAAAAAGAAATATATCTACCCCAGATTAGATGTAGTATTTTTTGTATAATTGGATTCCCTAATACTGATACTCGTCATCTTCGCAGAAAGTGTATTGGTTTTTTAAAAAAGAAAGTGTATTTGAAAAATAAAGTCAGATAGAAAATTCCTTTTAAAAAGAATATTACAACCAGTAAAATGCTTTCAGGCAGCTCCACTCCGTCAAATAGGGAAACTAAGACCCACAATTGCTTCAAAGCACCAAATTTAAACAGCCTCCTCATTGAAGTGCACTTGGTTGGACAAATGATTAACAAATTCAGCTGCAAAATGAAGTATCACCAGTTTGAGTTTACCAGGAGGGATTCCCCAGGCCCCTAATGATCTACGTCCAAAATCTTAGTAACTGAAAATATTGTGCAGCACAGTTTTGCTCTGACACATCACGAGCTGGAGTTGACTAAAGAGGATTATTTTCTCTGAGTTTGATGTGCAACTGCTGACTTATTCATCTACTGCCTTTAACGTTCAGATAGTTGGATAATGACTAAGGATGACAGATGAAGAATTGATGCCTTTGAGTTGCGGTGCTGGAGAAGAGCCTTGAATATACAACAGACTGTCAAGAAAACAAGTCTGTCTTTGAGAAGGTGAAACCAAGTTTCTTCTTGGAGGCTAGGATTTTGAAGCTCCATCTCACATCCTCTGGGCACGTGGCTAGGTGGGATCAATCCTTGGAGAAGGATGTCATGCTCAGAAGGGTGGAGGGACAGTGCAGGAGAGGAAGACTGCAGATGAGATGGATTGGTACAGTAACTGGGGCAATGGGGGAGGTGTGTCAGAGACAGTGAGTCTGGCTCAGGAATGGGCAGGCTTCAGAGCTATTGTTCATAGGGTCACTATGAGTCACAGGTTTCTTGATGGCACACAACAATAACCACAACAACCTCTAGCATTTTAATTTTAGTTGGTAGTGACACCTAACAGATAAATGAAATGAAGGAATTCACTTAAACTTGATTTACCAACAGAAGTCATATTTAAGGCTGCACAAAAGTAAAACAGAGATATCATATTCAATCACAACTTGTCTGTCAGATCTTTATACCATAATCATAAGTGTATTATGTTATGTATTATATTGTAATGTATATATTATTCTATAATGATTTGTGTGATGGTGGAATTTATATTCCTGATATTTAAACTACAAACAGCAGCATCAAGAGTGGACAGTTTTCAGCAGAGCTTCCAGACTAAGACTAGGAAGAACGATCTGGTAATAACCTGCTAACAAACTAGCAGTGAAAGCTTTATGGATACCGCAGTGAAATGTTGTTTGATATAAAAGTGAAAGATGAGTCACTAAGGCTGGACCATTCACTCACACATTCATTGCCAATGAACTGGAACTGACTCACAGCTGCCCCTTCATAGGGTTTCTGAGGCTGTAAATCACATGGGAGGACACGGCCCATCTTTCTCCCAAGTTGTGGATTTGAACTGCTAGAGAAGCATGACATTTGAGTCAGTCAATTTCCTTTGGACTACATTACCAGAACCTCCTTCAGGTTGGAAGGAACTGAAAATGTAACTAATTCTTCAAATTGTACCAAAATAAAAATGCGTTGCTATCAAGAAAATTCAGGCTCATGACAAGTCTTCATCAGCTTTCTAAGGTTATAATTCCTAAACTTTCTGCCCATAATGAAACTGATGGTTTTGAACAGACTAACTTTTGGCTAACATACGTGAGTGTAGAGACCATCTCAAGAACAGATCTGATACACTAAGCACTTAGGACCAAATATCAGATGACCTGTCAATAGCATAAAGGATATTTTATATGAAGGAAATAAAAGGTCGTTTAAGGGGAAAGGAATTAAAAAAAAAAAAGACAAAAACTAGTGTCAGATAAGACTCTGAAATTTGGTCTTGAACAGAGCGCCTAAGGAAAAAAAGAGAAAAAGAAATAAGGGCTCTGAATAGATGATTTTAAAGAATATCTCAAGACGACAAAGTAAAATCCTATAATGAAATGTGCTAAACAGTGACATAGAAAACCAAAAGACCATATATGACATTTCTCAGGTTGGAAAAACTGAAGAAAAAGATCTAACTGTGAGCTACAATACTGAAAAACTAAAGCACTCTGTGGATGACAGTCAATGACATAGAAAGGAACAAAAGAATATGGAAAGACTAAACAAAGTCACTATGAGCAGTACTGTCGCTGCACTTTTTCCAAGACAGATTTGCTTTTTCAATGTTATTGCTGTTGTGTGAAGTCGGAGCTGACCCATAGCTGACCTTCCAAGCCAGTTTTCAGTAAATCGTACAGGGGGAGATTGCCTGTTCTCCGCTTGGGGAACAGCTGGTGGATTCAAACTGCGTGCCTTAGGGATTGCCGCACAGCTTCTTACCACTGGGTCACCAGAAAGCCCTATTTTTAAATTTTTTTTTTCAACAGTATTTATTTATTTAACATTTTGGCAATAGTGTCTAAGCACATATAGCTTATTATTCCCTTATAGAAGGACCATTACTGGTGAACTAAAGTGTTCTGTAAAAAGCCCTATTATAAGTGCTATCTTGACAGTGAAAAGGTTGGTCAGGACCTCTTCGCAGAAAAAGGTCTAATGATCTGTCACATTTGGCACTTAAGCTTGTTCTCATAGGGTCACTCTGAGCTTAAACTAACTCCACTGTACATCAAATCAACAGCCCAACAACAATGCTGTATGGATCTGAAACCATACTTATCAAAGAAAGGAGAGGAGGGAGAGAAGGCACAGACAGAAATAAAGCAGAGGAGGGAAAAGGAAGAAAGGAGGAGAGAAAGAAGAGATACATGAAAACAGGAACAATGGAAGAAAAGGAAACTATAAAAGAGACCGGAGTAGAGAATAACTTCAATGAGGCCATGAACCTGACTGCATTATCACTGGTTTTGGAGTGGTCTCTACAGTCGTCATTACACACGTCAAAGGTGGGAGGGAAATTCTTTATCAGTATTGACACTGTATAGAGGGTTGTCTGGACACGTGAGCATAGTAAAATATTACAAAGTCATCTGGCGAAGTGGCTGGGGCAAAGGTGAGAAGGAGCTGTTCCATTCAGTGATTATTTTAGACCTTGTTTACATTCTTTCTGCCAGAATTAAGTTCTGCAGCTACACAGAGCTCTCAATTTATGATCTGAATCATTAAATCCACCGTAACTAAGTGTTGAAAGCGTGCAGAAAAGGAGATTCTAGCCTTACCCATGCTATGCAGAAATGGGTCTTCTCTTTTTAACTATAATCTGGATCCCCAAAGAGAACAAGGTCCCTCCTTCTACAGATTCGACTCCATGTTATTGCCCCTGAATAAAACATATCCACAACTTACACTTCAAACACCCAGGAACACTTTGTAGCTTCTTTCTTACATGTGTTTATCATCAATATTAAGGCCATTCATATTAAATATAGACAGAAAAGATGCTTTTCTATTAGGAGACCCACCATCACTAATTTAAATTTGAAATTCCATGAGATATTTTATCAAATATTTCCTTGTGTGTTACTTTAAGTGCATTCCATCCTCAATATGAAATTCCAGTAATTCCTTGATAAAGTGGAAATATTTATACATTCAAATGCGTGAAAACCTTAATTATTTTCAAATGACTGATGCAAAGATTGAAAAAATTTGACTATTATGAATATGCTTTAACAAGGATCTATTAATACTTGTCAAATAATACAAGCCCATTTAAATAGAAATATACCATGTATTAAAATGGTTACCAGTTTGGTTACTACACATAATGAAATTAAATAGCTTCAGATTTTTAAAAAAACACATTTTTAATGTCTTTTGATTAAGATGTTTCTTCTTGTTAAGTGTCACCAATTCATTTCTAACTCATACTACTCATTGTACAAGAAGAAAACACTGCCAGGTCTCGTACCAGCTTCAAACCTACTGCTGAGTCTGAGCCCATTGTTAATAATCACTAGGTCAATAATCCATTTCATTGAGAGTCTTCCTCTCTTTGACTGACCCTGTGTGTTTCAATCATTATGTCCATCTGTAAGGACTGGCCCTTCCTGATAAGATGTCCTCAGAATGGGAGATGAAGTTTGCTTATCCTTATCTCCAGGGAACATTCTGGCCGCACTTCATCGAAGACAGATTTGTTTGTCCTTTTGGCAGCCCATGGTATGTTCAATATTCTTCTGCCAATATCACAATTAGATACTATACAGATAATAAATGCTTGAACATTTTCTCCACACAGCTTGAATTATCTCCTATGAGCCAATTAGTTGAACTTTAAAAGATCAGACGCTGTCTTTAAAAAAAAAATTATTAAAGAGTTCTTTCTTCTTTTCTCTCCTCTTGTGATCCATACACACAGGCACATACCTGTGCATTGTTAGAAGTATAAAATTTATATATATATATAAAGTTGGTCAGAACAAGACTTTCTTAATTCAATTTGCATATAATTTAATATAAACAATGTTGTTGTTGTTGTTATGTGCCATCGAGTCGCTTGAGACTCATAGCGACCCTATACTTTTTAAAAATAACTACTAAATAATGTTTTAAAATGTCTAAAATCCTTAGAGTCAATAACTACAATTACATTGGTCTCATAATGCCCCTTTAGCTATAAGATACTTGGCTAAGAAAATACAACAATCTCTCAGAAAATATTCAAGCTGTATCTACCTATAACAATTCAGGTGGAAAATGGAGTAATTACCCAGATAATCCAAGCAAAACAAGAAAAAAGTACCCCAATTATCTGTACACTTTAGGTGAAAGAAACTTTTTTAGTTGTTCTAGACTTAGACAAATACATCTGAAACACTTTCATACATAACTGAAAACCCTCCCTTAAGTCAAATCAAACAAACAAAACATTAAGTCCTGCAGAGCATATGACAATTTGTAAAATGGATGAATAATTGCTAATTTGGTCAGTTCTGACTTAAGCTCTGAATAAGTATACCAGTCTATACAACACTATAACGATGTAACAATGGGCTGTTATAAATAATCATTGGGTCTTTGGACAATGATATAATTATTTAGATATTTCAAACATTTAATGAATATGTTGTTTGTCGCCAGGATGGAACAGACTCAGAGGTGACCCTCCCGGCAGTTTGCTGCTTCCTCAAAAAAACTAAACATTGAAATTCCATACAAACCAGCTATTCCATTGCTTAGAACATACCTCAAGGAAGTGAAAATTGAGGCACAAACAGAGGTGTGTATACTAATGTTCACAGCAGCACTATTCGCCATTACAAGAACATGGACACAGCCTAGATGTCCAACCACAATTAAATGGATTGAGAAAGTATGGTACATTCACACGATGGAATACTCAGCACGCAAAAACAATAAATTTGTAAATTACTACCTAACTTGGGAGGGACTAGAGAGCATTATGCTAAGTGAACTAACTTGGTCCCATAAAGATCAATATTGTATAAGACCATCATAAATTACTGTAGAACAAGTATGAAGATCCAAGGGGTGGGGGGTTGAGGAACAGCTGAGGATGGCTGGGGGTAGTGCGTTTACCATAGGATCGCACAATTTGATGGGTGGGTGGTGGGAGTGGTGAAGAAATGGGAAAGATCCTGTGTGAAAACAACATACAAAAATTTTGTAAATAAACGAGTATAAAATAAAAAAGTGTATGTATTATCTATGTTTATCTGTTTATCTATCTATCTATCTATCTATCCATCTATCCATCATCTATCGGTATAAATGCCTATATAACAAAATATCAATAAAACCCAGACATTTCAGCTCTGAGATCCTCCTGGTTGGTTAAGAGCTTTTTTGACACGTCAATTCTCCACCCTGGGGAACTTCCCAGATCTCACTCTCTGCATGTCTTCATCTTTATAATTTTGTTATAATAAACTATAATTATAAACACACAAAAAATATTCTTCTGAGTCTTACGAATCATACAACTAAATTATGGAGCATAAAGAATTTGCAAATTTTCAGTCAGCAGACCAAAGTGAAAGCCTCTGGAAGGCTGATATAACATATGAAGTAGAGCTAACATCATGAGGATCTATAGGAAATCCTGGAATTTTTATGTAGCTATTTGGAAATGAGGAAGTCATAGGGACTCCCTCAAGCACGTGACTGGCATCTGAGGTTATGGACAGATTTTGCAGCCTGGGTGACTTAATAGACTTCAACTAGCTCAAGTGGTTCAGATCAGAGGCAGAAGTATCTCACTTCCAATGGTGTCACTAAGTCAGCTTTCTCCATATAACATAAATAGTAAGACATAACTTTTCACACATAAAATATGAGTCAGAACTCTTAGGACTTTAGAAAGCAATTTAAATAGGACATTGTTTCTTAGCTTCATGGATCACAAGGGAAGTTATCACCAGAATGAGCTAGTTGTTGTTATTGTTAGGTGGTATGAGGTCACATACGACCCATGGTGACCCCTGAACCCTGTCCCATCCTTACACTTCCTACACACAAGGGCCCACTGTGGCAGCCACTGTGTCAATATACCTGGTTGATGATCTTCCTCTTCCTCACCAAGCTTCTGCCTTTCCAAGAATGATTTCCCTCTCCATGGAGTGGCCTCCCCTAGCAACATACTCAAAGCACGTGAGATGAAGCTTTCGCATCTTTGCCTCAAAAGAGCAGTCTGGCTGTAGTTGTCTAAGACATATTATACTAGCTCATATCCAACACAAGTTCATGTGTGAACTTAGTTGTAGGTGAGATATATTGCCGTATGCCTAAACTACAGATCTCTACTTTGTGGAAAGTGTGGGAGACAGGTTCTAATCCTCTCAGGTGGCTCTCTTCCACATCTTCAATTTTCACTAATTTGATAAGAATTACCTCTTCATAATTCTGTCAGGCCTTGACTGCTAAGAACTCCCTGCTCTTTCAGGAAAGTGGGTGATCAGTTTCACAGAGTCCTTTTAATTAAATTCTCTTCAGTCACACCTTTGAGTGTGCCATCTGCTTCCTGTTGATAACCTATTGATATAGTATTCTAGGTCAGTTAGATGTGTAGTACTGCATCAAAAAGAAATTTGCATTTTGTTGTGCAAAGGTATTATCAAATACAGGTAACATACACTTACTAAATATGACTGAAAGTCTTATGAGTCATAAATTGAATCACTGAATATATAAAAATAAATAAAAAGATAAAGAAATTAATGCAATTATTAACCTTCTATAAGACTCTTCAACCAAGCAGTTACAACTTCAGCCCTTTGCTCTGATGAATCATTTCTGATTCATGTCCCTGACAACTGTCTTGACTTCAATGTACCACATTTTTAAATTTGTCTCATAAGCCTGAAGAGAAGAAAACTTAAATTCATAGTTTAGAGAAAGGCTTAAGATGACCTCTCAGTACCTAAATTGAAGAAAAAAAAAAAAAAAAACCAAAACAAACTACAGCCCTGCAGATGGAGAGTCGAAAATGGGAAACAAAAATGAAAAAAGACTAGGCTCACAGTGACCCTACACACAATAGCTCTGAAGCCTGCATTGTCCTGAGACCGTCTCACTGAATCCGATACACATAACCCCATTGCCCTAGTTAATGGATCAATCCGTCTCAACTGGGGTCTCCTTCTCGTGCACTTTCCTTCCATCATTCTGAGCCCAATGTCATTCTCCAACGGTTGGTTCCTCCTGGCCACATATCCAAAGTTTGTGAGACGGAGCATCAAAATCCTAGTTTCTAAGGAGAAACTTCATTTCACCCTCTCCAAGACAGACTTGTTTTCTTGGCAGTCCATGGTATGTTCAAGACTCTTCTCCAGCACCACAACGCAAAGGCATCAATTTTTCTTCTGTCATCCTTAGTCATTGTCCAGCTCTCTGATGCATAGCTAGTAACTGTGAAGACCATGGCCTGGATGAGGCACACCTTAGTCTCTAGACTGACATTGTTGCTTCTCATACTCTGGAAAGGTCCCTGACAACAGATTTACCTAATGCAATTTGCCATTTGATTTCCTGACTGCTGGTGCCAAAAGTGCTGATTGTGGAGCCGAGCAAGCTGTATCTGTTAACAACCTCAATCTCTTCTCCATCCATCATGGTGCTGCCAATTGTCACAGTGGTGAGAATCTTCGTCTTCTTGATTTTGAGATTCAATACACATTGAAGACTATTCCTTGACCTTCTCCAGCAAGAGCTTCAGATCCTCCTCAGTTTCAGCAAGCAAGGTTATGCCATTTGTGTACTGCAGGGTGTTGATGACTATTCCTCCAGTTCTGAAGCCACATTCCCCCTCATAAAGCCTGGCCTCCCAAATGATCTGTTCTGCATATAGATCGAAAAGGTGTGGAGACAGGATGCATCCCTGACACATACCCTCTCTGGCTTTGGACCATGCAGTGTTTCCTTGCTCTGTTCTGAGGACTGCTTCTCTTTAGTAGTAAGCAGTAGTAGTTGTTGGTAGGTGCCATAAAGCCAGCTACAATTCTAGCCACCCAGTGAACAGACGGAAAACCCTGTTCTTGGTGCACGTCCTTACCATCTCTGCCATGCTCAGGCCCACGGATGCAGTCACTGCGTCATCCATCTCAATGAGAGTATCCCTCTTCTTTGACTCTTCCAAGCATTCTGCCTTTTTCCAGTGACTGGCAAATCCTGACATCATGCCTAAAGTATGTCAGATAAAGTTTCACCCTCTTTGGCCCTAAGTAGCACTCTGGCTGTACTTCCTCTGTGAGTAAAAGCAGTCACATATAGAACACTCATGATTTTACAGTTTTGACACTCAACTGGAAATGATGTTTTCTGTCAGAAGGATAGCTGGATTGAAAATAGATTTTTTACAAACCTTCTGCATTATGTAGACAAAATAAGCTGTGATAGAGATAGTGTTTTGGAAAAGAAGAGATTACTTTTAGAGGTCTGAACAAGAATAAAAGGATCTTTGCTATCATAGTCCATAGTATAGTGTGCTGTTGACACCACACTTCTCTGGTGGTTCTGATCCATTAGCAGTTCTGCCTGACAGAGACGGTTGTTATAGTTTTTGTGGTTATCTTTGTTATGCAGCCATATGAATCTATTCATAGCTAAGCCTCCAGTATGTTTTCAGAAGTATGTAAACCTCTTTTCATGCAATTTCAGAATACATACTGCATGAAAGGAGGCTGCCTATCTTTTTACCAATGGAGCAGCTAGTAGATTTGAACTATGTGCTTTCGAGCTGTAGTGCAATTCCTTACCACTTTTCCTTCTAGTAAGAGTTAGTCTTAAAAACCCAATGGAAGTCCCGATGAGGGTTTTTTTGTTTGTTTGTTTCAGCTTGAAGCAAGAATTATGTGGTGTCCAGTGAAAAAGAAGCAAGGCCTGGTGGTCTACTTCTGACAGCCTTGAACACCCTACGGGCAGTTCTGCATTGTACACGTGGGATGACAATGAATCAGAACTGAGCCAGTAATAGCTAACATCAACAAATTCATTTATGAGGTAAGCCCTTTTATGAACCCTAAAGTTTTGTAATTGCATACTCTGTGTTATTAAAATAATTGTACATTTTGAAAATGGAATCTTACATAAGAGATTCAATAAGGAATTTACAGCAGCCAGTTTGCACATTGCTTCGTCATGAGTTTATGACTTCCATTATTTCCTATTTCTGTGGTAGTCTAGCATAATACTGTTCTCAAACTCGGTCTAAAACAAACAATTATTGATTAACAAAAAAGCCAGCATTTTCTCTAGAGTTGACACCAGTACACTGATTTCCAAGCCTATGTTCTTAAGCTCAATCATATTAAAAGAACAAATGTTAGAAAACTCTTGATGGACTCTTTGGCCAGGAGGGCAGCTAACTGTAACACGAAATTAAAGTTGTGAGGTCAAAGGACATTCTTCCTGAACTGTGACTAAAATAAGAAGCTTGCCTCATGCTTCCAGATCTCTGGGGTAGAAAGTCTATTTATTTTAAAAACACAAGGAGAGTTTAATTGATCATTACAATTATACAGAACCAGATGACACCATTCAGTTTGCTTTTATCCACATCAGTCTTCAGAACAGAGAGAACACACAAAAGTTACTTTCATCAGCAGTTCAAATATAGGCAATGGAGAAAAGGTTTAGTTTAGCCAATGATTGGAAAAGAACAAACACAAGTGTTATGATTTTAAGTCAATTAAAAAATTAGAAAAGCAAAAAACTAATGCATTATTCTTCCCACATAAGGTTATAGTCAACAATCATGAAGTAAGTTACTCTAGTGGATTCTTCCATAAAAATGAAAAGATAGTAAGTAAAATGTACTACACAACGTCCTTTAGTCTAATTCTGCACAGAAGGTAAATTAAGTTCCATATCTATTACACCTGTAATGGAGTTTGAGGAGTTTAACACAGAATTCCAAATATCAACAAAAAACCACAGTTAGAATGAATTTTGACAGTTTTAGTGAGTTACCTGTATTTTCTGACATAATTACGATTTTCTCATTGAGCCTATGACTAAAAGGAATGAGGTCCATTCTCTACGCATAACAGATGCATTGTTTCAAAAATAAATTGACAGGGTGTGGGGATTATATCTGGGAGGTCCTCTTCTTTTATCTTGCAAACATTTTTTAAAAGGGTAAACAAAGGGAGATAGCTTTGCTTATGGCAATACCAGCAAAGGCTGTCATCTTCCCTTATCACTTAAGAACGTGAGAATGAACAGATCAAGCTGTTGCAGGATTGGTTCCTTTCATAACGCCAGACTCAAGATCTGAGTAAAATATCAAAGAGGGTACCGAAAAAAGAGAGAACCAAATACATGTATATTGAGACATAATTTATCATAAGGCTTTATCAGATAAAGCAAATGAGAAAATCCTAGGCCAGTCATAAAAAGCGTGTCCAACTGTGAGTGGCTTGTCCTTAAGATGAATCTTCTGTAAATAATTAAATTAGTGATCTTTTTTTTACCCCTGTCCATCTGGGCAGGGAAAACAAAATGTATATATAGACACAAATAGGAACAAACAACAAGAAGCACAAGTTTAACCTGACATTTATAATGTCGGTTCAAAAAGAGACCTTAAGCATATATTTAATTATTAGCAAATTTCCTAAATGTCAAATTGCCAAAAAAAAATTCAACATGGTTATTATAAGTCATATGTTTAGGTATTTCTAGAAATCTATGAGAAATGATGTCTTTTATGACCACAAAGATTTATATGGATAAAAGTCCGAGTTATAATGTTAGGAAATTGGTAACACAGAATAGTCATTTAAAAGGCATTTCGCAAAAGGTCTGGTAAACCCTCTAGGCTCTGAAAGCAGTATTTCTATTTAGAGGATGGGGCAATTATGTTTGGTTGTCTCTGTATGATCAAAGAAAGAGATACGGGGTAACAGGTACAAAATTGGAAAAATGGAGTTTGAAATGTTGGGTAGAGAGGGGAGGAGTAAGATGTTGGATTTTGTGCATGTGTTTGTGAAGCACCTACGTATGTGCCTATGAGCATGGGTGTCTCCCTTTTCTTATAAGAAAGCCAGACCTCAAATTATGTTATCACTGGGCCAGGAAAGTACAAGGAGCTGAAGATGACAGCATCACTGAGAATATTTTCACTACTTAGAGAATAGTCCTCTGCAAACATGGCAAAAAGTGGTCTTACTATTAAAAGCAATCTGCAAAAGAGGCTTAAAGACCGCAGGGTCTAATATCAAGTGAACAGTGGGAGAAGGTGACCTTTTATTCCGTTTGTTTATTAGAGGATCTGTAGACTTCATCTCCGTGTGGGTCTAGCACCAGGAAGGGCCAAAGGGGAGATGGTGAACTCTGTGGGATTTTTTTAAGAGGTCATGAAATCAACTTTGAAAAAAAAAAAAACAGCTGAGAAAAGAAAGAAATGAAACCACGGGTTTTTAGATAAAATCTTAAGGTTTTGGAGAGTAAACTCTAGTCTCGTAGTTTCATCTGTTAAGAGTCAAGCCAATTTAGATTCAACTTATGTAGTCATTTTAGCCATTAGAATTACTAGACAAAACTAAAGAAAACGCTGAAGGAGAACTGAAGCATAGAGGACATAAAAGATGAATATATAAAGGTGAAATGGACATAAAAGTGAAAATAGATGTTCTATTAGGCTGATGGGCACCTTTGAATTGTTTTAATTTTTTTTTCTTTTTGCTGTTGTTATGTGCCATCAAGTCGACTACGACTCATAGCAACCCAAGCACAACAGCTCTGAATCCTGCTCTATTCTGAGCCAACCTCACTGTCTCTGACACACCTCCCCCCATGCATAAATAACGTATCATTTAAAAGGACATTGCAAATAGAAATACCATGTGATCCAGCAATTCCTCTATTGGGAATATACCCTAAAGAAACCATAACTGCCACCCAGGCAGATATATACACACCCATGTTTATTGCAGCTTTGTTCACAATAGCAAAGAGTTGGAAGCAACCTAAGTGCCATCAACAAATTAATAGATAGAGAAGCTCTGGTATATTCACACAATGGAACTCTATGCTGCATTGAAAAACAAGGATCTCATGCAATATTATTCAAAATGAGTGACCCTGGAGGACATTATGCTGAGTGAAATATCTCAGTCACAAAAGGACAAATACTGCATAGTGTCACTGTTGTAGAATAGGACTGACATCAGGGTTGGGGTAAGACTGAGAAAAATTGGGTAAATTAGGTATACAGCATTGAAACAGATGAGGGAGAGAACAGTTTAAAAGCAATATATGATTGGGTGTTAGGGTAATGACAGGAGTCTAGAGTGAAGGTTTCATAGTGGATTGTACTTGGGGGGGTGAAGGGAGGACTGTTATAAATGAAGAATTTTTATCTTGGTTTTCAAAGAGAAGAGAGAATTGGGGGAGGGGTGGGTAGGGGAAAGATGCAAGAATGAATGAATGGAAATCCAAAATTTGTAAATGTTCATTAAAATTATATTTTTTTTTTAAAAGGACATCATGCTTGGCAGGGAGGAGGGACAGCACAGGAGAAGAAGACACTGGAGGAGACAGATTGATACAGTAACTGGGGCAACAGGGGTAGGTGTATCAGTCAGTGAGACTGATCAGGACAGGGCAGGACATAGGGTCGCTATGAGTCGCAGGGGACTTGACAATATTCAACTCTCACTCTCTGTCTACACACACACACACACACACACACACACACACACACACACACCTGAGTATTGTCAAGTTGAAACCAACTCATAGCTAACTCTCCAGTGGGTTTTCAGAGGCAATAAATTGCTACCTGAGAGGAGACTGCCCCCTCCTCTCTTTCTCCCATGAAGCAGAGAGGTCAATCTGAACCTTGTATCTTTGAGTTGGCAGTGTAATTCTTTTCACAGTGAAATTTCTTACTATTAACTGACCAGACCTACACACACACACACACACATTCTGCAAAAGAGGTTTAAATAGATATTAATGTATGGTGTTTTAAGTAGAATTTGTCACACTATTTTTGCAAAGTGGTATGAACTGATCATCAATCCCTGGAATCAACCATTTAACTACAGTTGCTCAGAAGCTTCAAAAGCAGGCATACTTAAAATGGCACAAATAAAATATCGTCCACATTTGAACTGCATATCAAGTCAACAAAAAAAAGGCCTTTTCAGATTTGTCAGAAGCTGCCCGTCTTTTGGAATTGACTTTTATTCTTTCATATAACCAACTACCTCAGGCTCTTTTCCAAATTGTGTGTGTATGTGTATGCACACAGAAATGTTTTAAACATTCCATGTATTACTTAACTTTTTACCCTCAGAGCAATTTTTCCTGTACTCTGAAACAAAATTTTAAAAAAATACAAAGAAAAGGAAGAAATAAAAATAGTCCACTAAGAGTGGTGCCAAAATGGGTTAGAAATTCTGTCACCTCCTATGGCCCTGATATAGCTGCTGTCATGCCAGAAAGCATGCACACTCTTTGTTGACTATATGCCTATGACTGATTGATGATAACTTAGCAAGGTTACCATAGCTAATTACAACATCATTCATCTAAGCCTACATGGGGGCGGGGGGAACCCACCAGGCTCTCAGGGAAGAAGAAAGAAAAGCTATTCTATAGCTGTTAACTTTTGAGTAATCAGCCTCAACAAGAAACAAATAGAATGAAACTCCCTGACCAAATTATGACTTATGGGTCCATTCAACCAGATGATCCCAGTTCCCTGGTCATTTCAGTTCTGGGTTTCAGAGCGGACAGCACAGATACTCTAGCAACAAGAAACCCATGCTTGCATGTGGGCTTTGTAGTCAGAATTCAAAGGTTCCATCAGAAGCACAAGCCAGCCCAGACCTTTCGTTCTGCTATGTGTGTGGTGTGAGTGTGTTTGTCTAGGATCAGATGCCAATACTTAAACTCACATTATGGACACAGCAGCTACTTACATACTGCCGCCTAATTAAAGGAATAAACTTCCCCCTTCTTTATTTTTTTCCTGAAGACCAGTGCCATAAAGGGATTTGGTTTCTTCAAAAATTCTGAAAAACGTTCCCATATGTTTCCTTTGCGCAAGGAGTGAGTCAAAGTCAGAGGGAAAATGTTAACAATTTCCAATAATAATCTATGGTGAGGCAGTATTTTCTGAGAACTACTGAAAAGAAAGAGAAGCGAACCCACTGTTTTGAAAAAAAATATTACAATAAACATACAATCATAATTTCCATTTCTGTTTTGAAGAAGCACAAACACACATGGAAACAATCCCAGGCACCTTTCAGCTTTCAAGTTTCAAAAACAAGAATCACTTTCAAACAGAAAGTAGCTCATCTTCAAAGTTCAACATACAAAGAGAATAAAGCTAATACCATTTCAACTCCAAACTTTAATCAGTTGGCTTTGTATCTAGTTAATGTGGATCACAAGAGATGCAACAGCTAAGTGTAAAGTGCTTTTTTTCATCCTGCAGCACTGTTTAAAATATATTGTTAACTTAATTATAATAAAGAAATATTTTCACAAGGAAGCCTGATCCCAAAATTGCAAACTTCATTCAAGAAATAAAAGTATTAAGACAAACTATTAAACAAAACCCTATTAATTAATTGGGGCCACGGGAGAGAAACTGACAGGGGCACAGAGTTAAAGCCTATTTTGGCTTAATGACAAAGAAATTATTCTGGGACATGCACAGGCCATTGGAGCAGGGAGAACTTAGTGCAGTGGAGTTCACAGAAATATGGTGGCTGAAATGGTCCTGGTAGGGAATATTTTTTTCCTAGTGTACCCAAGATGTGTCCTTCAGGGTTCGTTTGGAATATTGTGATGCTGACTGAAAAAACAACTCATTGCCATCAAGCCAGAACCAATTCATAGTTAACCCTCCAGCGGGTTTAAGGAGAAGTAAATTCATGTAAATCACATCTTTCTCTCATGGAGTAGCCGGTGAATTTGAACCATTGGCCTTTGGGTTAGCAGTGTAATTCCTAATCCAGGGTATCCTGATAGGGATAGATTAGATGATGTGTGTAAATAAGAAATAGATAAATAATATCGACTGTGGGATCAGCTCCAAATTGCTGGCTCTCAGTGGAAGCAAAGACTGGCCCAACTTGTTCAGTTGTTAGTGCTCATAAAACATGAAAGGATCAATGAGGAGAAGATTAAAGAAATCTCATTTTTCCAAACACCAAAATCACCACCTTCACTAACATATCTTATTAAAAAAGGAAGTTCTAAGTGCAAATACTTGAAAAAATCAAAAAAGATCAAATATCTTTAATCATAGAATTTAAAATGGTCATTAATTTTAGTGGAACTTTACACACACACACACACATACACACACACACAGAGAGTCAGAGAGAGACATCTACACACTAAGGCAGGAACAAATCCATTTCTAAAACTTGCAGGATAATTTAAAAGAAATTGTCTTCACCTTAATTTTCTGATCTTTGTTCTTTCATTAGATTTTGATTTACAGCTATTCATAGTATCTATTTATTAATTTACACTCTACCTCAAGTCCAAAAGGATATGAGGTGCTATTTTATCACCTATTTTATTAAAAGACATGTATAAATGAAATCCACAATTAATTTTAAAAATGTCATGTAGTTGAAAGAGCACTATGTGAGAAGCCAAGAGATACAGACTGTAATTCTAGTTCTTTAACTGACTAGCTATTTTCATCAGCGTATATTCTACCTACTCGAAGCTTGTATTTGCTCATTTGTAATGCAATGTCAACTGCCTAGATAATTGCTACTTATGAAATTCTGTGGAACTGTATACTTCTCAACCCAAACTTACAAAAATAATTCTGTAGAATATTGACAGTTCTTTTGAGTGGAGTTAGCTCCTTTGCTGTCGAACGTCTTTCTTTAGCATTGGGAATTCACTGTTGCCCACTCAACAGCTTTCTCGAGTCTTTTTTTTTTCTTTTTTATTATCATAAAGTATACTCTTTGCCCAGATAGTGAGCATAAAATGAATTAAAATTGTGTCTAAAATGTGTTACCGAAAACTCCTCAGAAAACAAAAAACCATAAACCAAAAATAGAGTTGCTGTGATACCAATTTAAGTAGCAGAACTGTGTTTTGTCTTGATCTTTTGGAAATAGATTATCCAGACTTTCTTTCTTTCTTTCTTCTTTCCTAAATAAATATCATTTAATTGTGTTTTCAGAAAAGGGTTACACAGCAGTCTATGTTTCCAGCTTGGCATTTTCTACACAGGTAGTTCACTGACATTACTACATTCTTCAAAACACATGATGTGTTATTATGTTCCATTTTAGTTGCTTTGTTCCTCTTAATCTAGTTTCCCTGCTACCTTAGGTTCTAATCTCTGTGTTAAACTCACTATATATAATTTTTCACACCTTTTATTTAAAAGGAGATTTAGCAGGGGTAAAACCACTAACCTTTATATTAGTAGTGAACTATTTAAACTACTCAACAACTAGAATGTAAGTGTTCTATAATGTTTATCTATTTAAAAACTAGGGGATAAAATGAGAGATAAAGCCATATTCAGAATCACAGAATAACCTCCCTGTTTCTATATAGCAGACTAGATAAACCTCTACCCTAGGTAATTTCAAAGTCTAAATGGAGTTTGACTATCATCCTTTGGTGTGTCACCCAGAACTACCACATCTCCTCTTTATTGCAGGCTCTTAGTGTATAAATCTCTAGGTTACAGGGTCATGATATTGGTCAATTTCTGAAACAAAGAATCTCAAAATGTTAAAAAGATTTTGCTAATTATGGCAGAGTTTAGACATAGTCATTCAGCATTTTATTAGAAAATTCATTAGAAAATAAATTGTAGGAAATAATTTAGATGGATGAAACTGGGATTAATGCGGTTACTCACTTAAAATTCCTCTTCCAAATTAAAAATTATATACCTCATTAGTTTATAGGGCATGAAACTATGAACCACTTTAGGTTGGTTTAAAATCTACTCATCTTTGCAAAACTTCCTTGTTTGAATAAGTAGAAAATGTGTTTACTGTATGCCTACTGTGTTTCAAAGGCAATACACGTAGCCTAGTTTAAAGCAATGGAGATCTGGTGGCCTAATGGGTAAGAAGGTGTGCTGCCAATCCAAAGGCAGGTGGTTTGAATCCACCAGATGCTCCTTGGGAGAAAGATAGACAATCTCCCCTCGTGCTATTTACTCCCTCTCCAAACCTACTGAAGGGTCAACTATGAATTGGTTCCAATTCAACTTCATATAACAACAACAAAAGCAGGCTCTTGCGTTGCTTCCCCAAAAGCCTCTCTGGTAGTTTGAATTAACTAACCTCTTGGAGGGAGAAAAATCAATACTCTCCTTTCATGCAATTTATAGCCTCAGCAACCCACTGGCGGTTCAGCTACCAGCCAGCTCTGACTCAATGGCAATAAGAGACTGTGCTTCAGTTACCAAGAACAGCATCAGAAGTGGCCAGGAGTTGTTGCATTCGAAATGGTGAGACAGACACATGCACAGATTACTAAAAGATGCCAGGGTCTGAAGTAGGATATTTAAAATATGACTGAGGAAGACAGAAGAGGATAAGACTTCTAATTCCATCTAGAAGCATTGAACAGTAAGCACTTCATTAACAAGGTCGTATTTTATCTTGGAGCTAAAAGGTAAGTTACATCTACCACGCAATAGAAGCCAATGGGCCAAGTCAAGTGAAGAGAACAAAATATGTTTGGAATAAAATAGGGAACTTAAGGAATAGCAAGTGGCTCATGGCGGCTGCAGGTTAAGACGTTTATGGAAAAGAAGCCAGTCACAAATGTGGACAGAGAAGCAGGGGCTAGATGATGGAGAGCTAGAAACATGCTCCCCTTATTCTCTTATGACTATTTAATGCTAATAGATTGCAAATCACAGTCAATCTCAGGAGAAGTATACACGGAGAAATTTGTTGTAGAGTTTAATGCAGTATTGTTAATAATTTTGTTAAATAAAAAAAGAAAGTTATTGTGTATATTTTAATAAAAAAATATCATTCACCAGTAAAATATGAGATACTTTGGAGAACAGCATAATTATAAGCATGCTTTGATGTCTACTATTTGTTAAATTGCTCTCCTTAGTAAGATAAGAACATAAACAGATCACGGTTTAATTCCTTGAGTAAGTCTAAAGATGGAAAGGGTGAGTGAAACTTCATCAAGTAAGAAGTCAGCTTGCCTCTACACCATCAGCCTGCCCAGATGGGCCCTGGGGTGAAGCAGAACCAGTCTCGGTTCTGTAACACCAAGTAAAGAGCAGAGGTGAAGTGCAGAGGATGTGGCATCGGGCATTTTAGGTGCACCTTCTTCTAACAGCAGGAACAGAAATCCTATTTCTCCCCTGACAGTGCTTCTCATGCTTCACTTCCCCCGGAGCTCACAGGGACCTGAGAGCACAATCCACACTTCCAAAAGTGCCATTAGCATTACATACCCCGCTATCCACAGCCACTCATTACGATGGCAATGCCCAGCCACAGTACACAGAGTGAGTAGAAACTGAAGCCCATCCTGCTGCTTCCTTCCTTAACTGTGTTTTTAAACTAGAAGATCCAGTAAATACAGTTTTCATCCAATTTTAAGGTCTCAGATCTGAAAATAGCACACACTGATAGAACCATGTGGTGGGCACGGGAAGATTCTTCCCTCATTCCTCCCTGCCTAAATTCCTCTAGCTATTCAGAGGAACCATCTGCATCACTTGCTAATGAGTTTGGACATGGTCCTAGGGGCAATGGGGAGCCATTGGAGGTTGTTAAGCAGGGGAGAGAGATAATCAGATTTGTGATTGAGAAAGGCAGCTCTGGCAGCAGCAGGGATCGGAGAAAGCAGGCTCTGTAAAGAAAAGGTCAGTTTGAGGCCTCCACACCAGCCTGACTGATGATGAAGCTCCAGTCGGCAGCAGTGAGAGTAGGCAAGGGGGAGGAAGAACAGAGTGGGGGCTGGAGACATGGAGAGTTACCAAGGTTTCAAGCTAGAAGGCCAAGTTTGCCACCTACATGTGACAGAGAGCTAACGTCAATATTTTATCAATGGTACTAGATTCAAATGGGATTTGCAAGCCAAGGGGTTTGTTCATATATAAATGTACAAAATAATTCTTGGGAAATTGGTGCTCTTACTGTTTTACCAAAAGGATAGGAAGGAACTCTGGTGGTGTAGTTCTTGGGGAGGTGCACTGCTCACCCAGAGGCAGGAACTCTGGTAGCTCACAGGAAAGAGATGGTCAACCCCCTCCTGTGGGATTCACAGCCTTTGAAAAACCACTGCAAAGTCAACTATGCGTCTGTTCTGACTTGCCAGAAATGGGTAAGAGTATATTACAGGCACTGGAGAAAAAGATAACAAATGATGGTATGAGCAAGCATTTGGTTCTGATCTACCACATCTTAGCTGTATAATTTGAGGTAAGTCACATTACTTCTCTGTTTTTATCTCAACTCTTAAGTGAGAATAGTATAAAACTGCATACAGAGTATTGCAGTTAAATCCCATCAAGCTGGAGCCAACTCACAGCTGACCCTCCAGTGGGTTTACAGAAGCTGTAAATTGCATTGGAAGAGACTGCCCATCTTTCTCCTGAGGAGCAGCTGGTGTGTGCTTGAACTGAGTGCTGTTGGGTTGGCAGGTAAGATAACTCCTTATCTATTAGTTCACCAGAGCTCCCTTGAAAAGCATTTTTATGCGTAAGCACAGGATTTCATAGCAGCACTGCCTTCAGCTTAGTGCCTGTCATGTAGTCACCTTTTAATAAATCTTTTATTTATAACTGCTTCACAAAAATCAATTTTGAAGACATGAAAGTCTACTTTCAAAAAAAGAGGAAACCTCAGATTACTTTTCTTCCTGCAGTCAACATTACTATGTTCCTCCAATGGTTCAACAAAAAGAAATAATGGGAGGGAAAAGGCTGAAGAAAAACAAACTTAAATCCCTGAGAAAGAACAAGAGAGAAAGGTAAAAACAAATTCTCAGTACAGGGTATCTTGAGGTTTGGTCTTTTGAAGACCACAGTACTTGCTTATAAATAGAATATTAAAATAAGCAAGAGCAATTTTCCCTTTCATATTCCCTTATTGCCTAATTTTCCTCCCATACTATTTGCATAATGGGTAAAAGGCATCCATTATGCAAATGAATGATAGGGCTGTAAGGGTGCTGAAGCCACAGACCGTGCTCCAGATGAAGAGAGGCTGACGTTAAGCCCTCCAACATCTACTTCTAGCAGATTGCTCTGCTAGCTTGGTTGACAAAAAAAAGGAGGAATATCACGACAACTCTAGGTCATCAGTTTCTGTCTGGTTTATTTTAGAATGGCCATTACAGATACCTTTCAGAAAATTAGTAGAAAATATAGATGCTAATTATGATGCATAAATTTCACTTGATAATATAAAGAAGCAACATTGCATAAAATTCACTTTACAATATACATTTTATTTCAAATGGGCAAAACCATCACTACGTGCTTTATGTTTTTAACCATATGCTTTGAGCGATAAGATTTCTTTTTGCAAAGTGAAATTAGCTTTTGTTCTTAGCATAGAGAATTAACCACAACAGGTGCTCAGAATTGGTCCCCCCAAAAGGTGTGCATACATTCAACAAGAATGCAAAACTTCTTTATGTATCAAGATAGTAGTAGATTTCAAAAAACTTCAGACCATTAAAATGATAAAAATTCATCTTCAAGAAGGATCACCTAAAACTAGCATGTTATTTTTCCTGGAGTTGTAAATTGACTGAAACCTAAGAAGAATGTTTACTTTTTCATCTTGCCAACACCTCCAAGACAAATATAACCAAAAAGGAGTCAAAGAAAAATTATTGGGTGATTGTTCTTGTTCTAATAAGTCTGCAGGAGAGGATTTAAAAAAATGGATTCTACATATTTTCTCCAAATACTGATATCTATAAATCTTTATATCTATAAAGAAAGTGACTAAGAACACAAAATGACCTTTATTTCAAATAGTAATTCCTTAGCTTTTTTCAAAAGTATTTTTTCAAAGAAATTTTTAAAAGTGATTTTCATAGGATACAAGTGAACTTCATCATTTAAGAGTCAACTCCTCCTCTGTGCTATTTCAAGGGCCTACCTACAGATGAGATGCATCTTCAGTTAAAAAAAAATTAAAAGAAAAACCCAAATTGTAACTACTTACTTATGAGAAATAGCAGCTGCAAAAAGCTATGTCACAAAAAATAAACATGATTTTTAAAAAAAAGACCAAACTAGATTTTATTTAAAACATCAAGAGGATAAGAGTCATAAAGTAGAAGCAAGAAGAAACAAGCAAGAAAATTATTTTCACCAAGTGAAAGCATATCACTAAAAATACACTTACCGGATTTCAGAGCAGAAGGGGTTACTTCTATTTCACCCCCAATTGGCTTGAATGCAGCCAGTTGGGCAGCCATGTCCCTCTCAAAAGCATCTGGGCTCTGCTGGTCTGTCAGGTTTCCACTGGGGCTCTCAATCTTGTGAAGTGGTTCTTGCTCGTCAAACACAGCAATCAGCTACAAACAAACCCACCAACACTAATTACTTTGCAGGATACGTATATCACACGAATGTGGTATCTACTTGATGGTGATGTTTCTGTGGTTTTAAAGAAAATGACCTCTTGAAACTTAAACCTTTGTAATGTTTCTGTACTATTGCTTTTAACTCTTCAATATAACTAAACTCTAACACGACAGTGGCTGGGAAATAATGAAAAGGCTTTTTGTTTTGTTTACTTCTGAAATAGGGAAGTAATTCTGGCCAAACACATTATCTTAAAAGGATGGAATGGGTACCCTTCTCCACTCCCTCCTTTCTCCTATATGCACTATGGATTTCAGTGACTCATCAAGAGGGTTCCCTCAATGGAAACCGAACATATAAAAGTAGAACAGACTTACATGTTGTACAGCACACAACTCGGGAAACTTAAACACATTTTAAAATCCCTGATTATAGCTATAGTGTTTACTATATCTTGTATACATAGCTGTCTCATTCATTTTGTTACATGTCTTTTCCTTTTTTCTCTTCCTTCCTTCAAGTGCACCATCAAGTTTAAACATAATGAACACTGAGTTCGATGGAGATAAAGATATGTTCATTTACCATTGTCATATCAACTTTATCTCATATGAGACTTATGGTTCTTATCATTAATATAAAATTTTAATTTTTTTTCTTTTCAAGTTACTCTTCTATAAAATAAAAGAAGTATAATAAAGAGATTCAAGCAATTGTGCAAACACTACTGTGTTGAAGAAACCAGAACAGCCCTTGAAATTACATTTTTGGCCAGCATACAGTATCACCATAGGGTAACTTGAGATGTCTATCAGCTAATAAGTAAAAGTCCAGAACTGATTGCAAAAGGCAGCTCAGGGATGTGACTGTCAAGCCAACAAAACGCCCTGTACACAAGCTAAAGATCTAGCAAACCTTCAAGTATTTTTCATTCATTAAATAAAACAAATCTACTTATGAATCAAACATTTATTCAGTAAAGGGACTCAAAGCCTTATTCACAGGGGAACCTTGTTGGCAATAATATTAATAATACAAGTAGAAGGGTAACCAATCAAAACATCATAAATTCCAAGTTCAGTCTTTCAAAAGAAACGAATACAATTAGGGATATGCAAATTGGATATTCGAAAATAATTTTCATAATTGACTACTCATTTTCAGTATGGAGACTTCTTTAATTGGAAAATCCAACAGTACTCTCACCAACAGGAAAAAAAAAAATCTACTTTTGAAATTGAGGACATAACATTTTCTATTTTTAATTGGTGTTATTTATGAACTGATTTAAAACTTAAGTGGATTAATAATGATGGATTATTCTAAGATGACAACAATCTATAGAAGTTTATCTTTCTAATTATCTGATAAAAGAGAAAAAAGAATCACATCGCACTTTAACCCTTTCAAGACTCATGGGACAAATATCACCCACCAATATTTTCAGTTTCTTGAAACTGTTTTCACAGTTCTAGTACATGCTACCCCTTCACTTGGACTTGCATACTTGTGTAAGCCTAAAAAAATTGACCTCAATCTATTGGCTTTACCACCACAGTTCGCATGGGACATAATCATTATCAAAATTCTCATTTCCTTTCATTACTGAAAAAAACACAGTATCAACAAAAATTCAAAGCCAAAAATAGTTCCATAATTTAAAAAAGCTTAAATTTTTAAAAGAAACATAAATGTATAAAATGTGATGAAGTTTTTATATTTATCATTATACCTATGTTTGAAAATGCTCATGGTATCAACTGGCAACAAATATTAGCTATGTTTATTCACTGAGATTTGAAAGTTTATAAAGAATGTTGGTTTTCATGAAACCATTTATACATGTATATGTTACAACATCAGTCACAAAATTCACAATGAAATCACATCTTCCCACTTCCTGTCAGTTTTATTTCCATCAATCCTTCCACATTCTATCTTCTGAGCTTTATTTTTGGTAAATGCTGCTTTTTGATATCACGTGGAAAATTACTCTCAAGAGAGCTATTGTCCACTTGGTAGGCTTCTATCTACTCTATGTTGAAAGTTGAACCACAGAAGTGGGGGTGGGGGATGATCTTTTTTCCAGTTTCAGAGAGTGACTAAGGGCCATAGCATTAGAGATTTTATCAGTCTCTATTGGATCAGTAAGCCCATTTTTTTTTATGTTTCTTAGTTTGTCCCGCATTTTGCTATCCAAGATCTTCTACTGCAATCACTTTTAGAGTGGTCAGTGGTGGTAGCTGTACTACACCTTCTTCTTCTGGTCTCAGGGTCAACGAAGTTGAGGCCCATTAGCTCACTGTACTGTTTCTAATTATCTTTGTTTTTCTTCCCTCTTCTTTGTTGCAGATAACACAGATAATTGCACCATAAATGACTACTCATTTTAATACTCCAGCCACTACTCACCTTGTAGGATATAGAATACTGCCTTTTTGGATAGTCAATTGATCTTGACATTCTTGAGACTATGGTCCCAAAACACCACGTTTAAGAACTCTTTCCGTCAGAGTGTTTGGTTGTGATTAAAAAATTTCTCTAACTTTGCCCCCTATTAGCTCTGCTATCCAGAGATATAGATAGCTATGTTGTTGTTGTTGTTGTTGTTGTTGTTAAGTGCCGTCTAGTTACAGGAGATTCATAGCGACCCTATGAAGGAGAGTCCTCAACACTTGTGTGTCTCTCATCCTCTCTGCAGGTTCATAGGGTTTCCGGACACAAGCTATTACAGAAGTAGATGCCACTCCTGCTTCCAAGCTTGTTTTAATTGGGGAGCTTCACCCAACACTGTCCGCCAGAGGACAAGAAGCCAGAGGCCACGTGCTGCTGACCCTACTAAGCCTCCCAAGGCACTAGGCCTGGCACGACCTTTAATTATCTATTATCCGGAATGCCCAAATGCTGGCAAACTCTGGGCCAGACACCCCCAGCTCATCTGGCAAGTGCATTCTGCCAACCCCCACTTGGGGTAAATAGAATGCCACAAGCACCTGGATCCCTCCATATCTGTAGCTCAAGACACCAGAGGCCACATGCAGCTGACACTAAGTCTCCCATAGATAGATATAGACAGATAAAGAGATAGATATATAGATGATATAGATATATGCATAGAAATATCATTGACACAGTGACTGAGATAATGTGCTTGATTATGGAAGAACTGCGAGGATGGTGCAGCACAAAACAAGGTATTGATCTGTAGTTCATAATATCACTGTGAGTTTTAGTGAACTGGATGTTGTTGTTGTTATGTGCCATTGAGTCGTTTGCAACTCATAGCAACCCTATGTACAACAGCCCTAAACCCTGTTCTATCCTGTGCCAATTGCACTGCCTCTGACACAGCCATCCCCATTACCCCAGTCACTGAATCAATCCATCTCATAGAGGGTCCTCCCCTCTTGTGCCATCCCTCCACCCTCCCAAGCATGATGTCCCTCTACAAGGACCTGTCCCTCCTTGCAACATGACCAAAGTATGTCAGATGAAGCCCCAGAATCCTTGCCTCCAAGGAGTTGCTTGGTTTAATCCTCTCTAGAATGAATCTGTTTCCTTGGAAGTCCATGGTACATTCAATACTCTTCTCCAGCACCACACCTCAAAGGCATCAATTCTCCTTCTGTCCTCCCTAGTCACTGTCTAACTCTCTGATGCATAACAAGTGATTGCAAAGACCACGGCCTGTATCAGGCACACCTTAGTCTCCAGAGAGACACCATTGCTCTTGAGTACTTTAGAGAGGTCAACAGTGTACTTACTTTCACCTGTCCATATTTGTTCAGCTTGCCTTAACTCTTAATATAATGTGTACCTTAATTATTGGGAAAAAGAGAAAAATTAGAATCTCAATCAGCAGTGCAAAGGCATAAGATTCATAATTTATAAGATGAACCATTATATATGACTTCTGTAGGACTTTGCTTTGATGTTTTAGTATATTCCATAAGACGATATCAACACAAGTTTATAAGGTATATCATAACAGTGTCGTTGTATTCCACTGAGTGGGAACTGACCCATAGCTAACCCTCCAGTGGGTTTTCAGAGGCAGTAATACACAGGAGACTGTCAATTTTTCTCCCGTAAGAAGCTGGTGGATTCAAAGCTGATGCGTTCGGACCATGTGCCTTCAGGATTGCAGCACAGCTTCTTACTACTAGGCCACTGGAGCTCTCTATAATAATAATAATTTTATATCTATTAAATATAAGGCTAGATTTTCAGAGATTTTTTTTTTTGTTTTTCAAGGTCAGACTAAACAGTAATTGGTACTGGAAACTACTTAATGTTCACCCAGGGTTTTAAGCAATGCTATACTAGTTAGCCAAAAAGAAAACAAAAAAGAACAGCTGTGCCGTAAAAGTCCCTGCTGTGTAGTATTAGTATTTGTAATTGACATATGAGAGTGTTATATACTAAGAGGATTTCTCTCTTTAAGGCATTATTAATATATCACTTTTCTCTGAGATGACAATGGTATTATTTAAAGACTTCACAAATATGTAACTCCATTGCTGGGTTTATGGCCCATTCCCATAACTGAACTGTAATTGTCTCAGCAAAGCATATTATGGATAAAAGTTCTTATGCCTTGGAGTGTAATGGTTAAACACTCTACTGCTAACCAAAGGCGGGCTATTCCAACCCACCCAGCTGCTCCATGGAAGAAAGACTGGGCAATCTGCTTCCATTAAGATTACACTGTAGAAAACCATGTGTGCCTGTGCAGCTAGAAGTTTGAAAAATGGCTTTTCAGTTTCTTGCATGAGCCCTAGTTGGAGGCATGGTCTCTAGCTATCTCAACTGTGGATGTATGATCTTGTAAAACATCAACAGCTGTGGGACCAATATAAGAGAGCACTTTCCACACTGTGAAGAGACTGTGGTGAGACTGCGGAAAGGTGTATGTAGTCTAATAGAACCCTGGAAATCAAAGTTAAAGGTTTTGCTTCAGGAAGATTGAATGAAAAGCTGACTTGTAACTGCTATAAGAGAATGCTTGCTGGATGGCTGAGGAAGCCAGAATTTTATTTGTGCTGCTGAACTGAATCTAGGCTTTCACTTGTTGACTGAGAAGCTGTCTGAACTAATTGAGGAATTGTGTCTTGATGTTAGTCTGGCTTGGAACTGTTGTTTACTAAACTCAGACTTTTACTATGTGATATCCTTTGTCTCTCCGATTCCCACAACCTATTTCCATAATAAACCTCAAAACCGTGAGTCAAGTCGCAATGAACACTGAACCCAAATGATTCCTAGTAATAGAAGAGGATGTAGGGCGGCATGTCTGACAATGTAGCTATTTGTTTGGCACTATAGATATTATTGATGGGGATAGTTCCCTTATATAAAGGCAGTAGAAATCCGATTCAGCCACCACCATGTTCTTTCTGCTCCTTTTTCAGTAACTATTGTACTTTCTCACATGGGTTGTTATGAGTAAGAAATGGACTTGGTGGCATTCAACAGCACCAGCACTCCTGAAAAGATGAGACCCAGTTCCTGAACCTGCGAAACCCAAACAAAGTATCTTATCTCATCCATACTGGTCAAAAGATTCTATTCCATTTTCATCTCAAAGTATACAAATACCAGACTAATACTTGTTTCAACATTGCTAAATCATTCAAACCACATGCGTTAGGTCACAGTTAACTAGAAAACTGAACTTATCATAGCACCAACATGAGTAACAGAGGTTCTTATAGATTAATTAACATAAGCCATTGTGTAAGTCCCGCTGCAGAAGGCATGGTAGTTTTCAGCATCTAGTGATTGTAAATGGTCTTGTAGCATTTAACCCCTCCAAAATTACCTTTCACACTGATAGAAAATAGACATGTAAAAGGAAATTTTACATTAAAAAATGTTCACTTTTACATATACTGTAAGTTTCTGTGGCATGTGGAAGATTGATCACTAACAAATTAAGGGCTGGAGTAACCTAAATCCTATGCAAAATGCATATGGGCAATATTTAATTTGGAAGCTTTCCTTTTCTGCTGCCCTTATCCTTCTTCTGGTGCCCCTTCTGTTCTCCGTCTGTGATGCCAGTGTTCTTATTCCATCTTGTGCAGCACTGACATTTCCCAAAGACCCCATGATCCAAAAAATGATCTGTTCACACAGTTTTTACTTCCAATCACAGTTTCTCTCCCCACAGATCTCTGTCAACATTTAAGGTCTAATTTCCAGATACACAACGGAAGATCAGTCTACAGATAAACTATTAATACCACAATTTTAAGAAAAGTCTTGGAATCCACTTACATCTTTAGGTTCCAACCCCATTTTTTCAATTTCCTTCTAAAGCATAACTTCTTGAATGTTGCACAAATATTTGAAATTCCCAATATATCTCCTCTTGTCCTTCATGGACTCCATTCTAGTTAGGCTTTCATTCCTCTCTCCCACTAAGAGTTCTATTGTTGTTATTATTTCTAATTAAAGCCAACAAGTATTTTCAGATTTCTAAAACTAGACCTTCACTTTTTCTTTTTTATTTAGGGCAGAGTTAATTATTTATTGTGCTCTCTACGATGGAGAGTCTTCACCTGCCTCCTAGAACATTACACTCCCTTAGAAATTCTTTTTACTTCTCTGAGGCTCAAGTATGTTTCCTTTTACTTATTCCTCTATCCTTCCTGGACTCAGTTGCAAAAAAACATTAAGAGAATATGATTTTGCATGCCAATGTCATCTGTTTTATGTCTCAGACACCATGTAAGTGCTGACAAATTTCAAATTTAAATGTCAAACCTAAAACCTTTTCCTAAACTGCAGGTTCATAAAGCTTATATGGCACAATCTAGCAGATTCAGAATTGAAAAAATTCTCTTCCAAAACCCTTTATGCATGTGGTTTTGTTTTCTTCATGTAATTTTGTCTCAAAATCTGCCTTTTGCTCAAATGAAAAATCTTGTCATAATCTGGACATTGCTTTCACCAACCCCTCAAAATATGCATGCAAGTAGTCAAAAAATATAATTTATATCAAGGTTTTAACCACTTCTCCATTTTTAACTAGTTACCAGTCTCATAACACAGGTTTCCTGATTGATTTCCTTATTTCCACCCCAGCTTCTTTTCAATGTATTCATAAAGCAGAATCTAGAATCTTCTTAGAACACTAGTGTATTTCCTCTGACCACTGGTTGTCCTCTAATTCTTTCCGACTCATGGCAACCTCACATTTGTCAATGTAGAAGTGTGCTTCATTAGGTTGTCAAAGCAGATCACCAGGCGTTTTGGACGAAATGGGAGGTTTCTATGCCTGGGTTTGAACCACCAATTATATTATTAATACTTCAGTGCTTAACTATTCATGCCACCAGGAAGCATGCTGTCTCTTGACTAGAACCCTATATATAATATGTTCTCTACTCTAATTGGAAGTCACGAATCTGTGTTAAGAGATAACACAACCTTGCTTGCTGAAGATCAAAGAACACAACCTTCAATACAGCTTCTATATCATCATCAAGAAAACAAAGATTCTAACCAGTGGAAGAATGGGTAACACCATGATAGATGAAGAAAAGACCGAAAAACGTGAACAATTTCATGTTACTTGGATCCACAAGCAACACCCTTAGCACAAGCTCTCAGAAAATTAGGAGACATACTATACTGAGAAAGTCTGTGATCAGGGACCTCTCCAAATTATGTAAGAACAATGATGTCAGTTTTAGGTCTAAGCTATGTCTTAACCCATGGTCTCTTTTTTAATTTTTTTTTTTCGGGCCTTGATCTTTTCAATTCTTGCTATACATCTGAGAGCTGGATAATGAATAAAGATTGTAGAAGCAGAATTGATGCCTTTGATTTGTGGTGTTGAAGCGTACTGAATATCCCAATGGACTGCCTCAAGAACAAACAAATACGCATTGGAGAAGGTGAAAAGTGTTCCTTCAAGGCAAAGATAAAAAAGCTTCATATCACATATTTTGGCTATGTTGCTAGGAGAGGCTATTCCTTGGAGAGGGACATTGGCAAAAAGGTTGAGGACATAAAAAGAAAGATTCTTCAATGATATGGAGTGACACAGTGACTGATGTAATAGGCTCAAGTATGTCAAAGATTGTGAGGATGGCACTGGAAAGGACAGGGTTCAGATCTGTTGTTCATAGAGTCGCTATGAGACATGCTTGACTCCAGAGCACTAACAACAACTCCAATTGGGTACACAGCAATGACCCTTGACTTCTTGTTAATTATATTTTTAAAAATCTCAATTTATGGTTATTCTCTCCCTTATTCCCAGGGCTCTATCAAATGACTGTATCTTCTTTGCACCTACTAGTGGCAAGATCTTGATCTTGAATTTACTATTTTCTCTGCCTGAAACAGTAGTTACCCAGATGAGTTGTTCTGTCTATCCTTCAGATCATTACTCAAAGCCTTGCTTGCGTACACACGTTATATACTTGCACAGTGTCTCTCAAAGTAGTCTAAAAGAGAACATTGTCTTGTACTTTACTAGTTTATTTTACTTTACATCAGTTTTGCTATCTAAATGAAGCATATTTTCTTGGATGCCTTATTTATGCTAGTGGGCACTCTCATAGCCTACTAAAGTGTGAGCAGTGATTTTTGTCTTATTGTTGTTAGTTATCATTGATTTACTTCTGATCCATAGTGACCTCTACAAGACGGGATGCCCAATCCAGAGAGATCCTGGCAATCTCTGCTTAAGTCTATCACTGTAGTAACTGTGCTAATCCATCTCATTTAGAGTCTTCCTCTCCTTTGATGATCCTCTACTTTTCCAAGCATGATGTTATTTTCTGGAGACCAACTCCTCTTGACAACCTTCCACAAATACTTTATTGATTACTGAACATGCAATGATTTGATGAGTGAATATGCCATAATATGTCCTCAATATATTTAAAAACCCCCAATCAGTGAAACATGAGACAAAACAAATAGTAAAATCTATTTTAGCAATGAAATAAAAGCTATCTAGGTTCAGATGTTATTGTTTACCGTAGAGTCACAAATGATCCACAGCTGGCCCTCCGTCAGATTTTCAGAAGCAGCTGATCGCACGGGAGGAGATAGCTCATCCTTCTCCTGCAGAGCAGAAGGTGGATTCGAACTGTGGTCTTTAGGACTGCAGCGCAGCTTCTTGCCACTAGGCCACCAGAGCTCCTAGGGACATCCCCAAAGTACTGAAGAGCAATGGTGTCTCTCTGGAAACTAAGGTGCGTCTGATACAGGCCATGGTCTTCGCAATCACTTGTTATGCATCAGAGAGTTGGACAATGACCAAGGAGGATAGAAGGAGAATTGTTGCCTTTGAGCTGTGGTGCTGGAGAAGAGTATTGAGAATACTATGGACTGCTAGGAAAACAAACAGATTTGTCCTGGAAAGGGTTAAACCGGGTGGCTTCTTGGACGCAAGGATTCTGAGGCTCCATCTGACATACTTTGGACATGTTGTGAGGAGAGACCGGTCCTTGGAGAGGGACATCATGCTTGGGAGGGTGGAGGGACAGCGCAGGAGGGGAAGACCCTCTATGAGGTGGATTGATTCAGTGACTGGGATAATTGGGATGGGAGTGTCAGAGACAGTGCGATTGGCACAGGACAGAGCGGAGTTTAGGGCTGTTGTACATAGGGTCGCTATGAGTCGCAAGCGACTCGACGGCACAAACTGGGTCTGTTCACATCAAGTCCCTAGAATGGAAATTGTGCACCTGTCCATTACTTGAAAAGAGTGTGTGTTAGAAGAAGAATGGTGTGTGGGGACAGGTGGATGGAGGCATAATCAAATTGGCATATTGGTCTTGTACCCTCCCTCACCTTTATCTTTTCCAATAAGCCAGCTTTAACTTAGATAGTAATAAGGTTTTCAATATCTCATTTAAAGTCCAAGATTACACAAGTTAAAATCCCTCTAGGCTATGTACACAATGTGCCTTCTTTATGCTTCTTTTTGCTCTGTTGAGAAGTTGAAGCTGAGTTGAGGGATATATATATATTTCCTTTATAATACTGTTGCTATTTTTGTGCATTGCATTCAGCTAGCCATGACTCCACGATAGAATGGAACTCTTTCATAAGGTGGTCATGGCTGTAATAATTGTAGAAGTTGATCTGGATGCCTTTATCCCATGGTGCTGGTGGTGAGGGTCAAACCACCAACTTTTCAACGTGCAGGTGAGCACTTAATTGTTTTTTTTGCCAATCCATTAATATAGTACACAAATATTATTTGGAAAACTAGATCTCAATTACCTAAGCTAAGGTTGTACCCAAAGCAAAGATTAGGTATCAGTTTTAATAAGTGTCCTCCCAAAAAATATCTCAACATCCTTTTGACAGGAACATCTGGAATGACAAGTCTCCTAGAAGACATATTCAGAAAAGTTGCTGAAAAAATTATTTCCCTTTTTTCCTCCTTTCCAATTTTATCAAGGTCAAAATAATAAAATAGTCAACAACAAACAGATCAAAGAGAACAAAAAATATCTGGATAATTTACCTATCGATGACCCTTGAATTACAGAGTTGAACACAAGAGCAAAGTATTTATTGCAATTTCACAACATCAATACCCTTCAAGGAGTCCTATGTGTTTTAACAACTGACATTTGAACAATAAGGCTAGGACAATCAATATTACTGGTAAGGATGAATGTACATCTGTGTGCATGTGTGTTGGATGCACACATGCCAAGAGGTGAACAGGGTGCAGGCAGAATACTAACTTCTTTCACAGAATCCCTTAAATGCTTAGGAGTTCAGCACTGAGCCGGAACACAGCGGCAGGTGAAATGTTAATTCTTTTTCTTACCAGTGCTAATATTCCCTGGCTCCCAGACTGAGTCCCACTTGACTTGTTTATCCCTATTCTGCTTTTACTTTGTTGCTTCTCTTTAATCTCTTCATCACAGAGTTGACAGTGGAACAGAGAAAGCCCCAAGATCAAACACATCAAATAGGTAATTTTTGGTTTTCTTTTGCTCTTCATCACACAAGAATCCGAATCCTTGAGCGCACAGGCTGCTCTTCTTACCTGGCAGCACACTCTCTGTTGTCTGTGCTGTTGCTACCACAACTAGCAGCAATATAACACTGTCTTTTGCGTCCACACTGACAAGTAAATATTTTTAACAATAAATGCCACATGCTGTATTTATTGCAAGATCTCTCGATATGCATGGTGTGAGTTACTTTCTTTTCAAAATGAGAGCATTCTGTCACTTTTACAGCCATAGTTTTTTTATAAATTGGTGCTCATATTTTCAGCCTATATAAGGAAAAAATGATAATAGTCTAAATACCCATAGACTCTAGTAAACTGCCCTTATAAAAGTATCATTTTGGATTCATAATTGCACTGAGGAAAATATGAGGCTATATTTTAATTACATGTCAAGTGAAATAATGTACTAAAAGAAAGTCTTAATTGCCGTGTTGAATTCTTTGGGTTAAACTGTTAAATTTAACAATGTTTTATTATTATTTTTTACCATTTAATGCATATTCTATGATACCAACAGCTATGAAGTAAAATTAAGGACCTCAAAAAACAAGAGACACAGTATCTTACAAAATAAAATTGGAATCATTTCTCTCAAATCTTAATAAACACAATTAAATCTAAGTAAGACTGTGAAATTACAACAATTTCACAAGTAGAGGAAAACACATTATCACCTTTGGGATGAGAGTGAAACATTGCAGAATTTCATTTAAATGTATGCATCTGCTTGTAACTAAATAACAATTGGCTTTGTGAGCTAATTTTATGCTACTTTAAACAAAGGTTTCAAGATAGGTTTTCTTCCTTCATTTGATTTTTGACAGCTAGCTAGAGTGTTTAATCTGGATTTGAAAAATTAGCAGACTCACATTAGCATCTTCATCAGATAGCAACAGATCTAGCATCTTCATAGCAAGCAACTAACAGCTTTGACTCTCATCAAGTCCAACAGATATTCAGCAAACTAGATTAAACCAATTTTCATTTCTCTCACACTGAAAATCTGTAATAGGGCCCTTTATAAACCTTACCACCTTAAACTACATTCTAAAAAAAATAACATGACTTATTCAACTCTACTAAGAATTCATTTATCCCCATCATTTTAAAAGAGGCAGCTGCCTAAATTACCTTATTATAACAAAAAATATACCTAGTGAAAAAAGAAACCACCCATATTTCAGCAAAGAATACTTATGCTTTCTTTAACTATGTGGTGAGCTTCTAAGAAGCCAGATACATGTCAAATGCATTTTCTATTGAATCCATTTTTTTCTTTGACTGGATCCTTTGATAAAAAGGAAATGTCAATGATTAGCTGCTATAACCTGACAAATATGAAAGAATCTGGAAGTTGTTTTTGCTACATTCTTTACTTGGCCCAATAACAATGTATCACCATTTTTTTAAACAGCAATTATTATTAATTTCTAATGTACACAAGGGAAGCCCAGGGAGGAGTCCTTTGCTGCGTATTTCCCTGTCCATACCTGTGGAAAGGCACAGGAGCCATCTGGGTCAGGTGGCTGCCACAAAGCCCTGATCTAACAGGACCCTTTGGAGAAGGAGTGGGAAAGGAAAACATGTGTAGAGAAATCTGAGCACTGTCACAACTCAAACGTGTGAAGATTGTAAAACTCAAACTACCTACCTTATATATTCATTATATTCCTCCTGCTCCTGAACGGAATATATTAAAAGTAACAACAGTGAAAATGGAGAGAGCGGGGCTAAATGGCTTGGATTGAACTCTCAAGGATGGCCTCAGTCCACTGGGTAGCTTTGCCTATGACTCATACAGAGTGTCACTAGATGGATCCTCAGTTCTAACTCAATTCTAGTAAGGAGGAAAGTCTCAGGAGGGTACATATTATCAGAAACAAAGATATAATGCAATTTGGGATGTTTTAAAATGCACAAGCACTTGGTACAAATTACTTTCTCTACAAGTTATAAATGAACATGTCTAATCTGCATTTTAAGAAACTCTGGTGGCCTCATGTGTTATATGTTGAAAGGATAACTAAAAGGTGAGCAGTCCAAATGCAAAGGGGGGCGGGAATCTTTACAGTCTCCTCCTGTAAGGATTTACAGCTTCGGAAACTGATGGAGGTTTTATGTAAGTCTGAATTGGTCGCAATGCCAGATGGTCAGCCTATATTTACAGAGCCCTATGAGTTAGTGGTAAAGAGCTGTCTGCCAACCAAAAGGCACACAGTTCAAATCCACTGGCTGCTCTGTGGGAGAGATGGGTAATCTCTGCCCTTGTCATGTATGGCCTCTGAAAAGCTTCTGTTGAGTCAGCTATGGGAAGGTTTTCTAACTCAATGGTGCATGACAAAAAAGGAGCATAAGACATAACATATCTGGGTGCCAACTATAAAGTCAGCAGTTCAATTCCACCACTCTCTCAGGAGAAAGATGGGAAATCTCATCTTATGATGATTTGGAAAGGCCATGCACTGGTAGTGGGTAGTTTGCATTTTAAAAATAATATTCTATTTGCAGCACCATTGTCCAATATTTTTGGCACTAGCAGTAAGGAAATCAAAGACAAATTCCTTTAGGCAAATCTGCTGTCTGTGACCTTTTCAGAATACTGAGAAGCAATGATGTCAATCTAGAGACTAAGGTGCACCTGATCCAGTCCATGGTCTTCACAATTACTTGCTATATATCAGAAAGCTGGACAATAATTAAGGATAACAGAAGAAGAATTGATGCATTTGAGTTGTGGTGTTGGAGGAGTCTTGAACATACACCATGGACCGCCAAAAAGAAAATAGATAGGTCTGTCTTGGAGAGGATGAAACCAAGTTTCTTCTTGGAGACTAGGATTTTTGAACCTCCATCTCATATACTTTGTACATGTCTCCAGGAGGGATTGATTTTTGGAGAAAGATATCATACTCAGAAGGGTGGAGGGACAGCACAGGAGAGGAAGGCTTCAGATGAGATGGACTGATACAGAAACTGGCCCATTGGGGGTAGGTGTGTCAAAGTGAGATTGGCTCAAAACAGGGCAGGCTTCAGAGCTGTTGTACATAGGGTGACCATAACTTGCAGCTATGATGGTACAAAACAACAACAACATGTCCAACAGTAGTATAAAGCAATATGTTGTTGATTAACATTGAGTCGAGCATGACTCATAGCAACCCTATGAACAAAAGGACTGAAGCCTTTCTTTAACTATTGTCAATAACCTTCAGAAGAATTTGCTTGCACAAAATATTGTTCAATAATTTCCGCACTCTGTCAGATCATCCTTTTGGGGAATGGGAATAAATATGGCCCAGTAGGTGTCTTCCAGATTTCCTGGTGAGCACATCCAGGGCTGCATTTATTTGGTGAAATATGCCAACTGGTATTCTATCAATTTCTGGAGCCTTATTTTTTACCAAGTCCTTCAGATCAGCTCAAATTTCTGAATTTCCTCCTTCATCACATTGCTTCTTGATCATATGTTGTTTCATGAAATTCTTGTGTCAACCCATTGTTGCAATCACTATGTCTATTCATCTCATTGAGGGGTTTCCTCTCTTTCTCTGACCCTCTACTTGACCAAGCACGATGTCTTTTTTCCCAGGACTGGCCCCACCTGACAACATGTCCAAAAATATGTGACCATTGCATTAGATAACCTGCCAAAGAATTATAATATATGATCCTAGACACAGCAAAACACTGCTTTACCCTTGGGGGTCTATGCAAAATGCATTTTCCAATTTCTCCCTCTAAAATCTACTTAGGAAATTATGATCCCAACTCTGCTTCCTGGTGGGACTCTATCTGTGCATTTGATTTTCTTCCAGAGGAACTCTTCTAAAGTTGTAAACTAATTTGTGCATTAACATATCTAGTTTTGAAACAAACACAGTGTTCAGTGTTCTCCATTGACTCTGACTGTTAGAAGAACCCTGCTTATTTGTACTAATGACTGCAATCCAAGGTGTATTGCTTAATTTCGTGGATTAATGAGTAAGCAATCAAATGTGATTTTAAGTCATGAATATAACAAACATACTATTCATTTATTTTGACAAGTATTTTAATTTATGAGACTTGGCTACAAATAGATCAGCCTATTTTGTAAAAGAGAAAAAAAAAGAAAGGAACTGTTCTGCCTTATGACAACTCAACAGCTCTCAGATAATAAACCTCTACAGAGAATGATGACAAAGCCACCACCTTCCAAAAGCAGATGAAGAATTGATAGGAAGAGAGAGCGAGGGGGAAAAAACCCCAAACAAAAAACACCCAACAATGAGATCTTACTGAATTATTAACATTTTTAAAGAGAAAATGTCCTTTGTAGGTGCTTGTACTGTATATATAATGTTGTTAAGGGTCACAAACCTCACAAAAAAACCTAATTAAAATGGGTCAGTAATGGTCCCAGGCAGGTGTAATGGGTGGATAGTCCCTGGCCTGTCACTCTGCAGCCTAACGCGAAAGTTCAGTAGCTACACATGTCCCTGAGGTTCTTCTCCTATTTCAGACCATACATCCCGCAAGGCTTGGTACAGCAGTGAGTGGACTATAAATATAGGAAGGTCACAAGTCCTTAAAAATTAGCTGATGATTAATTGGTACTACATTTTACCAGCCTGGTTGGAGATTAGACTCTTTAACACATGGATACATTTAGCAAATTGGCCTGAGTGCTGGCTGATTGACCTCATGACAGGTCCAATGATGTCCTACCTTCTGCAGCATTTCAAGACAGTGGAGCAACTGGTGGAAAGTCCGGAAAGGTCAGCCGGCAGCTTGATTGATGGACAAAGAAGGACTTCTCTTAAATATTCCACTTAGACTCAGATCTTCCTTGTCTTGGGTGACAGGGCTTCGAAATGGATATTTAAAAAAAATTAACACTGCAATTGCGGGTGGCTTCAGCTGCTGAACTCCCTCTATCCGCGTGGTAGAGCTAACCTTTTCCTTTAGCTTCTAATTGCCCTTCACATTCGTAACTAGTGATAATGTGGCTAACCCTGCTGGGATGGGTGTTGACTTTGGGAACATCTAAAGGTCAAGATTTGTAATTATGATTGTGGGTGGATTAAACTCACATAGAATGATGCCTCATTAATTGGGGTGTGAAGACAGGCAGCCTGGGGTCCTCTATTCTACATAGTCACAAGTGGCATGTCGGCTTTTCAAGAAGTAGAGGTAATTCTCTATCTATGAAGTATTCCATTAGTAACAAATTGTCCTTACAGTTCTGTGGGGTTTGTCCATCTTATTGTTACTAAATATACTACATATAATGCTGCAACACATATTTGTTAAGATTATTATTCTTATATGTTCACTCCCAGATGTTTCTAGATCTGATTGAAAAAGGTGTGGAAGTTGTTGTTGTTGATTGCATTTGAGTTGAGCATGACTCACAGTGACTCAATGAAAAACACACCTGAGAAAAACTGGATGAAATATGTTTACGGCATTGAAGTCTATGGGAGAGAGAATAGTCTAAAAGTATTATATATTAGGGCATTAATTTTATTGTAGGAGTATGCAATGAGGGTTGCAGAGTGGATTATATTTGGGGGTAGGGGGTGGGGTTTGGGGAGGTGCAGGGGGATTGTGTACCAATGAGGGAGTTTTTCTTTTGCTTTTCAAAGAGAGGAGCAAACGGGGGCGGGGGGAGGTTTGTGCGGGGAGAAGGGTACAACAATGAATGAATGGAATTCCAAAATCTCTGTAGATGTTCACTGAAATGAAAAATAAACAACCTAAATTTAAAAAAACAAACAAACAAACAAAAAACACCTGAAGCCCCTCTACTACTATCGACATTCAACAAAGTTCATAAAATTTCTAGAGACATTAAAGATAGGAAATAATGATGAAAAAAGAGAATATTACTTATGTCACGACTGATTATAATGGAATCACTGGAAAGGTACTAGCCTTCAACTTTTCTAAATCTAGGACTACTTCCAGACACATTTAAGTCCTTCTGTAATGGTATTAAGGTAAAGTTTACTTTCTTCTCATTTTAATTTTATTTTATATTGATTCACATACTAGTGAATAATAGTATACTAGTATACACTATGTATCATTCACGTATATTGCATTTCACATGTTCCTAGATTCACATTGTGTTTATTGTGTTGCAAATGATTATTCATATTCATTGAGGGTCTTTTAATACACTGTATTTTATAAAATCAGTACCAGAAAATTGATCACCATTGATCTATGTCTACTATTACCCTGTCTTTTCAGGTATGTATTGGATCTTTCCTAATTCCTCTTGCCTCCACATATCATTTCTTTTAACCTAGTGATTTCCTTCCTTCTGTGCCTTTCCCCCTTTATCTCCCCTTGTGGACTTTTAGCCACATCTTACTAGTTATCCCTCTATTTTTACAATAATGGTCTTATGTAGTATTTGTCATCATGAGACTAAGTGAGGTCAGTCAGCACAATACTATCTGGATTTTTTCATCCATGTTATAATATATATATGTATGTATATGTATATGTATATATACATCACACACACACATACACACACACACATATATATATAAATAAAATCTCACAAATGGAGACTTGTACACTTATATTCATAGCCATGTTATGCATAATAACAAGAAAATAGAAAAAAAAAAGTCCAAATGTCCATCAACAACAATGGATTGAGAAATTATGGTACATCCACATAACTGAATGCTATGGAGCACTAAAATGCAATGATTTTACACTTCAGACTTTTAAAAAAATGTTTTATATTGGTTTGCATACAAAATTCATAAACATTGTTTCAGAGTATCCTTCTTTCACATTGTGTTTAATCATCCCCATTCACTGTGTTTTAGAAAATTAATCACCATTGAACTATGCCTACCATTATCCTGCCTTTCCAGATCCTAGCCAGATCTTTCCCATTTCCTTTACCCACTCCTTCCACCCACCAAACTGTGCAAACCTATGGTTTCCACCCCATCTATCCTCCCACCTTTTCCACCCTTCAACTCCCGCACACATTTTACTCGTTATGCTTCTATTTTTGCAATAATGGTCTTATCTAGCATTTGTCCTTATGAGCCCGAGTTTACTCAGCATAGTGCTCTCCAGTCTCTCTCAAATTACATAGCAACTTTCTAAACTGTAGCTCCTGAGTGCTGCATAGTATTCCATCATGTGAATATACCACAATTTCTCAACACATTTGATTGTGGTTGGACTTTTGGGTGGTTTCCCTGTTCTTGCGACTGTAAATAATGCTGGTATGAACACTATTGTGAAAATCTCTGTTTGTGACACAGTTCTGTTTTCCTTGGGGTATGGCTGAGATATAGTTGTACATTTGTAATTTAAGTTGAAAAAGTACTCCTAAAGCATCTTATGTATTCTAATGAATAAAACTATTATATCATCCCGAAACAAAAATTAAAATACCTTCAACATGCAACAAAAATAAAATTTAGGTTTTTGGAATTGTTATTTATTGTGAGGTGCCATCAAGTAGACTACAACTCATAGAGACACTCAGAACAAAGCCTTGACTTTTGCCCCATCATGGACTGTTCTCACTATCTCTGAGTTCAAGCTCATTGTTACAGCCACTGTATCAATTTATCTTTTTTTTTAGTCTTCCTCTTTTTCTCTGACCCTCCACACTGCCCATCATTAGGTCTTTTTTTCCAGTGACTGGCCCTTCCTGACAGCATGTCCAAATTATCCAAGCCAAAATTTCCTTTTCCTTGCCTCTAAGGAGTACCTGGGTTGTACTTTTTCTAAGTTTTGAAATTAGGTCCCAGAAATGCAGACTGTGTGTCCGTCAGCTGTACTGGGATTACAAAGCAATGATATTCTCAAACCTACTGCCACGCTGGGACATCCATTCCGCAGGTATTAGTACTGCACACTTAATAACAGGCATCCGTCTGTTAGAGAGACCAAGAGATAACAGACAGGGGGAGAAAAAGCAACACAAAGCTTCTATAAACATGTTTATATGTTATTTGGAAGACAGAATAGGTAGGCAGGTAGGTAGGTAGGTAGGCAGACAGACAGACAGATAGATGATAGAGAGACAGACAGAAAGATTGATGGTGATGTGGTAGTACAATGGATTTGCACCACCATGTTTAATGGTATTACCATTAAGCAAATGTCTAGTGGTCTCAAATTACCATCTGCTTTCTGATAGAAAGATGAGATAGTTTGCTTTGTAAAGCTTTGCAGCCTTAGAACCCTATGTGGTGGTTCTATTTTGTCTCACAGGGTCATTAAGAATCAGAATAAATAAGATGTCAACATATTTAGGGTTTAGGTGTGCCTGATTCAGGCCATGGTCTTTTCAATAATTTGCTACACATCTGAGAGCCAGACAATGAATAAGGATGGACAATGAATTAAGTACTTAATATCCCAAGGATTGCCAAAATCACAAACAGGTAAGTCTTCGTAGAAGTGTGGTCAGAGTACTCCTTGGAGGCAAGTATGATAAAGCTTTATCTCTCATACTTTGGGTATGTTGCTAGAGAAACATTCCTTTGAAAGGGACATCATGATTGGAAAGGTGGAATGTCAGTGAAAGTGAAGAAGATCATCAATGAGAGGGATTGACAGAGTGCAGCAATGGGCTCAAATGTGTCAGAGATGGTGACGATGGTACTAGATAGTTAAGGGCTCAGATTTACTGTTGATAGGGTCACTGTGAGTCATATTCATCTCAATGGCACCCAACAACAATAACAACACTTAAGTTTATGTTAGTGTTCACGTATGATCATATACATATACATGCATAAAGTGTGTGTGTGTATATATATATATATATATATATATATATATATATATCATATGGATGTATGAATATATATCTGAATATGGATGGATACACACACACATATGTATGTAGGTATACATGGATGTTTATATTCACTCGTGTGTGTGTGTCTGTGTACATATGAAAGTATGTACAATTTAAATACAAAAACACTACGCTGCTACTAAGATGATTATAGTTTAGAGTCATTAAAGTTGGACAAGCTTCACTCATTAAGATTTATATCTTCAGAAACCCAGTGGAGGATCGCTATGGATCTGGATCAATTTGATACAATGTTATTGCTGTTAGGTGCCATCAAGTTGTGTATGACTCACTGAGATTCTATGAAAAATGGAGATGAAACTTATCCTATCTTGTGCCATCCTCATTATCTCTGACACACCTGAAACCACTGCTACAGCTGTATGCCAATCCGTCTCATTGAAGGTTGTCTTCTCTTTTGCTGACCGTCTAACTTTCCAAATAAAATACAAATTTTCCAAAGACTGATGCCTTTTGGAAACATGTCCAAAGTCAAGTCCACCCTGAACTTTAAACTGACATCTTTGTCCCTTAGCACTTTGGAGAGATCCTTGACAGTAGGCTTTCCAAGTGTACAATGTCTTTTGATTTCCTGGCTACTGGTTGCAAGGGCATTGACAGTGGATATAAGAAAGATGAAATCTTTAACAACTTCAGTTTTTCTCTGTATGAGTCACAAGCAATTTGATGGCACATAACAACAAAAACAACATCGTGATGCTGCCTTTTGACCCAGTGGTAAGGATTTTCCCCCCTTGATGTTGAGATGTAATCAACATTGAAAGCTGTAGCCTTTGATCTTCAGCAGCAGGCATTTCAATGATGATGGAGTGAGTTTGATATATCTATTTCTTTATTAACAGATACAAATATTTATATAAACTCAACTCACTGTTGTTGGATTGACCTTGACTCAAAGCCGATTGTTCTTTGGGTTTTCAAAGCTGTAAATTGCAAGAGATAGGATTACCCATACTTCTCTCCTGGAGCCCAAAGTGGATTCTAATCATAAGATCAGTACAACTCCCTGTGCACTGTACCCCCAAAGCTCCACACATTCGTTTACTCATGGATTTACTTATGGAACATTATTCAATCAGGAAGTTTCTTCAGGTGTTTTTCAGATTATAATTAGATATAATTGCTCTAGAGAAGACTTAACTGAAAATATCAGAAAACATTTGTATGTAAAACTGCATAAAGTTTCCAGTTATTATACATATGTATATATAAATTGTAAGTATATACTATGAAGTATATTATAAAATTATAAACATATTGTGTTAAGTTATCCATGTATTATAAAGTATTATATAAAATATGTAAGTTTTATACAGTATTACATATAACTGTTTTCTCATATTTTAAAATAGTATTTTCTTAGAACAATTTTTTTCTAAACTTTAATCTGTAAAAACTTATAGAAACTTTAAGACTGAATAATGTTTCAAATTTAACCATATCAGAAATCAATTAAATATTCTTTCATTCTAGACATGACAATATAGTTATCTTATTATAGTCTGAATATGAAGTATGAAGATTCCTTAAATTGTGATAACTTTAAAAACAAAATTATGCCCCACATTTGAAAGTACAAATATCTGATCACTGAAATTGTTGAAAAGTTTACAGGTAATTTTTATTTCTTGTATGGATTGTCTTTTGTCCTTATTTTAAATTGTGCTTTCAGCATTTCTTATCAACATGGATTAGCAATGTAATGTTAAGTACATGAAGTATGCCATTTTGTTTTATTTTGTAAGTGTATTTTCTGCCAATTTACCTTTCAATTTTGTCCATGATGTAAAGTTTTTCATTATATGGTATTCCATTCACTTAAAACCCTCTATTAAATCTTCAAAGCTCCCTTGTAAATAGGCACTCACCTGGAACCAGTAACATTTATGATGGTCAAGTAGTAAAATAATGTTGGTTTCATTTAATTTACTGCTTTGATATTCCCTTAAGAGAGAGCAGGTGGGAAATGTTTTGATAGATTGGCCTTTGGATTTGCAAGCATACATTTGGATTATAAATAAGTGTAGATCATTTAGAAGCTATTATAATCACAAAATCCACAAATAAAGTTCTGCTATTTCAATTGTCTAATACAAATGTCTAATTATCATTATTTTCTGCAAAATGTTTAAGTTAAAATGCCAGAAACATCAATCTATTATGAAAATGAGGAAAACCTTAACAAAATTAATTCTCCTCACTGTCACAAAAACCAACAAGCTTAGAATTTCAAGACTCTAAGAATCTATCAATTAATATTCATGATTTTCGGTTTTGTTTTGTTTTGGGATTTCTAAGAGGAAATAAACCTGGCTCCTTAAAACTCTTTACATGCCTACTTTCTATTTATCACTCATAAACTCTTGTAAACTGTCTCCTTGCTGCTCAAATTATTAAAGAGTAAAAACCTCAAGAAAAGACTTGATTAGTGATGTAATGTATGGGGAGTATAGAAAAGAAAAAAAAAATCTCTCCTCAACTTTAACTCACTATCTTTCCATGTATAACAGCAAGAGTGGCCATGGTCCATCTTCACCACAGGGTTTTCAAGGACTGATTTGCTTTTCCATAAACAGATCTCCAGGCCTTACTTCAGAAAGGCCTCTTGGTGAACAGCCTTTATCAGTTTGTAAAGCTCAGACGTTAAATAGGTTCTCTAGCCTGAAATATGTACGCGAGTAGATCTTTATGGGAGTAGGTCTTCTCTTTCATGGAGCAACTGGTGGGTTAGAACCACATACTTTTGGTCAGTGGCTAAATGTATAACTACTGTATCTCCAGAGTTCCTCTCTTAGCCTTTTGTTATTTGTTGCTGTCTATGTCAATTTGGACCAAACCCTTTCTCCATCAGGTTTTCAGAGGCAATAAAGTGCTCAGGAGACTGTTGATCTTTCTCCTGAAGAGTAGCTGGGGGATTCAAACAGGGTAATCTCTGAACTGGCAGTGTAACTCCTTTTATCCTTTGTTATTGTTATGCGCCATCAGTAGACTACAACTCATAGTGACCTTATACGCAATTGCTCTGAACTTTGCTCTATCCTGAGCCAATCTTAACTCTCTATGACACATCTACTCTTACTGTCCCAGTTACTGTGTCATCTCATTTGGGGTCTTTCTCTCCTGCACTGTCCCTCTACCCTTCCAAGCATGATCTCCTTCTCCAGCAGGGCCTGGTCCCTCCCTTACAACCTTACTTACATCAAAAAACAATAACCCTTGATCTGCTGTTACTTTGACTTTGAATACTTGTGGCTGAGAACCCAAATTGTAGAGCTAGATTGTCTAAATTAAACTTCTGGCTCACAGTACATCACACATACAAGAAAATAATTTAGGTTCTCTGATCTTTGGCTTCCTTATCGAGGTGGTAAAGGATGACTACTAATGTTTACAGTAGTGTTACCAACAATTAGCCTACTTATTCATATTTCTAACAATAACCCTAGAAACTAATTTGCACTCCTAACATCTCCAAAATTTCCTTGAAAGCAACGATTGTGAAGGTCTGTCTCACATACTTTGGACATGTTGCAGGGGGTGGAGGTTCAGTCCTTAGAAAAGGACATTATGGCTGGAAGGATGAAGGATCAATGCTAGAAAACCTTAGATGAGATGGATTGACACAATACTGTGGCAATGGGGGCAGGTGTCGGGGAGACAGTGAGATTGGCTCAAGATAGGGCAGCATTCAGCACTATTGTTAACAGGGTTGCGATGAGTCCTACTCTACTCAGTGGCACATAAATTGTTGTTGTTAGATGCAGTCTAGTTGACTCTGACTCACAGTGTCCCTGTAAATAACTACTCTTACCCTTGCTCTATCCTACATCATCCTCACACTCTGACATGACCAACGCCATGGTTGCTGCCACTGTTTCATCTCCATGAGAGTCTTCTCTTTTACTGAAACTCTGCCTTTCTCAATAGACACCCTCCTGACAACATGCCCAAATTATATAAGGTGAAGTTTTCCCAACCTTGCCTCTTCTAAGAAGTACCGTAACTTCACTTCCTTCAAGACTGATTTGTTTATTCTTTGGGCACTCCATACAATATTCATTGCTCTTCTCCAACACCATGATTCAAAGGCATTGATTCTTCTTCTATCATCATTATTTATTGTTCAGCTTTTAAATGCAAGTGGTTGCTTGTCCTTGTAGCATCAAAACAAACTCATAGCTGACCAACAGGTTTTCAGAGGCAGCAAATCACATGGGAGGAAACTGTTGATCTTTCTCTTGTGGAGCTCCTGAATTTGAGCTGTGTGTCTTTGGATTACAGCATACTCCTTAGTACCAAGCCACCAGACCTCCCCTTTTTCGGAAGTATAAAAAATAGTACAGAGTATAGCTTGGATCAAATGCACCTTGGTTTTTAAACTAAATGAGTCGCAAGCGACTCAACGGCACATAACAACAACAACAACAACAGTTGCTTTTTAGCACTTTGGAGACAGCTTTGACAGCATGCAATGTATCTTTTCATTTCTTGCCTACTGCTACAATGGTTAATTGTGGATCCAAGTAAAAGACAATATTCTACAACTTTAATCGCCTCCTCACCTGTCATGATACAACCTACTGTTTCAGTGGTAAGGATTCTGGTTTTCTTGATGTTGAGCAGTAATCCAAATCCAAGACTTTGATCACTTTGATCATTCTTAGTAAGGGCTTCCTTCAAGTCTTCTTTCTGTAAGCAAAGTTGCATTATCTCTATAATACAGGTTCTTGATGAGTTTTCTTTCAACACTGTTGCTGCATTATTCTCCCTGCTTCTCATTTTTTTTTTAATTTGTCCAGCTAGAATTGGAGTCCTGGGAAATTCAGCAGCCTTTCATTACATTATGACTACTTCTTGACTTGCAATACACAAAATAAGACTTAAATACCTGGCAAAAGTAAGTGCTATTTCGGTAATAGCTACCAACCACTACGGTCATCAGTTTTATCATTTTATTAACTGATCAAAAATTCTAGCCCTCCGTTAAGACCCAATTCAATGTATACTCAATAATATATCAATATTATTTAAAAAGTGTGATCTGAATAAACAAATTTACCTTCACGTAGTCTAAGAAAAACACATAAAGCAAACTGGAAAAAAAAAACACCAAACAAACAACACAACAAAACAACCAAGTACCTTCTAGCACCAAGCATTATCTGACTATCTAACTGGAAAACCCTGATTTATAAAACCAAGACTAATAATTGAAAATTATATTTTATATTCACTTCACCAACAGAATATATACAATGTATTAAGACAGAAAATAGTAATTTTTTTTACTAAGTATATCAGCTGAAAGCAGGGAATACCAGAGGAATGTCTATTTGTGTTTCATTGACTATGCAAAGGCATTTGACTGTGTAGATCATAACAAACTGTGGCTGACTCTGAGAAGAATGGGAATCCCAGAACACTTGATTGTTCTAATGCAAAACTTATACTTGGACCAGGAGGCAGTCGTCAGAACAGAGCAAGGGAACACTGCATGGTTCAAAATTGGGAAGGGCGTACGCCAGGGATGCATCCTATCTCTATACCTTTTCAACCTATATGCAGAACAGATTATCCGGGAGGCTGGGCTCTATGAGGAGAAATGTGGGGTCAGGATTGGTGGACGATTTATCAACAGTCTGCATTATGCGGATGACACAACCCTGCTTGCTGAAACTGAGGAGGACCTGAAGCGCCTGCTGCAGAGTGTCAAGGACTGCAGCCTACAATATGGATTGAGGCTCAATGTCAAGAAGACAAAGCTTCTCACCACTGGATCAATTGGCAGCATCAGGATGGATGGTGAAGAGATTGAGATTGTACACAGCTTTAGTTTGCTTGGCTCCATAGTCAACAGTCTTGGCACCAGCAGCCAGGAAATTAAAAGGCGCATTGCCATGGGAAAGTCTGCTGTTAGGGACCTCTCCAAGGTGCTGAAGAGCAGTGGTGTGTCTCTGGAGACTAAGGTGCGTCTGATACAGGCCATGGTCTTCGCAATCACCTGTTATGCATCAGAGAGTTGGACAATGACCAAGGAAGATAGAAGGAGAATTGATGCCTTTGAGCTGTGGTGCTGGAGAAGAGTATTGAGAATAACATGGACTGCTAGGAAAACAAATAGATTTGTCCTGGAGAGGGTTAAACCAGGTGGCTCCTTGGAGGCAAGGATTCTGAGGCTCCGTCTAACTTACTTTGGACATGTAGTGAGGAGAGACTGGTCCTTAGAGAGGGACATCATGCTTGGGAGGGTGGAGGGACGGCGCAGGAGAGGAAGGCCCACTATGAGATGGATTGATTCAGTGACTGGGATAATTGGAATGGGAGTGTCAGAGACAGTGCGATTGGCAAAGGACAGAGCGGAGTTTAGGGCTGTTGTACATAAGGTCGCTATGAGTCGCAGGTGACTCGACGGCACATAACAACAACAACAACAAATCAGCTTATTAACTGTTAAAAATAATGAAAAATGCAAAGAAAAGTATGGATACGTAAAGAAAAGAAGAATATTCTACAGAGAACATCTCATATTGTATGTAGTGAAAAACTGATAATAAAATTAGGAGAAATAATTCTTATTTCTGTTTCATAGGAACACAACATATAGGTCTGAATAGAAACCCTTCTCAAAGTTCTATTTGTTCTTCTGAACAAATGGCAGTTGAAATTCTTGTCATTCTGTCATATCCTTTCATCCAAGTTTTGTGACCAGAAATGCTGTGTAGCATTTTCTCAGAAAGTATCCCAGAAAGGTGGGACAGTTAATCAACTTTACTTTAGAAAGTCTCCATTCCTAGAATTTATTCTGTTTTTATGGGGGTGGGGGAAGGACTTGGAAAGGTTCCTTTGAGACATGGAAAAGTACCAAGATCTGTCAAACATGTTTTCTTCCCCAAGTCCTTTAAGTCAGTAAAAATGGCTTCAAATAATGAATCACCAAAGGAAAAAGCCCCATTTTTATTGGGTGAAAATTAATAATTTCTATGAATCAAGTGGACAAATGGAAAGTGGATGTAGTCACCTAATAGAGAGCGTGGGCTATTGCTCTCAGAAAACCCCACCACAAAAATACTGGAGTCCCAGAGAGGGGCCTAGAGAGACAGTGGGATTTTTTTTCTCTTTCTCTCTCTCTTTTAAATGTCATATTCAGCCTCTCTGTGTGCCAGGGGCAGGGGCTGGAGTTTCAACATGTTTACTATGGAGTTTTTGGCAAAGGTGATTGCATTTATCTAGTCAAATCCTAGAGGAAATCTTAGAGTAGGAACACAATATAACATGCAAATTACTCTTTGTAGCCAAATTTAATAAATGTGAATCAAATATTGCACATTTCTAACAACCTTGCTTCCAAGGTAAAGGGGGGAACATCATTTATTTGCAGCTGCCAAATACTATATTCCCACTAATTTAATAAACAGGCACCATTTTCTCTACCTCTGAAAATTTATGTTGGGCTTTAGACAGGTCCGGCTGCCTTTTTAAATCTAGTGGTCTGTGACCATAGAGGGCTTTAGCTAAAGGGAAAATGACTCCATAAATCCTCAGAGGACGCCTTGCTTTAAATTATGGCTTGAAGGCTCAGGACTATATGAAAAGCCTTTGAACAAGAAAAATCAACACAAGCCAACATATACGTATTGAAAGTTATTCTATTTTACAACAGGAGACATTCCTCAATCCTTGGAAAGCATGTGCATATATGGTAAGATAAAGACTCGACAGCATTTGTAGAGATTGGCAACCTAATATAAAGATTGTAGTAGGAAGGACACTGGTGTGCATGGATAGATATGATTATGACATTTCTACTCACTGCATTTCACAGTACAGACCTATTCATTCTAATAACATAGAAAACAAAAAATACTTTGTATTACTTTTGATTCAGGGGACAACATGTCACTTTTCTTTTCATGAATGTGTTCTCAGTGTCCATCACCAGGACCCCCACTCACAGTGACTTCATGCAAAACAAAGTAAAATGCTCTCATGTCCCACGTCATCGCTCTGATCAGGATGGAAAGGACCTTGATGAGTGTGTGCCTTTAAATAACTTTTGGTTTCTAGGCACCACATTTATTATCATTATGGCTTGTTCTTATTCATAGGAAGTATTTGATGTCAGGTCTCCTGAACTAGTGTCTGACTAGAACACATAAAGAGTTCTATATATTATGCTTCTTCAATACTTATATGAAGTTGGATAGTCTAAATTAGAATCAAAACTTCCATGAAAAGACAATAAATTTATTTACATTTTTAAAGCAAGTTATGATCATGAACTAAACCACTATTATGTACAACCTTTAGGATGGTTAACTATGAATCTTCATGTTGGAGCTGAGAAAAAACAAAGTCAGAACCAAAGCAAACCTGGGGGGAAAAAGAGCTGATTTTCTATTCAAAATAGGGATTTTAGAGATGAATACAGGCAAAATGGAAACAAACCAAAATACAGGAGGAAATGCAGAACTCAAATATGCACTTCAATCTTGACTGCATGTTGGTAAATATTTTTAAGAGTCTCAGTAGGAAAATGTCTATGTCCAACATCCCCTGAGTGAAAACTCTGGTGTAATATATTAAATTGTACTCTCAAGCAACAGTTTTTGAGTCCTTAAAACATGCTAAGTACTGTGTTAAGAATTGAAGACATAGCTTTCATTCTCAAAAAACATCAGTTCAGGAGTAGAAAGGTCAGATGGATATGCAAGCCAATATAAAACAGTGTGGCATGTGAAGAAACGGCAGAAAGAACCAAACATGATAGCGGGAAAAAAGGTAAAGATCATTTCTATGTTTGTTTGCAGGGAGGTGAACATGCTGTAGAAGGTACAGTGGGAAGATGACATTTAAGCTGGCCCTTAATTAGAAATATCTCACAGGGAAGCAGGATTGGGGAGTCCTTCAAGATAGAAGGCAGAGCACACACAAAGGTTTGGTAAGAGAAAATCTACTATTTGTGAAATACCAACCAAGTAGTCTGATGTGTTTGGGACCTAGGTCTCTCGAGGTTGAGAGGAGAAGAAAGACAGGTCTAAGTCTGGAATGAAAGGTTATAGACAGACTGTGAGGGACCCTGACTGTCCTCTCTAAGGATTTATTTCCTTAGACGTGTGCTTGTGTCCACTACATCTTTTATTTCTAACAATCTTGTGAAGAAAGCTATGTTAAATCTTTTCTAGAATGAAAATTACCTGTAAAAAGACACGAGGTTTCAAGTCCTTCCCTCATCACTCCATTTCAGCACTTAAAGGAATAAATTTGAGTTATCTGATTAATGCACTCTTGCTAACTTTTATGTCATTAACAAATGTTCTTGGACAACTGAAGGGTTGTACACTGAACCTGTGTGAGTGAGTGTGAGAGACAGAACTCGTGTGTGTGTGTGTGTAGGAGAGACAGAGAGAGAGAGCAAGAAAGAGAGACTGAGAACATCAATACAAAGCAGGATATATTCATTTGGTGATCATCAGGTATACAATTTTACTAAAAGCTCAACTAAGAAAAGAGCAAATCTTTCAGAAATAAAACTTTTCTTAAATTACTCTGCTCACTTATTTTTAAGATTATAATGAATTTTGGTGGAATATCAACATTGGATTAAAATAACCATGGTTTTCAATTCACTATGCATGGTTGACCTGCCTGAATACCACCAGGCTACAGGGGCCACTTGTCTCAGAGAATGGGCTTCCCAAAAGCATGGTGAAGACTGTGGCAGCTTTAGTGCCTATGTGAGGACACCCAGGGGAAGCTGGCAGCTGGCAGCTTGATGGATCACTGTTCGCGGAAGGGCATATATTCTGGCCCTCTCAGGTATCGTAGAGGGAGCTGGGAGACAGAAGCCCCCAGACAAGAGGCCCACTAAAGTCCTGGCTTACCCTCCACACCTCAGCTTGCTCTCTGCCCTGAAATAATCTCCATGGAGACTCTGAATCTCATTTCAGAGACTACTTTTAAAAAGAAAAATTTTATATATATATATATATCCTGCTTTCTTCTTTTCCCATCTATATCTTATTACAGGTCTATATTCTTAAAAAGCCAGCTGTTTCAGATTTTGCTGCTATTGTTGCTTGCTTAAGTATATAATACTTTCAAATTTTGCTAACTGTATCATTCTTTCCATTTAGTTAAGATTATTTTCTCTTTCTCTTACCTTTTTTGGGTTCCCTTTAAATTCGAGTTTATATATGCAGAAGAGCGCTCCTAGCTTGCTTGTCTTTTAATGGTATAATTTTTATTATTCAGCCAATTTTTCATGTTTATAACTAACACTCTTTTGAAAAAGGCTTTAAGTGTTTCGCTCTTTAATCCTCCAAGTTTTTCTTTTTTTTTTCTGGTGTGACGGTTAACTTCATGACCTCAGTATTGGTGTACGAGAAACCCCAAACAGGTGATCACAAAATGGGTGACCCTGGAGGAACACTAAGCTGAGCATAATATCTCAGCCACAAAAGGACAAATACTGCATAATGTCACTGTTACAAAACAGGACTTACATTAGAGTTGGGGGAAAACTAAGGAAAGAGGGGATAAATAATGTACACTGCACTAAAACAGATGAGAGAAAGAACTGCTTAAAAGGAATATATGCTTAGATATTATTTGCATGACAACAGTCCAGAATAAGATATGCACAGTGGAGTGGACTGGTGTGGGGAAGAATTGTACCCCAATGAAAGAATTTTTCCCCCAAAGAGAAGAGTGAACTGGGTGGGGGGTGGGCAGGGAGAGAAATGTACAACAATGAATGAATGGGAATCAGGTTCTCTATAAACTTTCATTAAAATCTCAATTTAAAAAAGAAATTAGAAAACAAAACACAGCTTTCTCCACAAAATGTAGACCAGAAACTACAAGAAAACCAAGCTCATCACCATCTCAAGAACCATAGGGAGAGGTCAAGGTGTTTCCCTTATTTTCCATAAACAACCTCTTTTACTTTTAACTAGTGTCCTAAACAAATTTCTTGAAGAGGGCTTGCTGGCACCGTGGTTAGGGTACTTAGCTGTCACCTGCAAGGCAGGTCTGGAGCCATTAACAGCTCTGTAGGTGAACAGAGTTCTGTCAGCTTCCATAAGGACTCACAACCTCTATGGTGACATTCTACTTTGTCCACAGAGGACCTGTGGAGTGAGAAATCAGCAGGACAGCAACGGATTTGGGTTTGTTTTTGTCAACATGTCTATTACAGTAATTCCAATAAAATAAATTCCAAACTGTGTCATTTAAGAAACCTTCCCAAGATAATCACCACTTGCTTCTAAAAGTCTACATGATTTACCTCTGTTGTTGAGTACTCATAACTGAGCTTCCAGCAGGTTTCGAGAGGTAGTGTACAGAGGTCTGGTAGACTAGTGGTAAGAAAGCCATACAGTTCAAATCCACCAGCTGCTCCACCAGAAAAGGATGGGCAATCTCCTCCTGTGCGATTAACGCCTTGAAAAACACACTTAAGGGTGAGCTATGTGTTGGTTCTGACTTCACGGCACATAACAACAATATATCACAGAAGAGGAGAGTGCCTATCTTCCATGGAGCAGCTGGTAGATTCAAACCACATACCTTCATGGTGGCAGCCCAATTCCTTACCATTAAGCCACCTGAGCTCCTTTACAAGCAGGATAAATCTAGTCCTGGCTACACAATGGTCAAGTATTGGCTGCTAACTGAAAGGCTGGCGGTTCGAATCTAGCCAAGTATCCTGCAGGCCAAAGATCTATTGTTCTGCTCCCATAGATGTCAGAAGCTAGAAAATCCTATGGCTGTTTCTACTCTGTTACATGGACTGGGGATGAGTCAAACTTGACCAAAAGGCATCTGGACATAAGCAGGATGTAGGACCTCTGGACAAAGGCAAGCCTAGACCAGAGGTACCTCTCAGGAAATGACACTTCATCAACGTCTCTGGGTAACTTTCTTTTCTTTTTTTCCTGGTTAAATCTTTTCTTATTTAATCGAGATTTTAGCAAAAGTTTATAGAGAACTTGGATTTCCACTCATTCACTGTTGCATATTTTCTTCCCTGACCCTCTCACCAATCCCCCACCCCCAGTTGGCTTTTTTCTATTGTCCCATGAGGACAATGACCTTGAGGTGTCCTGGGTAGCAGCCAGCATGCCACTTTCTCAGCCCAAGCCACAGGAGGAGCCCGTTTATGCAGGATTGTTCCAGCCATTTTTCCTTTAGAGGAGAATCTGTCCTGGGCCTATAATCATTTAGGAAAAGGTTTACTTTATGAAACCAAAAAGTCAGTGGCAATTAAAAAAAAAACAGGTTTATTTACATAAAATACTTTTTAATTTTGAAACAAAAATTTAAGGAGAGCTGTAAACTTAGAAGCTAAAGATGTCAAAACCACTGTATAAATGGATTTTGAGTATATTCCAAATATCTGTGTCACTCTTGAATCCCTTTTCCAAACACAGGCCCTAGGAAATTGCCCATTCAGAATGTTATCCATTATTGGTCACTTGTGATGGAAAAAATGTTTGCATTGCCACTTGTCTTATTTTTTATATATACTGACCTTTAGAATAAGAGAGTGAAAGCTTTGTTGAGATGTCCAGTCCTGTAAAAAGAGGGGCTTTTTCTCTCTTTCTGTGTCTCTCTTGGGAACAACTTCAATAAAATTCAGAATTCAGAAATGTTTCAAACGTTCTCCAAAAGACCTGTGATCCCTCAGAGTCCTATCAATAAATCAGTTCACAGTATCTGAGAAGGTTTATTTATCTGACTGGAACTAAGGAATTTGTACTAAATCACTACCTTTTTTTTGAAATATTGGTCCTCAAATGAAATATCAAAACAGAAGGAGAAAGAAAAAAAAAATATTTTGACCTGACATCTTAATGCAGCGTTACTATAAAAACAAGGAGAGTAGAAGTTACATTTCCAGAGATAGTCAATTTTCACTACAACCAATGGAAAAAACAAATCTCTTTACTAGTTGTTACTTATTTTAGCCATTGGTTTGTAACATGTATATGATGCCCATTTCACATGCTAAAGAAGAGTGATTTACATAATATAAATTCTAATTTCTTTTAATTATACAAAGTTGTAGTTACTGAATAACAACACTCAGTTTTTTCCAAATATTTGAACATTATTCTGAAATGAACATAAAATCTAAACAGTTGGATACTCTTTGATCAAAATTTTATAGGAGTTGTATAATTTGATGGGGGCTGAGAGACACTGGAAGAATCTGTTCCGGAAAACAATGTATTATAATTTTGTAAATAAACTAGTACAATAAAAATTATAGAACAAATTTAAGGATGTGCATTTATAAATGATCAGGTTCAACTTCTGTACTTTCTTCTCAACCAAATACCCCAGTAGTTGCACTTGACATGTAGAGCATGTGCAAGGTTATTGTGTGTGTGTGTGAGTGTGTGTGTGTGTGTGTACAATGTTATGATAATAAGAAGGTACAAAATCCAGCTTCAAAGAAGCACAAGTTATTTTTTTAACACTCTGTACTATCTCTACTCATCTAAAAATGCCATCAAATGGAAGGTAAATCTGTCAGGACAATTTCCTTTAAATGGAACCAAAGGTTAAAAGACCTGCACTGTATGCCCCACAGCACAAAGAACTCCAATAATACCTTGAGCAATTTACAATCAGCTTTAATTTACCCATTTAGAAAACGTGATTTCCATAGGAAAGGTGCAGTGGCAATAGTAAATCTTATCCTGCCAAGTGAGTCAGAGAGGAAAACAAAACATAATGTCACCCTATTGTGAATTAACCCTTTCAGGTCACAAAAAGCCATGCTGTTATTTCTACGGTCAGCATATAACTACTAACAGTTTAAAAGTATTACAACTTTAAAACCGTGGTTTAATGTATATTTAACAATGATATAAAAGTTTCAACAATGTTTTCTTTTAAATATTTGGTATTGAAGTCTTCTTCATTTGCAAATCTTAATGAATGACAGCGGAACTTTTTATGTAATGTTCAACGTTATTCACTTAAAACAAATAACTCAGCTATAGGTAAACGTATCATGATAAATGTAACACTCTCTAAGGTTTCTCAATGACTAAGATGTTAGTTTTAAACTCTCCCTTGTTAATTGAACAGAGCAGATGACATTGAACATCTGTTACTCAATCAACTAACTTGGAGATGATGAATTCATCTGTACCATATTTTTATAGTCTGACTGTGCTTCCTTTTGCCGTAGGTTGCTTTGTTTGTTTGTTTTTTACCTCCATCTTAACAGAATATTAGCTCCTTGAGGTCAAGGCCAAAGTGATAAAGGTGTCCCCTTCAGCAGTAAACAGCATGCCTTGCTGGAACTGGAGAGTCACAGTTATTAATGGATAACAACTGGCATTTTTTACCAACTCTGGTATCATTGTTAATCTTCAAGCTCTACTCAAAGGCTCTAACACAAAGCCAGTTTGTCCCACCAATTTGCACAGATTTTCATGAAGTTATTATCAATCAGGAAATTGACTCTCTGGCCATTGAAAACAACAGACAGTGATTTATTCATAAGAATAATACACACTCGAGTAGAAACCAGTTGCTGCTGAGTCAATTCCCCATCAGAGCAGAACTGTGTTTTGCTAGGTATCTAAAGGCTAATTTATGAAGAACGGGTTGCCAGGACTTCCTTCCTTCCTCTGAGTTGACTTGAACCTCTAACCGTCTGCACAGAAGCCAATGATGCTAAACATTGGCACCACTCAGGGACTCAGTATTAACAGTACTAGTTAATCTTCATATTTAGCTTAGAATTACTTCACTATAATTTTTATTTGTAATGATATTCACGTGTATGAAAGATGTGATCAATTCCAGGCTTAACTAAAACTTCTAGATAAAAGAGCTGAATGCAAAAAGAAGAAAATAAAAAGACCTCATTGCTCTCCAGTTACTTAATTTGCATAATTAGCAACCTGCTTTTCCGCAGTCATCTGACTGTCAGCATGGCAAGGTGGAGACCCTCCTGTGCACAAGTGAACTGTCATTACTTCTCTGTTTGCCAATGTGAGTTTCAGTTCACAATCCTGCCAACTGGGATATTATCAGGTTTCTTAGGGAGGAAATGCTGGGCTGTATTTAGAGGAACATGAAACAACATGTCTGAGAATGGAGCCAATAGTTCTTTTCCCTGTAACTGGCCTGGTGATTAACCTAAGCACATTAGTAAATACTATGCATAGCTTTCTAAAAGCGATGTTTATCTTCTAGATGTGAAAGAAAATTATATCACTTCAACTAACACATTACTTGCTAAGGTACAATAGCATTCAAATAGCACTTTAACAGCAGTTACACCATTATTGGGAGATATTAGGAAGCAACAAGTAGGAGGGTAATTCGTGTACAATTGAGACCAATCAATGGTCTGAGAAAAGCAAGTTGATTGAGATATAATGGCACAATAATAGGAGACAGCTTCTTATCCTTAAAAATTTCTGATTAGTCGTTGTGCAGTTTCACTGAAGAAATAAATATTTTAACAATTATTTCTAATGAGATAAAACAACTACTTATAAAATTCACTTACACTGAAGACACCAAAAAATATTCTGGGATTATGATACCTGTCTTTGTTTCTTTATGATACTGTAAGTACTGCATTATGTTACATGTTTATAAGGGCCTGTAGGTGATAAAGTACACTGAAATACAGTGTACTTTGGCTGAGACATTAGCATGTTCTTAAGTAACAAAAGAAGAAATTTCATCTAAATAGACTTAATCTTCCAACTAATGATTGTTTCACAGAAATTTAAATTTTAATGCCAGAAGAGTACATGTCATTTATTTAATAATGCAATGTTATTTCACTGGTTTTACAAGCTTGTTGTTTGTTGTTGTTGTTAAACCCTGCTCTATCCTGTGCCAATCTTACTGCCTCCGACACACCCATCCCGAGTACCCCAGTCACTGAATCAATCTACCTCATAGAGGGTCTTCCCCTCCTGCGCTGTCCCCCTACTCTACCCAGCATGATGTCCCTC
>NW_006399825.1:11305764-11308980 GCF_000299155.1 Elephantulus edwardii | reverse complement strand
TGGCTACTGGTGCCAAGAGTGTTGACCGTGGAGCCGAGCAAACTGAAGCTGTGAACAATCTCAATCTCTTCGTCATCCATCCTGATGCTATTGATTGGTCCAGTGGTGAGAGCTTAGACATACTTAATAGCAGCCTTCGGTGCCATATTGCCATATTGCCCTAAACTCCTCCACTCTTGAAGGGCTGCTGTGATAATTGGCTAGATAGAAGGCAGTGGGTTTAGTTTTATGTTGATGTTGTAGGGATTTACTCTACACAGTAAAAACAATCCCACTAAAGGACAAAGCAAACAATCCTTGTTGCAAACAATACACCGCCTTATTATTATTATTACATGTGGTTTAATAGAGAAAGAATATAGCATTATTTCACAGGTTGGTTTTTAAAAAGGAGGGTGCACTGGAGACCTCATGAGTTAAGGAACTATGATGTCACACTAAAGGTAAATGGTTTGAAACCACCAGTTGCTCCACAGAAGAAAGATGGTTAATCTTTTTCCATGTAATTTACTGTCTCTGAAAACCCAATGGAGGACAGTTTCAACTCGACAGTACAAAACAACGCTTAAAAAGATAATCATTTAATTTTGTTTATGAGAATAGATGGTGGTTAGAACTTAACTGGTTGAGTCTTCTTTATATACATTATGGATGATTTCTATTTTAAGTTTCCACCAGAATGAAAATGATAATATACTGAAAGTGATTAACTTAAGGGGAGAGGGGATGTAACAAATTAATGAAATAAAAGGTGTAAATTAAGAAATAGTATCTTTTCAGGCATATTATGTCAAGTAATAAGGATTGTTATTGAGAGGCTAAGATATCATGAATCAGGTTTTTATCAATATAAGGCTTTCCAACACAAAAAGGTTCTGTAATTTTGCCTTTGTTTTGCAATTCTTCTGGGTATTACAAATAAACATAGTTGACACAGTTTTAAGCTTCTTAGGTGTGCACTAATTTATTCATTTTTTGATGGAGAACCGAGTCCTTGGAGAGGGACACATCATGCTTGAAAAGGTAGAGGGTCAGCAAAAGAGAGGAAGACCCTCCACCAGAAGAATTGACAAAGTGATTGCAGCAATGGGCGTTAGTGTGTCAGAGACTGTGAGGACGGCACAGGAAGGACAGGATTCAGATCTGTTGTTCACAGGGTCACTATGAGTCATACTTGACTCAGTGGCACCTAACAACAAGTCTCCCCCCCAAAATAGTATATGACCTTTTATGTATATGATTCACTCTCCTAGACAGCGAGTATGCGCGCGCTGGCCAACTGACATATTATCCACCTTCTGTTATTATGATCTAGTCCTGTAATCTTAAACCTTTGTTGTGTATTAACAATCACAATGGAAAATTTAAAACCCTTTTTAGCCAAGGGCCACGCTAGACAAATCCAATGAGAAGTTGTAGCCTGATCATCTATAACATCTAAATATTCTGTAGGTGATTCTCAAGTGCAGCCAGGACTGAGAACTACTGGTCAAGTAAATGAGGCAGCTCTGAGTTAAATATAATCATGCAAGTTCATAAGTACTATAAAAGCCAAGTACAAGAAGTTATGAAACTGAGTAACGAAACTGGAGGTTTCAGGGAATTAGTCAGGAAAGGTTGTTCTGAACTAAAAAAGTCATAAAAGGTAGATGAGAGTTAGAAAAGCCAAGTGTGCTAGGTGGAGAATTCCAAGTAGGGAGAATAGTTGGGCGGCTAATGAAAAGGTCAGTAGTTCAAATTCACCCCTTACTCCACTGAAGAAAGCCAGTGTTGTCTCCTCCCGTTATAGATATTCAGCCTTGGAATCCTGATGGAGGAAAATTTTGGGTCAGAATAGACTTCAAGGCAGTGGTTTTGCTTTTGGTTTTTGTTTTCTGGGACAAGAAATGCCTTGGACTATTGAAAGAGCAATGAGGCATCAGTGTGGCTGGAATCCAGGAAATGAGAGAGAACAAGGCAGAGTGTATCTGAGAGGTGTGGAGGCCAGGCCACGAGCCACAAGAGGCCCAGTGAAGGATTGTGGATTTAATTATATGTGCAGTGCGAAGCTATATCATACTTTGTTGTTTTATCTGAAAGGGAAAGATCAAGAGAGATCACAAATAATGATTATTTGGACTTGTTTACTATTTCTCATTTAAAAATCTAGTAAAAATCTAGATAGCCAATCAGGTGGGGGGGAAAATGGACAAGGCTTAAGACTTTATGAGGCATAATGTTCACCTTTGAGTTGATGTCAATGACAATGAGAGATATAAAATCTAAGTTACAAAATGTAAAAGCACGCCTACAGCTGTAGACACTGTGTTACCTCTAGCTATTATAGGAGCATCTCCCATCTCTTTACAACCCTGACATATAGGTTTTCCCAAGGCTCTAAATCTTTATGAATGCACATGACCACATTTTTCTCCCACTGAGAAGCTGGTGAAATCAAATCACTTATCATTTGGTACCAGGTAAGCTTAACTTCTGAATCGCCATGGTTCCTTTCCAAGAAGCCTCAGCTAGTTTAACTAGAGATGAGGCAATGTTGATGCAAATATACAAAATAAAAGAACAATGAAGAATCTGCATTTACAAGTAATCAAAAGAAGGGGATTATTAATTATTAAAGCCACAGAAGACTCAGGCAGTGGAGGTAAAGAATTTCATAGTAACCTTGCCTGAACATCACCTTACACAGTGGTCCCGTAACAATCTTTAAAAAGTAATAATCTTTAAAAATTATTTGCTCTTTCATCTATTATCCTCTCCTGGTTGTAGATTTTCCAGGATGTGTGGATGATTATTTATGTTGTGGATTAGGATTTCTAGAGTTCTTCCAAGCTTTTCTTTAATGAAGTTTATAGTCCTTGGTTTTAGTCTTAGGTCCATGATCCATTTTGAATTGGTTTCTGTGTATGGCGTGGGGTGTGGGTCTTGCTTGTATTTGCTGCAGGTAGTTTTCCAATTTTGCCAGCACATTTGTTAAAAAAGCTATTGTTGGATGGCGGTGAAGATGCACATCATGACTATTTGTTTGCATGTGTGCAGAATGAAGGCGACTTTGATTCTTACCAGACATACTGAGGAGCACAGTCAGTCACTGCATTTACTGCAGAACATAAAGACAAATGAGGCTACTCACTCATACCACTCAGGTTGCAACACCCCATGATACATCTTCAAGGATATGAACATGTACGGCCAAGCACAATCAATAAGAGTGCATCT
>NW_006399825.1:11234954-11305389 GCF_000299155.1 Elephantulus edwardii | reverse complement strand
CAATGAAAGAATGGAAACCCAAAATCTCTGTAAATGTTTATGAAAATTAATAAAATATAGAAAAAAATTTTTTTTAAAAAAAGCTATTGTTTCCCCACTTAACTGATTTCATCTCCTTGTCAAAAATCAATTCACCATATGTAGATGGGCTGATTTCTGGATTCTCAGTTCTACTCCATTGATCTATGTGTCTGTCATTGTGCCAGTATCACACTATATTGACCACTATGGCAGTACAGTAGGATTTGAAATCAAGGAGTGAGATGCCTCTTACATTGTTTATCTTTTGAAGGAGTGCCTTCAAATCCTTATGCAAATCCAAAAACTTCTCCAACAGGGTAAAAAAGGGAAGCCACCGATTGGGAAAAAATATTTCATAATGACACATCAGACAAGGGACTTATATCTAGAATTTATAAAATACTCGAGCACCACAACAAGATAAAGGTAAACAACCCAACTGATAAATTTGCACAGGATATGAACAGGCACTTCACAAAAGAAGACATTCAGATGGCTAACAAGCACATGAAGAAATGTTCAAAATCCTTAGCTCTAAGAGAGAAGCAAATAAAAACAATTAGGAGATATCAACTCACCCCAGTAAAAATAGCAAAATTTAACAGAACAGCAAACCTCAAATGCTGGCAAGGTTACGGAAAAACTGGAAACCTTATTCACTATTGGTGGGAGTGTAAAATGGTGCAACCACTGTGGAAGGCTGTATGGCACTTTCTCAAAAAGTTACGAATAGAAATACTATTTGACCCACTACTATGAATTTACCCTAAAGAAACCATCACCGCCACCCAAGCAGATATATGCACACCCATGTTTATTGTGGCTTTGTTCACAATAGCAAAGAGCGGGAAACAACCCAAGTTCCCATCAACAAATGATTGGATAGAGAAGTTCTGGCATATTCACACAATGGAATACTATGCAGCATTAAAAAACAAGGAACTCATGAAATATTATACAAAACGGATGACCCTGAAGGACATTATGCTGAGTAAAATATTTCAATCACAAATGGACAAGTATTACATAGGGCCACTGTTGTGAAATGGGACTGATATTGGGGTTGAGGGAAGGCAGAGAAGGAGGGGTGGAATGATGTATACGGCATTGAAATAGATGAGGAGGAGAACTGTTTAAAAGGGATATATGATTGGTTATTATTGCCAATACAGGAGTCCAGAAAGAAGGCTTCACAGTGGAGTGGACATGGGAGGAGGGATTGCATAACAATGAAAGAGTTTTTCTTTTACTTTTCAAGAAAAAGAGTGAATTGGGGGAGAGAGGGTGGGCAGGGAGAAAAGTGCAACAATGAATGACTGGAAACCCTAAGTCTCTGTAAACTTTCATTAAAATTAATAAAAAAATATAAAAAAGTATTCACTCAAGTTACACAAGTACAGCATACCTTTGCTTCTTTGCAAATCAAATGCAATAATAACATCTGATTCTTTTGCCTCATTTCATGGTTGAATGTGATATTACAACAGTGCCAATCACCCTATAAGTGTGCACTACATATTACCTACTTTTTGAACTGACAGTCTATTGCTCTCAGTTACAATATCCCTGTGTGTTTTCACATTCATTTCCACACTTTTCATTCTTGGTTCTATCAAATCCCCTAATGAGATTTATTGATGTATTTATAAGATTCATGTATTTATAAATATAAGATTGATTTATAAATATAAGATTATTTGATAGATCAAAGATCTATCAAAAACAGCACCAAGGAACTCTGGTGGCCTAGTGGTAAGCAGCTGTGCTGTAATCCCAAACACACATGGTTCATACACATCAGATGCTCTCCGCTGGAGAAGGATGGGAAATCTTCTCCTCTGAAAACCTGCCGTAGGGTCAGTTCTGAGTCGGTTTCAAATCAATGACACGTAACACAACAACATACATAGATGTATGGCTATATGGGTATCTATATATCTTACTAGGCCTCAAGTAACTATTTAGTCATGATTAACACTACACATGAGGGGACTTGGTGGCACAGTGATTTAAGTGATCAGTTGCTAACTGGAAAGTTAGAAGTTCAAACCCACCAGCCACTCTGAGGTATACAGGTGGACAGAGAGTATTCTCTAAATTGATAAAGTCACACTAAAGAAGTTTAGATTAGTGGTAATGGGTTCAGATTAAGTAGTTATAGAGACTTTGTAGTTCAAATCTTAGTTTTACATTGTTTACACTCTAGAACCTTTAAATGTATGCCTCTTTACTTGTGAAAATGAGAAAATAATATGATTCTTCTGGAAGATTGTTATTAGAATGAAGTAAGATGATCAGTGTCTGGCATCATGTAAACCCTTAATACATTTAACATTTTTAAAAGAAAGAAAAGAAATGCTGAGAAGACAGAGTCCTAAACAGATGACCAGAATGAAAACTGAAAATCCAGTCTACTACAGACAGTGTATCAATTGTGTCTTTGGCAGTTTATGTGAAAGCAATGCATTACTCTCTTGAAACTATGTCTGGAGAGAAAGAGAGGAAAAATCCTTCTTCAAATGCTAATTAGGTCAAATACTAATAAATGCTAATGCTTCTGACTGAAAAAGAAGTCACCAACTGTTTCCACTGATGACTTGGTAACCACGTGGTGCGTGGCTTGTGCAGAGCGCGGACTAGGTGAGAAAGTCAGAGCGTGGAAGCAGGAGCACACCCGGCCACTTACCTGGCTGCGGAGGAAAGCTGAGTTTGGAGACATTATGCTGAGCAGATAAGGGGGGAGAAAGTGCTGGCAGTTTCTCCTTTAAGCAGCTTGAGAAACATCCCATGAAACAGAATATTATCAGCAGAGAACATTTCGAGCAAAATTCTAGTTTCTGTTCAGAAAGTAAAGCTGTATGTGTATTAACACATGGGGCCTTTGCAGAATCTAGCAAGCACACACTGGTTACACAGTATTAAATAATTTCAGATTAATTTTTAGTGGTCCTTTTTTTAAAATAGTACCAGAGAAGTGTCTATCTGTGTTTTATTGACGATACAATAACATTTGACTGTGTGGATCACAACAAACTGTGGCTAACTCTGAATTACTGTTGTTGTTGTTGTTATGAGTCGTCAAGTTGCCTGTCACTCACAGTAACCCTATATACAACATCCCTAAACCCTGTTCTGTGTCAATCGTATTGTCTCTGACACATCTACCTCATTTCCCCAGTCACTGAATCACTCCATCTCACCAAGGGTCTTCCTCTCTTGTACTGTCCCTCCAACATCCCTTCTCCAAGGACCTCTCCAAAGGTCCCTCTTTGTAACATGTCCAAAGTATGTCAGATGGAATTTCATAATCCTTGCCTCCAAGAAGCAGCCTGGTCTCACCCTCTCTAAGAATAACCTGTTTGATCTCCTAGCTGTCCAAGGTATAGTCAATACTCTTCTCCAGCACCACAGCTCAAAGGCATCAATTCTCCTTTTATCATCCCTAGTCATTGTCCAGCTTTTCTGATTCAGGCCATAGTCTTTGCAATTACTTATTATGCATCAGAAAGCTAACTTGGAGATGAATGGGAATCCCAAAATACTTGATGATGCTTATGTGAAACCTATACTTGGACCAGGAGGCAGTCATCAGAACAGAACAAGGAAACATTACATGGTTCAAAATTGGGAAGGGTGTACGTCAGGGATGTGTCCTATCTCTGTACATTTTCAATCAGTATGCAGAACAGATTATCCAGGTGGCTGGGCTCTATGAGGAGAAATGAGGCATGAGGATTGGTGGAAGACTTATCAACAATCAGCATTAGGCAGATGATACAACCCTGCTTGCTGAAACTGAGGAAGACAAGAAGTGCTTGCTGCAGAAGGTAAAAAACTATAGCCTTCAATATCAATGAATTCAATATGTTGAAGCTCAACATCAAGGGGGAAAAAAGATTCTCACCTCTGGGCCAATTGGCAGAATCATGATAGATAGTGAAGACACTGAGATTGCTAACAGCTTTAGTTTGCTTGGCTCCACAATCAACACTCTTGGTACCAGCAGCCAGGAAATAATTAAAAGACAAATTGCATTGGGAAAGTAGGTGGTCAGAGACCTCTCCAAAGTACTGAAGAGCAAAAATGTCAGTCTGAAGATAAAGTGCGCCTGATCCAGGCCATAGTATTTGCAATTACTTTCTATGCATCAGAAACCTAGACAATGACTGGAGACGAAAGAAGGAAAACTGATGTTTTTGAGCTGTAGTGTTGGAGAAGAGTATCGAATATATCATGGACTGCTAAGAGAACAAACAGGTTCATCCTAGAGGGGGTGAGACCAGGCTGCTCCTTGGAGGCAAGGATTCTGAAGCTTCATCTGACATACTTTGGACAAGTTGAAAGGAGAGACCAGTCCTTGGAGAGAGGTGCTTGGGATGGTGTAGGGACAGTGCAAGAGGGGAAGACCCTCAATAAGATGGATTGATTCAGTGACTTGGGTAATGGGGTAGGTGTGTCAGAGACAGTGAGATTGGCACAGGATAGAGCCGGGTTTAGGGCTGTTGTACATAGCGAGTGGCAGGTGACTTGATGGCACATAACAACAACTATTCACAATTTTAGTTAGTCTTATAAAATCAGTAATCAGTATTATCAAAATGATAGCAATAAAATGAACTCTAGGGCGTAAGAAGTAGCACTTGTAACCCAAAGACAGGTGGTTCGAATCCCCCAGCTGTTCCTTGGATAAAAGATGGGCAATTTTCTCCCATGCAATTTACAGTCTCTGCAAATCTGCTGGATGCTCAGCTATGAGTCAATTCCAACTTAACAGCACATAACAAAAGGAACAACATCATTAAAGAGTGATCTACATATTGGAGAAACTAAGTTTCTACCCACTGTAAATTCTTGGGTCATTTTCGAGCCATAGCAGCCCTATAAGAGAGAGTAAAACTACCCCTTAGAGTTTTCAAAGCTATAAATCTTTAACAATCACGTTTCCAAAGCTATAAATATTTATAATAACACACTAGTGTGTCTTTCTCTAAAAGAGCAACTGGTAAGTTTGAACCATCAACCTTGCGGTTACCAGTGAAATACCACCATCTCACCAGGGCTCCTTGGTATTTTGTACACATACTATCGTCTAAATGCACAGCCTTTTCTTGGGAAGGAGTTTATTTCAAAGGAAAATTCACTTCTCTAGTTCCAAGGGTAAGGAAGGTCATTAGGCATAAAGTATTATGAAAAAATGAAGAATGACCATATCATATCACAAACAGAGGTACCTAGAATATCTACATCCTTGCCTGTCAAATTAAATCATTACATAACTGGCAAATCAGGGAATCATTGCCCAGGCAACCCAGCCCATAACTTTATCGATTACCACAAGCATTACTCTTGCCTCTTACAACAGCATTTGCTATAGCCAGAATAGTCATATAGTAGGCTGTTTGCTGCTATCACAAATGTAAAATGTTAGATAATGAGACGGTCAATAAGTGAGAAGAAAGGACATAGTTGTTGTTGTTGTTGTTGTTGTTAAATGCCACTGAGTCAACGTCAACTAGTAATAACCCTATGAATATTAGTTAAAACATGCTTAGAAAAACATCATCTATTTCTTTAAAGGACAAAAACGCCAGCCTCGAGCTGCATTTTGTTTCTTATTCTTGACACATTCTCAGAAAATGCTAACCCAGGAGACATCATGATCTATTCTTCACAGGACAAAGAAAAGTACCAATTTTTTTTAAAAAGGGTCAGGAAAACACTAATTTAAAATAGTGAAAGCAAAAACAGACAAAAGGAAAAAGTGAAAATTGAGGGATAAAATTCATTCATTAAAGTCTTTCTCACCAGATTATATTCAAGCATTTTATCACCAATAGAGGCATAATCAGATATACCAGTCACCAAATTATACTTCACTGACGATAAATCTGTGATTAGAACAATTAAATCAGTTCTCTCTATTATTAAATCAATGAGTCATATATATTAGACTCAAACATCGAGGGAATACTTTGATGGATATACCCTTCAAGTCTCTTGATCTTCCACTACATAAACCTAAACAAATAAATACCCATACCAGTTCCCACTTTACTTTCCAAATTCTGTTATTAAATGTGAGGAAATGGATGTGGAATGTCCAGGGCCAAATGTATGAGAGGAAATAAAAAATTTTAATATTAAACTGGCAGAAATAATAGGTCACAAGTCTATTACATTTTAACACCTTTGCTAATTCAGTGGACACTCCACTTGGGTATAATTCAATAATAACCTAACTGATCATGTTTTGCTTCACTTAATGCACATTTGAAAGGTAGACCAGTAACTCTCAAGCAATTTCATTATTTGAAAAGCACCATTTTGTTAAATGTAAAGCCCTCGTGTTTCTGACACTCACAATGTTCATCAAGCAGCCAAAATGCAATAAAACTCATCTACCTGCCCTCTTCATAAAGTCTAATTTATCTCATGCTACATTGCACTTATTTTTAAGCTTTCAGGGTGTATCTGTTCTGTTTAGCTAATCTGGCAATAAAGTGATATTAAGTAATTAAAAACATGACAACAATGGAAACAGCTATCACAAGGAAAAAACTTTGAGACAAAGTGATGCAGAAGATAGAAAAGTGGCCCCAAACCACTTTTCTCTCTCAGGGATGTCACTGACTATGGCTTTATTCTAGGCTAATCATTTAACCTGGTTCCACTTTGCCCCTCCTTTCCTCAACCAGCTGTTTTGCTCACAAGGAATATTGTAGTAATTAACCAGCGTGCCTATAATAGTGCTTTGAGTTCACAAGAGAAAGACTGCATAAACGCCAGTTGCTATTACTGTGATTACAAGGACGTATCAGGCAGATTTCCATGTGAACTGTAATTACAAGGGAGAGGGACCCACAGTGGCAAAGGTAATACTGAAAATTACAACTTACGTCACTTTTCCAGACACTTGTCATTTTAGGCAACGGTTTTAGGCACAAAACAAAAGAGAGATGAAACTCCTAGTGAGATCCTGAGCTGAGGCAAGAGATCTGAGAGGCTCCATTGGAAAAGTGCAATGAGAACCATTTATTAAACCTAAGTTTGGTCTAACAGTCTCTCAAAAGATGAACTTCGATGCCTCCTTTTAAAGGATGATGGTTTAGCAGTCCATGCACAGTGTTAGAAGCAATTTGGAGCCTCAGTGTCACACTCATTATTTCTAACACAGCCCCTGCTTTAAATAAAGAATCTAAATCCTCCAAATATCAGTGTTTCTTGCAAGCAAAAGATAATTGTTAATAAGTTCTACATAGCATTTTCTATAAAATGAACAAAACATTTAATAAAGCTACACTTCATTAGTTAAACCTCCTCTATTTCCAATTACCGATATTCCAATCTGCCTACATTTTTATTTCTTAATTAAAGTCCCTCTGATACATCAGGGCGTCATCAATTAAACCCAAACATAAATTAATAGTGGCTCTGAATCCCTGTGCCCATACACAATTTTCATCAGCCTATAACTTCCTCTTCCTTGAGAGTTTCTGGGTTGGTTTCATTTATCTATAGCTTAGAAAGTAATATTACTCCAGGCAGAAATGCAGAATGTGCACAGCGCCCTACAAATTCTATTAATTCTAATGTTGAAAACAGTTACTCATAGAAGCTATTTCAAGTAGTGTCTTTACAAACACCTTTGAGAGTCATGCTACACAAGGAAATTATCCTAAGAGATTTGAGTGGAAGGTCACTCAGAGACCCTCGCAGCCGAGAGTTCTGAACTTTGCCACATAGGGTTTAAGATACTGAGTAATCTGATAATGCATACTACATAACCATCTACAATTAATTCTTCACAAAGCATATAAACTAGGCAGGGGAATAACTATACCACCCTGGAATTATTGCATCTAATATCAATAGTCTGAAAAATAAGAAATGTAAACCTTTTAATGAGCCATCATTGACCACAGTTCTTTGGGGATAAAACCAGACAGTTTTTATTTGGATGCTTGTTTAATCTGGCTTCTCTTAGATAAACAAGGCTTCCTCATTTGAGCTCATCATAAAATGTTACATAGTGTCCAATTACAGCTACATTGTTTTTCCAGTTAAAGATTTTTCATTGACTGAAAGAAAAGGAAAAAAAAATGTATTCTTTCTTACTACACTCTTTCAGATTTCTATTCCCTGAGATTTGACATGAAAAAACAAAGGAATATGCCCTATACTTTTTTCCAAAAATACATGTCAACAAACACTGAGTACTTATTACATGCTGAAAGGATAGGATGATCTGTAAATTCAAGTGGAAATTTTATTTACTCCACTATACAAAAGAATGCAAGTCAATCGTGAGCAAAATTAATATTTAGATTTGAAACTAAATAGAAGTAATCTAAATTGAATTGACTGGGGAGAGAGTACTTTAGGGGAATTTAAGTGGAAGTTATTACTGAAGGGAAAAAAAAATTAGAATATTAGGCTCATTTACAGGTGAAACAAACCAAAACAACAACAACAACAACAACAACAAGAAGAAAACCAAAACACCCCTGAAGGTGTGTATGGTAGGTAAGGGAAGGACCACTGCCATCAATTAAAAAAAAAAAAATTAACCCAACTCACTGGGGTCAAATCAATCCCAACTCAGCAAGCAACTCAGGACACAGTAGACCTTGCCTACGTGGTGTCAAATGATGGGAGTGAGACGGTTGATAGGCTTGAATAGTGGAACTTTTGACTAGCCACTGTGTTTCAAGGCTCACCTGGGACAATACTGCAGTTAAAAATCTAGATTATATAATGAAGGCTTACCTATAACAAGAAGATCTAGGCTTTAACGAAACTCTGAGTTAAAATTTTTCAATGAGGCACAGCAAATTAAAATGTAAAAAATTCTGTATTCTCTCTACTGAGAGTACACTATTTTACATTATAACCTATTGGTAGCTTGAAGAATAAGAAGAGATCTAAAATAATAATAGTTAATTTACCTTCTGACATAAAACAATACAAAACTAGAATCTGATTAACCCAGATAATTTTCCCTGTCAATGAGTTGATGATTCCAACTCACCATGCCCCTACACTAGGTTTCCAGAGCTGCACATCCTAACAGAAGGAGTCTCCTGAACAGCTGCTGGTAGATTTGAATCGCCTTAGAGGTGTGGTGCAATTGACTATGAATACCATTTGAGCTTCATAATACAGGTAAAGTGGCAATAGAGATAAGTCTGAGCCAAGCCATAGTCTTAGAGATTACTTGTTATGCATCAGAGAGTTGGAAAATGACTAAGGATGACAGAAGAATAATCAGTGCCTTTGAGTTGTGGTGCTAAACAAGCATATTTGATATATTATGGATCACCAAGAGAATGAATAGGTTTGTTCTACAGAGAGCGAAACCATGCTGTTCCTTGGAGGCAAGAATTTCGATGCTCCGTCTCACATATTTTGGGTATGTTGCCAGGAGCCACTAGTCCTTGGAGTGGGGTATCATGCTTGGAAGGATGGAGGGTCAGCACAAGCGAGGAAGGCCCTGGGTGAGGAGTGTCAGAGACAACAAAATTGAATCAAGATAGGTCAGGTTTCAGAGCTCATCATAGGTCAGGTTTCAGAGCTACTGCAAATAGAGTCGCTGTGGGTCCAGGCAACTTGTGACAACACATAACAACAACAAGGTTGCCTCTCCCTCAGATCAAATTTTTTAAGATTTAAAGTTAGATAATTAAGCAATTATCATAATCCAACATAAAAATCCAAACAAAAACCCAACAGGCTGGTTTTGAGTATCCGAGGTAGATAAACTGAAGAGATATCACCTTTAAGTGACAAATTCCCTCTAGTCTGTATTTAACAGCCAGTGTGGTGTTTGTTCTCACCTTTTCCCTTACTTTTCTTTTATTTACCTGACTCATTATTAGTCAAAGGATGTGAGTAAATTGGTCAGATATAAGGCTAGTAAGTCACAGGTATTAGAGTTGACAAATCCACAGTCTCTAAAATATCTTCAAAAGGTACCCAATATTCAAGCTATTTGAAAAGAATTAATTTTCCTTTCAAAGAAAAAAGAATCATTATAAGCATTTAAATAAATGCATATTCATAATAATTGTGTTCTTTATAAGAAAGATAAAGACAAATTCATATCCTAAATTTTAAACATCTTAGCAGAAAAATTTCACAATGATATACTATTTCAAAATAAACTACAATTAAGAGTGTCATCTTCAAACCACAAAATGGACATACCTAAAGTGATGCAAAATTAACCTGTTGGATGACTAATATTTATTTAAGACTTTCCATATTCTGACACTGTACTAAAAGCTCTGCATGCATAATCTCATTAAATGTCAATAGTAGATACTATAATTATCTCTATTTTATGAACAAGGAAACTGAACATTAAGATGGTTAAGAAATTTGACCGAGGTCATGTAGCTAATAGGTGCTGTGTGGGATATGAATCAAGACAATTTTACTCCAGAGAGATAAGTCTTTATAAAATTATACTTATGCTGACAGTATAAATGTCCTTCAAGAGCTTTCAAAATCAATGCATATTTGCTATTGTTACATATTAAAGCTAGACAACTCTTCTATGAGTTATTACCATTAACAGGTGGAACTCTTCTGTCAAAGCCTTGACATTAGAGTAGACAGCTTGCCTGCTTACTTTGTAAGTAAAAAAGGAAGCAAAAATAAAACAGGTAAGATGTCATCTAAGCCCATAATTATTCTGCAAATTAATAGAAGCATGGTCTCAACTATTACATAAGACTGTCAAGTAAGTTTTAAAGTGATTGTTATTTGTTTCTGTTGAGCTGGTTCCAATTCACAGCAGTCCTGTGTATAACATAAGAGACCATTGCCTGATCCTGTGTGATCACTGTTATCACTGATATGTTTCAATCCATTGTTGCATCTTTATAATAAATAAAGAGTGAAGACATGGGTTGGCCTATGTAAATGAGCAGCACCAATAAAGGGAACCACAAGGAGCCAATAAAGACAGAATATGCAAAGGTGAACCACTGAACCTTTCTTTAGCTCTTTAATTGAAAAGCAATTGGAGATCACAGCTTTAAAAGAGAACCACATGCCAAAGGGGTTGAGGGCTATAATGGCCTAAAAACAGGTGGCCTGCCATGACTCTCTTAGTCTTTCATGCAGTTAAGTCCCTGGGTCATAAATAGTCAATTTACAGACAGCTCGTACTTGCCCTTTAACATTATATACATTTGCCCTTACTTTAAAATCACTTAAGCGTTTCAGTGGTGGAGTATTTGGAGCGATTGAACATTGAGCTGATAAGAGCAGTGCAGGAAGTTGAAGCAAAGTATTATAATGAAATGTGCAAAGAGTTGGAGTCAGAAAGTTAAAAGGGCCAAATCAAAAATTAAGCAAGTCCAATCGCCCAGCTGCTTTGTAGCAGTGTGCTTCCATAAAGATTCATATCCATGGAAACCTGAAGAGCCAGTTCCACTCTATCACAGAAGGCCTCCAAGAGTTGAAATTAACTTTACAATTGCGAGTTTGTTAGTTATTTCCTTAGAAATAACAAATCCAACCCCTACACACAACAAATTATTCATCACTATCCCCTGCTTGCTGAAACTGAGGAGGACCTGAAGCGCTTGCCGCAGAAAGTCAAGGACTGCAGCCTTCAATATGGATTGAAGCTCAGCACCAAGAAAACAAACCACTGGGCCGATTGGCAGCACCATGATTAATGGTGAAGAGACTGAGATTGTTCACAGCTTCAGTTTGCTTGCCTCCACAGTCAACAATCTTGGCACCAGCAGCCAGGTAATTAAAAGATATATTGTATTGAGAAAGTCTGCTGTCAGAGACCTCTGTAAAGTAATGAAGAGAAACTATGTCAGTCTGGAGAATACGGTGCACCTAATACAGGTCATGGTCTTAGCAATCACTTGCTATGCATCAGAGAGCTGGATAATGACTAGGGAGGCTAGAAGGAGAATTGATGCTTTTTAGCTGCGGTGTTGGAGAAGAGTATTGAATAGACCAGGGACTGCTAAAAGAACAAACAAGTTCTTCCCAGAGGCAAGGGTTCTGAAGCTTTGTCTGACATACTTTGGACATGTTGCAAGAAGGGAGTAGTCACTGGAGAGGAACGGCATGCTTTGAGGGGTGGAGAGACAGTACAAGAGAGGAAGACCCTCAATGAGATGCATTGATTCAGTGACTGGAGTAATGGTGGTGTGTCAGAGAAAATAAGATTGACACAGGATGGAGAAGGGTTGAGAGCTGTTGTACATAGGGTCATTATGAGTGGCAGGGGACTCGATGGCACATATCAATAATCCCCTTCATTTGTTATGTGCACATCTTTAGGAAAGGGGGGGAGTGAACATAAGCATATAAATAAATATATTGTCCCAATACATTGTATTCTATTGTACAAGAAAGTTGAAAGTAAATTGTCAAGAATCTACACTGCAATCCCGAAGGCACACAGATCAAGGCCACCAGCTGCTCTGCAGGAGAAAGATGGGAAATTTCTACCATATGATTAACTGCCTCTGAAAACCCACAGAATAGTCAGCTAGGCTTCAATTCCAACTCAACAGTACACAACAACATCCTGAATTTTAATAATTAAACTGTTGAGAAAGCTTTGAGAATTTTCTTGCATGAAAACTCAGAAACTCATATTCATTGCTTTCAAGTCAGTTCAGACTCACAGTGACCCTCATTTGGGTCTCCAAGGCTCTAAACAAGGTGAGGAGACTCTGGACCTCACTCCCAAGGAGCCCCCAGGGGGATTTGAACTGCTGGAGCCAAGCAGCCTTTGGGTCAGCAGCACAATTCTGTGTGAACTAAGCAGGAACCTTATGCACCTGTTCCAACTCACATACAGATTCCTCTTAAGGTTTTAAGAATGGACCTTGCTCATAATGCAGGCGGCCTGTACTATACTGTACTGTACTGATTCTTAAAAGCTACGTCATCAGTATTTCAAATATCAGCAGGATCCTCTAAGGTGGGCAGATTCCAGCAGAACTTCAAGAATAAGTCAGGTTAAGAGGAATTGTAATCGGCTGAGAACTCCAAGCCATAAGCTTTTAAAACACTAACTTCACAGTAGAAAGATGAGTATCTCCTCTGGTGTAATTCATAGGCTCTGAAAATATACTGAAGGACCAGTTAGGAGCAGTTATGATGGAACTGCACATAACAATAACAACAAGGTTGTTTTTTTTTTTTAAATAAAAGACTGATTTATGTTTCCCCCAAATAGGTATCATCTTGATTTTGTGATCGAGTGGAATGATTCTCTTTTTCACTCACTGCTGTTGAGGTAATTCCAAATCACAGAACCTCTCCATTGCGTTCCCAAAGAAGAAAATCATAATGCAAGAAGACTGACCATCTTCTCTCATGGAGCAACTGGTAGATTCAGACCTCAGGAGACACGCACCCTTTGGGTTAAGCAGTGAAATTTAACCCTAGACAATGGCCCTAGCACTCTGCATCCTGTTTTATGTGTTACAGATTGAAACTGCTACATGTTAATAAGCCAGGATTAGAGTAAAGGGTACCTTGAGTTGTGACTTTACAAGTTCCACCCTTACTCAAGAGACATCCTTTTCTGACTCATACCTTTTTTTATCATACAGAAAGCAGAGATAACTAAGCAGAAATGAGAGCGATCTCATTACCTCTAGGGGCTGAGAACCTTCTAGATCCCAGGAGAAGTTTGCAGTCAAGATACACAGAGATTGTCTAGATGAGAAGCTGAAAATTTGGTACCTACCTCCAGAGCCCACACAGAGAAAGTATTCTCTGAGAGCTAACATCCTGAATTCACACATCTACCATCTTCAACTGTGAGAAATAAATTTCTGTTTGCCAGAGTCACAATTAGAGAATTTCTGTTACAGCAGCACTGGAAACTATGACAAATAGTGATAGGATTTTATTTACACACTGTAAAATAAGAACAAATGAGCTGTCTTGGTCCCTCTTTCATGTCATTAATATTGGCAAGTTTGAGGCTTAGATTACTGGGAAACTTCATCATTTAATGTCAATTAAGTGTCACTTTGTCCATTAGCAGATAATTCTACTAGCACAAAAAAATGATCAGAAATCTTAATCTCCAAAAACACATCTACACTTAGATATGCATAGTGTCAATGATGGGAGCTCAGGGGCCATAGTCCATAAGGAACTGTGCTCCTAACTCAAAGGTGACTTGTCTCTGGTGATTCAAACCTGCAGGTGAAGGATGGACAATCTCTTCCCATGTGACTAACAGCCTCCTAAAAACCTATTAAATGGTAAGCTCTGAGGTAGTTCTGACTTGATGGAAAGGAGTTTGAGAATTTTGAGTGTTATTTTATGAGCAGGAAATGATTTCAGATGTTTGGGGGGGATCTATGTAATCTTACTAAAAAAGATTTTAGATTACACCCAGAAATCTTTAAAACAAAGTGTTCCCATTAAGAAAACTCTTTCAGCTATTTAGAGTTTCTGTAACAAAAATACCACAAGTGGGTAGGAATGTTTAGCAATCATAAATGTATTTTCTCTAAGTTCAGAAAGCTACATGTCCAAATTTAGGGTCTGAGTTCTTGAGGAAGATATAATTGTATCTGATTTGAAATGGTTCACACCAGTTCATTTTACCCCACTAGTGCCTAGAATGTCAATCTTCATGCTTTCTATTTTAATATTGACAATTTTAAACTTTCCTAGATACTTCACACATTCCACTTTCAAATACTAAGGGATTCTTACAAGTGTTTCTTCTTATTTTGAGATGTACCATATGTGAATGTGGGAAAGGCCATCAGCAAATAAAGGTCTGAAAACCTCTCCTTAGCATTACAGAGATTAAGATTTAAAACACCGATAACTCTATCTGATGAAAGGAAAGCAATTACATGATGTTGAATAATAAAGGTAATCCAAAAGAATGTGGAAGTTATCAAGCAATATCACATACAAGCAAAATATTGCTGAAGATCACCCAAAAATGGCTAGAATAGTATATTGAAAGAGAATTGCCAGAAGTTCAAACTGGATTTAGAAGAGGCCATCACACCAGAGATATCACTGCTGATGTCAGATTGATCCTAGTTAAAAGCAGATATGATCAGAAGAATGTCTGTTAGTGTTTATTGACTACACAAAGATATTTGACTGTGTTGACCATAAAAAACAATTTTTAATGTTGAGAAGAATGGAAATTACGGAACACTTTATTGTGCTCACATGAAACGCATACCTAGGGAAAGAAGCTGCTCTCTTAACAGAGCAAGAGAATATTGTGTGCTTTAAAATCAGTAAAGGTATGAGTCAGGGTTGTATCCCTTCTCTTTAAATATTCAATCTGTATGCTGAGCAAATAATATGAGAGCTTTGAAGAAGAACGTGATGAATATATCAGAGGAAGACTTACTGACCAACTGTGTTAAGTAGATGACATGGTTTTGCTTACTGAAAGCAACACTTTATGCAGAAGATCAAAGACTAGATCCTACAAGATGGATTGCTTCTCAACATCAAGAAGACAAAAATCCTCACTAATGGACTGGTAAACAACATAATGAGAGATGGAGTGAAGAATGAAATTATCAGCAATTTCATCTTCCATAGATCCACATTATCCTTAGTACCAGCAGTCAGGAGATCAGGAAACATATTGCATTGAAAAACTGCACTGTCATGGACAGCTCCCAAGTATTGAAGAGCAATCATGTTAGTTTGAAGACTAAAGTGTGCTTGATTCAGGCCATGGTCTTTTAAATCATTTTCTATGCATCTGGACAATAAATAAAGGTGAAAAAATAAGTGATGACCTTGAGTAGTGATGTAGAAGAGTACTGAATATCCCATGGACCCTCAAAAGGACAAACAGATATGTCTTGGGAAAAGTACAGCTAGAATGTTTCTTGGGCAAGGATGGAGAAGCTTCTTCTCACATATTTTGGGTATGTTACTAGGAAAGGCTACTGCTTGTAAAAGGACAAAAGGACATCATGCTTGAAAAGGTGGAGGGTCTGCAAAGGAGAGGAAGACCCTCAGTGAGATGGATTGATACAGTGACTGCAGCAATAGGTTCAAGTGTATCAGAAATGAGAACGACACAGGATATGACAAAACTCAGGACTACTGTTTACAGGATCACTGTGAGTGATATTCAACTTGATGGCACCTAATAACAACATCAATAACAACAACTGAATAAGGTCTTAGTCAAACTGACATATATTGGCGGAACACACTTCAATTCATAACTGATAACCATTAATAACTTGAGAAGAAAGAGACTCTGAATCTTTCAAGTTTAATAGTTCATAGAAATAATTTTAAATACAGTATTACAACGAATTATCTCCTTACACTTATTGAAATCATTTCAGTACTAGCATTTGTGTGACATGTATAGATCCTATGTCACTTACTTTTAGATATCACAGTTTAGAAAAACACAGCATATATAAGACCATTATTTAATATTGAAAGAATGACACAAATATTTACATTGTCAGTCTTCTTGTAATGGCAAAATAAGCTTGGGTATTAAGCAATACAATGAATTACTTAGAAATTTCAGTGAAAGTTTATCTCTGGGCTCTATACTACATTGGACTTTAGAAGTTCAATGGTCCAAAGGAGGCAGATTCTTAATTGAAGAAAACTACATATTTCTATGGAGATCTGCTTCGTTTCAGAGAAACATAACAAAATATTTTCACAGATACAGTTCACCAGCTGTTAAGAGATTCTGCAGGATCTCGGCATGGAACACTGCATTGGGATTTCTAGCTGTGTGTCCCCTAGCAGTTTCATTAACATAATTGGAATTGGAACTTAATTAGCTATACTCAGGTTCTATTCTTAGTGGTGAAGGGTGTGCCGTTTTCCCTGGAGAGTTACTTCACCTAGGAATTTCTTTAAGTGGAAAAAAGCTGCTTGATAAATACAATAGCAATCTGATCAATCTACTAAATGGCTATTTTGAAAAGTCAAAGTTTCTCAGAGAAACTGTCCCTACCTGCCACTCAAATTCTAAGGATAATATAGTGAATATTTTTCCAATATTTGGTCAACAAGCCTCCATACTACCTCCCTGTTAGTGCTGTGATTTCCTCTAGAGCGCTGGCCTCTCCTTTACCTTGTGTCGAGTCTTCCTGGGATGATAAACTCTGGCATCTGCTGCTCAACACCAAAGGCAAATGTGTTAGCTTCTACCTCTCGTTCTCCCATAACCAAGCAGAGGTGTAGGAATTCATCCTGGAAAGGGTTAAACTGGGTGGCTCCTTGGAGGCAAGAATTCTGAGGCTTCATCTAACATACTTTGGACATGTTGTGAGGAGAGACAAGTCATTGGAAAGGGACATCATCCTTGGGAGGGTGGAGGGACAGCGCAGGAGGGGAAGGCCCTCTATGAGGTGGATTGATTCAGTGGCTGGGATAATTGGGATGGGAGTGTCAGAGACAGTGCTATTGGCACAGGACAGAGCAGCGTTTAGGGCTGTTGTACATAGGGTCGCTATGAGTCGCAAGCGACTGGACGGCACATAACAACAACAACATATGCTAAAACTTTACATCTCACTAAAATGATACTAGGATAAGAAAACTGTTTACTCATTGCAGACATGCACTTGACAGACAATTCCTTTTGACAAGCAGCTGTGCTCTTACCTTACCTGGCCTCTGCCCACTCTTATATTCTCAATTCTTGACCTCTTTGATTTTATAAACTCTTGCTTTTCCCAATTGAGCTCCTCTTACTTCAAGTAGCCAGAAATGGTTTTTGTTGCTTGGAACTGAGAAAGTCAATTTATAATACGAAGGTAAACACATTATATGACACATCAAAGGGGTAGGTTAACTTCTGCGGGCAGTCGATGATCTTTTAAATTCCAGTTACAAAATTAACAACCAAAGATTCTCTCTGTTCAGGAAAATATTCAAAATGATTCATTTCTTCCTCTTGCACAATATTGTCATAGGAAGACACACAATTCCCAATTCCAGCTGAAGACTTCTAGTTGCCAGGGCTCATTCACAGTAACTAACTACATTTTGCCATTATGATTTCTTTCCAAGATTGTCTACTCAAGAAAAACTGAATAACATTTCAACATCTGCATCAGTTGCTGAATTTCTTAGACTTGTATTGCTTGCACTTATTCTATACAAAATAGAGTTCTTCCATATTACATTATAATTTACAATATTCTTTACATCAAAGACTCAGCTGAGTATTCAGTTTCTAGGAAGATGTCTGTTATTAACCTGATGAACTGGTCCTTCCATTACTGTGAATCTGAATCAGCACATATATTTACCACATGCATTACATTTCCCCTTATTTTATTTGTGAGGGTTTTTAGATGTGTACATTTCTAAGTTTTATGTTAAATATTGAGCTACTATAAAGCTGAGATAAAGCCTTTTCCTTCTTTCCTCTTTAATATATATCTTCCACAAACTTAATGCATGTCCTGCTAAATAACTCTTTTCCCAGAGTTCTACAGAAGACAGTTACAGTGAGGTCAAAAGACTATTCATAGATGATTCTGACAAATTTAAAGGTAATCAATTGACATACAGATAAACTTTTAAATATATTAGATGTGTGTTTATGTGTGTGTATATAAATATATATATATATACATATATTTAAATTTTTCCTTTCTGTAATTAAAAATTATTTTAAAATAAAATTAATGCCTACTTATATATCAGTTTAGAATTTCACAGAGATTCCCATAAAAACCAGAGGAAGTTTACCAGTGATGTCTAAGAACACTACAAAATTAACAGTTATGTGGAGATCTCATTTTCTTAATATTTTTAACAACCCAAGAACGAAGCATCTTCCATCAACTGAAACAGAGGTATTTTTATTCCAAGTCATCTACAGGTATAGTTTTTCTACCCATTTAAGGCTTCTCTGCAGATTAACAATCAATAGGCTTCCTGTCTTAGGTTAAACCCCTATTTCCCAACCTATAACAGGACTTCAAGACAAGATCTATGGGGTTGTTTACATTCTCATTAAATAAGAGTGGCTTGAGCCCTTTTGCTCATGACTTTCAGAGTATTCTGAGTTTAATGAACAATTTCTTGTATTATTACTTGTCAAATATTACATCAAAGAGGCAAAGGACCCATCAGAGAGCATCCTTCCCTCTGCCTTTGAGTTAGTCCTAACTGGAGACTCACATTCAATCTCTGCTACTAAACCTGGTAGATTCAAACCACTGAAGTCCAGGGCTAGTAACCCAATACCTTATGCATGCCACCAGGGTCTTGAAAATTCTAGATTATATTAAAGTCCCATGCAAGCAACTAAAATTTTACTTGCCATTTAGATACTTCAAACTCTGAAAGTGGGGCTCTCATTTTTTGTCTCAAAATTACCTCTGAGCATCTAAATTATCACTAAGTAGATATCCTCTATAGGCACATGACTTAAAAGGAGAAGACTTCTCTCTTTTTTTAATATCAGCATCATTATTAATAGTAGTATAAAGCTACATAGTGACTTTCACAGATAAATAGTTGCTCAGTTGAGTGGAGAACATTCAATAAAATTCAATAAAAGGTGAATGGATTTTTAGGTTCCTTTATCCAAGTATTTTTCAATCTTTTATTATCATCTCTCTTCTTCTCACCAGGACAGTTTTAAGACACTGCTTTCCTAACGCCACCCCCACATAAGCTTTAACACCACAGATATATTTCATATATTTCATATGGTTATGTACTATATGCATCTATATGTTTTATACATAAAGATAGTAAGTACAAAGTACGTTCTTTTTATTCCACAAAGAGGTAAGAACAATGAAAATGTTTATAAGTTTAAATTTTTAAAAGCAGTTAACATTAAACTTAGCTCCTTAACTTCCTTTTCTGGGCAAATGTTAACATAGCTTGTTTACGTTATAATCAAATCAATGTACATAAATACATAATAATAGTAATGTAATCAAACTTCTAAAAATATCATTAAAAAGTGTTAACTTTATAAAAAATGTAAATAAATTGAAAAATAAATTAAGTTCTTTAAGGATTTTTTTAAACTTGAATTTTTCACATTTGCTTGATAACAAAATAGTAATTTTCACATTTCTAGCTTCCACATAATTATTATTTTATTACTGTATTTTTTCCCTAGCACTTAGTATGACTAATGATGGGCTGAATAATTTTTATAAAATTAAATAACAAAACCAAAGCTAATTTTATTTCCTTTCCGAAGCTCACATCATACTTAAAAGCCCTGAAGGTTGAACATAGGCAACATACACAGGGAGCAACATGAAGCAGCAACCACAGGTCACCCCTCCCGTTACAGCTCTGAGATCAAGCTATGATCTCCAGAAAAGTTCTCCAAACACAGTTCCATATCGAGCACAGTTTGGTGGGACTGATCTTGCATTCAATTCCTGTATTTTGCAAGAATTTTGTTAATGCTGTTCATGAAATATCCAAGTAGAGGAAAGAAATGGTAAAGATTAAGATTTTATCAAGTAGTTTGAACATCACAAAGGAATATATTAAGACATATCTACCCTCAGATCTTAATAATCCATTTTCACCCCAATATGAAGTGATTCTACCCTCACTGACTATGCATTTCCAGTCATAGTTTTTAATACTTTCATGCAGTTCCATATGCTTCAAGCTATCCTTTTGTCACCACCTATTTCTCTTAAAGCATTGTCAACATGGTCATCTGCAATGCTACTCTTCACCCAAACGCACTGTGACTTTTAGTCTACCATGCCATTAAAACTACCAAGTGTATGCCAAACTTGATGAATAGTCCCTCACTTCCAAGAATAACTTCACACACTTATGAATTCATCAGTTCTTCTAGGTCTTCCTCTTGTGATAGCATCTGACTGCGTTAATGATCCCTTCCACCCCCATCAGCTTTTACAGTACTTGTATTTTCTACATAATTCCTTCTTTCAGTCTTAAGTATAGGCTTAACCTCAAGATTCCACCACTTATTTAATGGTGTTTGTTTTATACTCTTTCCCACAGGCAACACAATTTACTTCCCTGGCTTTCCATATTTACTGTAAACATGAAGATGCTACTGAATCTTTCCACCTCCTACCCATTGCTGACCATAATTGGTTCCTCAAACTTCAGGTCCACTCAAACTGATTTCATTACTACATCCTAGCCCTACCTCTGCTTCTCACTTAAACACTCAATGTCACCAAAAAACCAAGGAAATATTTTATATCTTCTTCTTCCCTTTCTCCACATACCATGCCTAAAATTGTCACTATATTCAACCAAAGAAAAATTCACATATTTTAGTAAGTAATGTCTTTCACAGGGAGCTCTGGTGGCTTAGTGGTAAAGAGTTGTGCTAGCAACCCAAAGGCTATGGTTTAAATCTACCAGTTGCTCTCTGATGGAAAGGTAGGCAATCTCGTTCAGTGTAATTTATTGCCTCTGACAATAAATTAACAATAAAATCCATGCTGCTAGTGGGTCAGCTATGAGTTGATTCTGACTTGATGGGACACAACCATAGCCATGTCTTTCACATATTGAACATCTTTTATACTCTTACTGTCACTTTTACTTAACATCCTTACTGTTACTTGGGATGATTTTCTCTCACCTTGCCTAATGCCATAGTGTATTAATAAAGATCTTTCTGCTAATTATGCAATCTTTCTTTCATTGCCCCATCAGATTTGTCTTTCTAAATATCAAACATAATTATTGTTCAAAGCAAAACACAAATCAAAATCTACAAATTACTCCTTGTCTACAATCCACAGAACAAATATGGGCAGTCTCCTCCTAACCATTAATGTCTCTAAAAACCTGCTCTTCAGTTGTGTACCATCCAGCTGGATCCAACTCATAATTCAGTGGGTTTTAGGAGACAGTAAATTGCATGAGAGAAGACAGCCCATCCGAACGGTCAACTAGGAGTTGGTTCCAACTGATTCTAACATAACAACTTGTCCACAATATAAAATCTTCTTAAATCTGGTCCTCATTTGTTGTGGGTGTTTTTTTTGTTTTGTTTTTTGGTTTTGTGTGTGTGTGTGTGAGTGTGTGAGTGTGTGTGTGTGTGTGTGTGTGTGTGTTTGGGGGGTCTATTTATCACTTAAATCCTCAGAGGATGGATGCAGGGAAGGGGACTATTTCAATCTGTTTTACAGAAGGTTACCATGATTTGGATGGAGTAGATCTAAGGACAACAACAAACAATATCACCACAACAGACAAATGACATTCAACTAAATAAATCATGTCTTTTCACAATGAGTTCTTCTCATGCTGTTCCTTCTTGAGGGTTTTCTCTCCTCCTCTTTATTGTGAAACATTTAGTCAGATTTCAGTAAGTAAACAAAAATAAAGTTCTCTCATATTTTTAAAATTTCCCACCTTATCCTCTTTGATGTGCTGGAAAGTCCATTGTTTAAGATTTCATCCAGGCTAGAAACTAGCTCATTGTTCGAAAAATATATTTCTCTGAATTGTTAGTTACTTTAATATAATAAAGTATATGATCTTAGACAGGAATGCTCTTCAATATTAAAAATAACAACCACTTATAGCTTTTTTCCCTAATAGGAGAAATCATCCTTATTCCTTCATACATGGACAATGAATGAATTCTATTAAAAATGCTGAAGGTTTAATGAACCAGCACTGATTACATAGTCTCAGGTTTGCAAAGAGATATTCAGAAATGCAATAAAATCCATCAAAGCTTAGGAAAGATCACTGGTTTAGCCTCACTTATCTATTGCACATCTGCCTGACCACATTATCTTAGTGCTCAAGCATCATTTTTGCATTTCAATGTGGCATTCGATCAGATTAATGCCCCAGATATTCCAGCTGCACTGCAAGGGAGTGGACATATAGGAATATTATGCATGGCTTGTATCATTGACATGGAGCAAAGGAAATGTGATTAGCACCAAATTGCATCTGACAGGGGAATCAGAAACCTGTCAAACACGATGACATGGATCCAATGTTTAGAAGGCAAAAGGGGGATAAAGGAGCAGGGTAGCCTGGCATGGAGACAGCAATAAAACACAACTGCGATGATAAATTAATTCATTTACTTATGAAAAATTAGAGGCTTCCACACACAGCTCTCATTTATAATCTTGTCAATCTGGTTGAGTAAATAAAAAGGCTCTACAATATTAGTCGAAAACACAAGCAAGAGAGAAAAATGCAAAAACTGGGTGCCTGACCTCACTTTTAATCAAATACAATAATTTCACCACGGCTTTTAAAGGGAATTTTTCAAAAGAGGATACATTATACTACTTTCGGTTGTGAATATAATCCTAAAGCTCAAATTTGGAGCTGTAAAACTCCAGGGCATAATACCATCACCGTGTACTAGGTTTTGTACTAATCACTGTATTTAGAAAAAGGACCTATAAAAATGGCTTCAGGATGCTTCTTAAAGTCACTGAGAAGGAAAAAGTACAACAATTAGATTGGAGTCCTCTAAGAAAATAGTTATAGACAGTTATTACACTTTCACTGTAAGCAAAGTGATTGTCTGAGTGGCATCAAGCTCATACTTAAAACTACATGTATTCTGGCAATCGAATATATTCAGGATCTTGACGTTAGGTCAAGGTTTCCAAATAAAGGTTCAGAATCATAGAAATGTATTTAGCTATGCTTTAAGATGATACAGTTCTGTATACAAGATTACCTAGGATCCTCTAGCTGGTCAAGCAAAATTCTAAGGTAAGTTTTCACTACTCTTTTAAAAAGGGGTTTTTTTTTTAATTTAAAAAAGAAAAATTCATCTGTTGTTAAAAATGAACATGTATATACACATATATTCATGTTTTATTATATGTATATGTATGTGTACAAGCACAATCTACAAAAGAAATCAGATGTGCTTATATGAATTGAAGACCTGTAGAAATGAGTAAGCACTCCAAAGAGGCACTGAAAGAAAAGGGAGTTCAGGGCACAGAATATCCTAAAAATATTTTATTTCCAGCCTCCAAGATAAGTCTATTCTAATATATGAGGTGTTTTTAAAAATGTAAATAAGCTATAAAGTAAAATTTATCTTGAAGAAACAAATGATAATAAGGCTTTTGATGGAAGAAAGAGCATCATTTATTAGATGAAAATTTTTATTCATGATTTTATTGATAAATGTATAAGACTAAAGCCACTGTCCAAAAAGAATTAGCAGTGGGTCATTTCAGGAAGTAGTATATGATCGAAAACCAAAGGAGGTGCAATAAGAAGAACTGTTGGTACTGAAGGTATTAGGGGGGAAAGTCTCCAGGAATAAACAGAATACAAATTGAGGTGTGGTTTCTTTGTTTGTTTTTGCTCTGGACATAGTCATTCATCTATCCTGAGAAACTCAAAATATAGTTACCTTGTCAACTGCCTGGAAGAGATTCATATTAGTGCCCATTCCAAAAAAATATTATCCAATAAAATTCAAAAATGATCAAACAATATTAATAATGTCACTAAGAAATTAAAAATCTTGCTGAAGATTGTTAAAAAATAACTGGAGCATGATACTAACAGTGTATAACAGAAATTCAAGCTGGATTCAAAGGAGTCCAAGAGACAAGGAATGTGATTACTGATGTCAGATGGAGCTTGATTGAAAATAAAGAGTGACAGAATGATGCCTACTCATATTTTATTGACTATGTTCTCAACTGTGTAGATTATAAGAAATTCTTCCAGATACTGAGAAGATTGGAATTCCAAGACAATTAATTGTGTTCATGCAGACCCTGTACAAGAATCAGTCATTCAAATGGAGCAAGGGGATATGATATTTCATGGTTTCAAATCAGGAAAACTTTGGGTCAGAATTTTATCATGTCTCCACAACTATTCAATCTGTATGCTGAGTTAATAATCTAAGAGTCTGGACTCTATGAAGAAGAAGGTGACATCAAGATTGGAGGAAGACTCATCAACCTATCGAAATAGGTGAAGAGAACTCACAGCATTTACTAAAGATTATAAAAACTATAGCCTTCAGTATGGAATATGTCTTAGCATTAAGAAAAAAATTCTCACAATTTGACCAATAAATAACATCAAGTTAAAAAAGTACTGAAGGTGTCAAAAATTTCCTCTTACTAGGATCCACAATCAATATACATGGAAACAGGAGTCAAGAAGTCAAATTAGGTTTGGCATTGGAATAATCTGCTACCAAGAACCTCTTTAAAGTGCTGGTGTCCAGAATGCCACTTTAATGATTAAATTGTGTCTTACCAGAGCCATGGTATGCTCAATTGCTTCATATCAATCTAAAAGTTAGACAGTGAATAAGAATGTCTGCAGTAGAATTAATGGCTTTCAAACATCGTGCAGACCAAGAATTCCCATGGCCTGTTAAAAAGCAAACAAATCTGGAAGAAAACCAAACACATTTGGGAGAAGTGAAGCCACAGCATTCCAGAGAATCAAGAACATTGTGGTTGCTGTTATCATTCACTGTTGAGCTTGAACAGACCCATAGCAGATCCTCCAGCCTGTCTGCAGAAAGAGTACATCATATGGGAGGATATGGCCCATCTTTCTCCCATGAAGTAGCTTGTGGATTTGAACTGCTGACCTTTCTCACACACTTTGGGCATATTATCAAGAGTGGCTAATCCCTGGAAACAGCAACATGCTTGGAAAAGTAGAACATCAGAGAAAGTGAAGAAGATCCTCAAGTTCTAAATCAACACAGTGACTATAACAAAGGACCAGAAGTAGAACAATTATCATTATTATGCTTGTGTAGAGTTTTGTCCTGTTGTGTATAGCACTGCTGTGAGTCACAGACAAGTAGATGGTATGTGTCATCACACAGTCAATATAATATTACTCAGCACTGGAAAGGAACCAATAGTTAATACATAAATCTCAAAAGCATTATGCTGAGTAAAGAAGCCTTACATACGTACAAAACTAGTAAAAGGAATAAACCCTGACATAACCACACTTACATGGCACTCTAAAACAGGCAAAGCTAAGGCATGGTAGAAAGCTTTCAAACCAGTGGTTGCTTTGCATGGAGTCTGAGGCATGGGTTGACAGGAAAAGGGTGATTTTCTGAGGTGATGGTAATGTTTTATATCTTGTTAGGGATTTGCATCACACAGGTGTATGCATTTGTCAAAACTCATCAAATGATACACTTGAGATTTGTGCATTTTATCATATGGAAATTTTACTTTAAAAAGAGACATAAACAATATGGAACGCTAGTTAATGACATGCAATCTAAAGTGTTTAGGGGTGAAGTGTACTGATGTCTGCAATTACTTGTAAATGCATCAATGAAAAGGAAGGATTGATGAATAGTTAAAGGAACAGATGAAAAGTTATGTGAAAACGCAAATGGTGCAAAGCTGAGCTGATAAAAATCTAAATGTTAAGTATGTGGGTCTTCACTGTACTTTAACTATTTATGTACGGTGAAAATCTTTCATAACAAAATATTAGAAAAGTGTAGATGAAGTGGAGGAGTAATGGGTAATGGAGGGAAATGGTGATGGTTCTTAAATAAAGACCTTATAAAAGATGGATGGACTATAAGCCGGAAGAGTCACAAAAGGCAGGAAGTCACTATGTCTGAACACTTTGTAGAACACAGGGAAAAGACTGGGAACTCTTCAGGTCAGACAAAAGAGAAAACATCACATAGCCTTCAGAAAGAACATATGACTTGCCAGATCTTCTTGTTAAAAGTCCATTTTCAATTAACTTTTACAAGTTCCAGGCCTAAACAAACAAACAAAATAATAAAAGAATCTAATTATTTTGGTTTTTTGCATGAAATTTCAATATGAATTTAGAAAACAATTTTCCCCTTTGGGAGAAGAAACCACCAAGCGTTGATGTGTGTGTGTGTGTGTGTGTTGTCAAGTGGGTATCATCTTATATCTGAGTTTCCAGTGGATTTTCAGAGCCTATAAATCACATGGAAGGAGAATGTCCCTCCTCTTGCCGAGTGGTGATTTCAAACCATGTGCTTTTGGGTTGGCAGGGCAAGTCTTTACCCACTAAGACACCAGAGCTCCCTAATTAAGATGTTTTTTAAAAAATTAGTTGCCTCTTGGCAATATTTAAAATCCAACAACTTTCATCAAATATTAAGAGGGTTCTCAATAAAGAAATTTAAAGGTATCTATTTTACACAGTTTTCTAACAATTTAAGTAAGGATTTATCTTTTCATCCTTTGATTCCATAAAACCCTTTTCCTGATATCAGAAGGCTCATAGAACCTTAATAAAGTTTACTGGGTTCTACACGTGATACTGTTAGCTTACCATAATTTTGTGAACATTATTGTTTTAATGCAAGGATTATAAATAAAGGGGAAAAAGCTTTCTCTCTTCCACCTGTGAATTCTAATATATAGAATGAATGAAAATACAAACACTTTTAATATTACTATTATCTGAGATCACCATTAAAAATAAAATATACTTTCTATGAAGCGGTATCCACAAATTATTTATAATATAAATAATAATAATAATAATAATCTATAATGACGTTTAAATCCAAAACCAATTAGTTTTTATCTGACACACAAATGAAATATTCCAAATAAAAGAAAAATCCCTATTAATTGGCTTCACTGTCATATAATGCCTTTCTATTTCACGTAAAAAAACAATAATTACAAAATATATAAACATTAGTATTCTATTTCTAGCACAAAATCCAACTGATAATCTAATTTTTCAACATATCTGCTCCTCCTGCAATCTTCTTCAGTCCCATCTCTTCAATGGCATTGGACATACATTTAGCTTTTCTCTCTCACCTTTCATGTGCAATTACTCATTTAATGCTGAGTATCTAGAAAGGAAGCCACCATGTATCTGGCATGAACAAATGTTCCAGTGTCCGGCCAGACCTCTAGGCTCTCTCCCTATGTGGGACTCAATCCTGCCATGATAACACTATGAAACAGAAAATCCTTCCATGACTTACTCCTGCAGAATAAAAACCATAGGCCCTACTTAAATTACCAGTTCTAATTAACTCATAGGCTTCAAACATTACATTCTTAGTAGAACTTTCCTAATTGGTCTATTTTAAACTATCCTCATTGTATGCTTCCTGTGTTCAATTCTAAATTTCTATAAAACACTTATAATCTAACACAATGACAAGGAACAGAATTTTTTATTCTTGGCTAGAGCCAACCTCACAAAAAATGTTGAAATCAATAGAGGATTTTATCCATTTTTATATTTCTCTATGTGAATGGCTATATATTAGAGAGAGAGACAGATACAGAGACCAAGAGACAGAGAAACTTTCAATGAAATGGTTTGACACAATGACTACAAGACCTGCAGCAATGTTCTCAAGTGTATCTGAGATTATGAGGATGACACAGGATAGGACAGCAGGAAGGGTGAATTAACATCATGGACTTGAACTATATTTACGCAATGGTCAAAACTTATAAATATTTTAAATAAGTGATATTCCTGTTCATTAAAAGAACTCAAGGAGTGCATGGATACATCAGTTCTAACTGCAGCTTTCTCCATACAGAATCTTTTTTTTATTATAAAACATATGTACATTATTAGAAATTAACTATTTTTTAGTTTAGCTATTCTTAAAAATCAGTTCTTCTGGATTATTTATCACTTAAAACCCAATTGCTCTGATGGAAAAAATAATGTAAATTTTAAGATATCCCCATGGCATTTAAAATTCAATATGCTACCAAATTGGGTAGCTCTCATATTACTTTATGCATTCACTGTGTTAACCAAGTAAATTTTAAAATGGTGTATGCTTTTCAGAAAATAATTTTATTCTATGAAAATAGAAAAAAAATGCTATAAATGACTAGAAATTAACTGGGAATTAAATCTAAACCTGACCTGTAAATACCATGTATCTATTATGTGTTTTAATTAATGTTGTTGTTGTTGTTGTTGTTGATTGCCTCCAAGTTGAGCACAACTCATAGCAACTCTATGAACAAAAGGCCTGAAGGCCCTCTACAACTATCGACATTTATCAAAGTTCATGGAGCTTATATATATTTACACACACACACACACACACATCTTGTGGTACAGACTGTAGGGAGTTCTGCTAGTCCATAGGTTGCACCTCTGTGGTGGTTCAACTCCATTAGATACTCTTTGTGAGAAAGATTGGCAAGCTCCTTTCACGAGCCTCTGAAAACTCACAGGAGGGTCGGCTATGAGTTGGTTTTGACTCAACAATGAGCTGAGTATATGTTGGTTAAGCTTAATATGTTGTTGTTGTTATTGTTATGTGCCGTCGAGTCTCTTGTGACTCATAGCAACCCTATGTGCAACAGCCCTAAACTCTGCTCTGTCCTGTGCCAATCGCACTGCCTCTGACACACCCATCCCGATTACCCCAGTCACTGAATCAATCCACCTCATAGAGGGTCTTCCCCTCCTGCGCCGTCCCTCCACCCTCAGCTTAATATGCTACCCCTAAATTGGGTAGTTAGGTGCCATCACACTGATTACGACTCATAAGGACCCTAAGAATAACAGATCGGAACCTTTCTCTATTCTGTGTTGTCCTCGTGATCTCAGCCATGCTCAAGTCCATTGTTACATCTGTCAATCTACCTTGCTGAAGGTCGTAGTCTTTTGCTGATTCTCTATTTTCCCAGGATGATGGCTATGTGCAAGGACAGGACTCTTTTGAGAACATGATGTTTCACCATCCTTGACTCTAAGACACCTTTGAATTAAGGTGGTGTTGGTGAAGAGTAAATAGCCTTTGGGTGGCCAGAAGAAGAAACAGATCTTTCTTAAAGGAAGTATGGCCAGGCTGCCCCTTATAGGCAAGGATAGTTGAGTAAACATACACACATATATGTGTGAGTGTGTGTGTGTGTGTGTGTGTGTGTGAATGTGTGTTCTCTTTCAAAAAGATAAATTATTCTTTTTTTTTTTAGAAATTATTCTCAAAAAACAACACAAAACAACATTTAAATGAAAGCACTTTCATGAATGGTGTAAAGTGTATGATCCTGAATATCTAGTTTGGAAAATAAACAGTCAAGTACACTTCCTATAAACAGTCTTGTCACGTGTATTTTAAAGTTCTTTGTGTCACTGTGCACAGTTAAGAGTTTGTACTTTAAACCATCTTCCTCTTCCTTGACTAAAGCCATCTATAAAATATAACCAGGGAATCTTGTAGACATGAAATCAACCACACAAGCTTATCAAGCATACTTAACAGCCCACCACTCAACCTCCTAGCAGTCAAATTCACAGCCACAAACCGCAAATGAATTTTTAATTATTCCATATTTGGTTTTTATAATGCTCTGAGACAAGTAATTACAAAAGACACTTTATTTGTCTGATGCCATTAATATGCATCAGTGACAAGGAAGCCACAGAAAAACCTAGAGAATGTAGTGTCTTGAGGATTAATTTGTTAAAGGATGGCCCAAAACACCATGAAGATAGACTTTATGCAAGGTTCCAAGTAATCTTATCATGATTTCATAGTGAGTGGTACATGATTCCTGAGAAAATGAAACTTCCAGTATCTTTATGTTTACTTGGAGATTATTCCATGTTGAAAGAAAAGTTTCCATTTATCGAAACTCAACTTTATAGGTAGTTTTTAATATAACCCCCTGCATACTGTTTGGCATATTTGTAATTAAAACTATACAGAAAGTGATGACAAGGTATCTTTCATTCAAACTGCTCCTTACAGGATCCATAACAGATTCAGACACTGCGATTATTACCAAGCAATAATGGAAATTAATCATAAACTTAAAATGAAAAAATGCTTCATTTTGGGGAAAAGCTTCTCTGAAGAAGAGGCTTTTCTAAAGTCAAGATGAAATTATATTAATGAGTCAGTTTATTAAATATTGAAGGGGCTCACTGATGAAAAGAGAACGATATAATTTCGTGGAGAAGGGGAAAAAAGGCTAAGAAATTATTCTAAAAGGGAAAACATTCATAAAGAGATAGTTAAAAGGAATAAGCTAATAATGTTCTCTAGTATCACTTAAAATGCTATAGAGATATAACAAGTGTTTTTCAAGACAACTATAATAGGTTAAAATAAGGATGCATATTAACAGCACAAACAAATTTCTCAATACCTGGGTGGCAATCCACACAGAGATACTAGAAGGGAGAGGTGAGGTAAGAAAGAATGTGCTAATCTGGCAGTTGTGGCTCTTCCCCCCCCCCCCCCCCCCCCCCCCCCCCCCCGCCCCGTGGCTTCCAGGTTTAGTGTCTGAAGCTTCTGAAAATTCTCTCTGCTCAATCCCTACCCATGCAGATTTCCTCAGCAGTGGCCAGCAGCCTTGGGCAGCTTTGTGTCAAAGGTGTTAAGGCTTCTCCACAGAAGCACAGGTAGACCCCTCGGTCCTGAGCACCTTTGCACCAGACTGCTGCAGGCTCTTTCCCTGCCCTTGTACTCCCCTCTCCTGGCAGCCCCTTGCTGTCTTTCCTTCACCCTACACAGCTGCTGTAACTCTAGGTACCACTAAGTCTTTTTAGACTGAAATGACAGTGTCTGTGGGAGGTTTTTGGTGCAATTCTTACATGATGAACTGCCCTCTCTCCTTTTTTCAATCTGCAGGATGCAGTTCCTTACCTACTATTCTTCTTTGGGGAATGCTTTTATTTCTACTCTTATAATCAGACATCCCAATTTAAAATCAACAGATTAATTTCTTGCATTCCTTTCTTTTCTCCATTTCTCTCTCTCTTTCCCTTTCTCTCCCCTCCGTCATTACGCAAGAAGGATGTACTGCAGCTAAAGTTGAGAAAGCAATTTCTGACTTTGGTAATTACCACCACCAAGAACAGTAGCAACAATAAACACTGTGGCCTCCCTACATGGAGGGATAATATGAAACCAGATGTTTCCAGAACTTCTTGCTTCAAGGAGAAGCTGGATATGTGCTGTCATGTCAACTGCCACATATAGTGACCCTATGCACAAGAGCTCTGAACCCTGCCATATTCTAAGCCTGTTTCACTGTCTGAGACACACCTTACAGCCATTATCCCAGTTACTGTGTCAACCCATCTCATCTAGGGTCTTCCTCGCCTGTCCTGTCCCTCAAACCTTCCAAGCATATGTTCTTCTCCAAGGACTTGTCTTCCCCAAGGATGTTTCTCCTGGCAACACACCCAAAGCATGTGAGACAGAGCTTCAAAATCCTAGCTTCCAAGGAGTGACTTGAACTTTACTCTCCAGGACAATAATTTTCACATAGTATTTTAGGTTTAAACTTAAACTAGACTTAAAACTGAAACTTAGATTAATTATCCCATTTGGAGGCTCATGTGTGAAGTGCTTAGATTCTGAAAGGTAGGTTCTCTTGTCTTGGTGAGGGTCAGGTGTGGACTGTTTGGTTATTTTTTGGATTTGGGTGGGGTTCTCCTCCCCCACCTCCCATCCCCATTCACAACTAGATATGAGCTGATCTGATTTGCCAAATTTAGCTAACAATGAGCTGTGGGCTGGAAGACTCCTGGTTTAGAATCAATAAGGACCTGGTGGGCAGGCCTTGTATTTAAAAGATGGCTGGGCCCTTGGGCCTGGTGTTGTATTTGGGATGAACATTCTTCTAGGTGGTACAGCACTGGTATGTCAATTCACTGTACTGCGGTAACTTGGGTTTGCTGTGACACTGAATTCTGTGCCACTGGTATGTCAAATGCCATAATGGTTATCCATGGTGGATAGTGTCTATTGGAGCTCCCAGATTAAGACAGCTTAGAAGCAGGAGTGGCATCTACTTCCTAAGCCACATGCCTCTAGAAACTCTATGATGATGGAGAAATGCCTATATTTATAGAAAAGAGTTCAAGCCTTTTGTTCATAGAGTTGCTTAACAACAACAGCTTTAGGTCAAGCAAAATAAGATAAAAGTTCTGTTAAGTAGTTAGAGTCAGTTTATTTATTTGTGTTTTATCAATGTGGTGTGCATTTAGGAGCTAACACTTAAAATCTAATGCCATCAAGCCAATTCAAATCCATAACAACCACACAAGAAAGAGCAGACACTGCTTCATAGGGTTGTTGTTGTTGTTGTTGCTGCTGCTGCTGTTTGTCTTTGCGTCTGAAGGACTCATAGCTGACCCTCCAGTGTGTTTTCGGAGGCATTTATTCACAAGGGAGGAGATTAAACTATTTGACCCTTTGGGATTGCAGTGCAGCTTCTTACCATTAGTCCACCAGAGGGTTGGAAAGGCTATAAACAAACCTTCAAGGATACAGCTTACCAGATTTTTCTCTTCTGGAGCAGGTAATGGGCTCAAACCACTGACCTTCAATACTCAAGAACTTAACTACTGCACCATAACATTAGACAGACAAGAACATTATTTTGGGTTTAATTTATTTATTAACCACAAGAACTAACCAACAAGCAGTTGTAGAAACTATATCTGTAGAAAACCACACAGCTTAATCCAGCTATCATGGTCCTCATTTCATATTCTACAAAATTTGTACATGATGTTTTTTAAGTAGCATCTGATGAGATCCAGTTTTACTCACGGTAAACAGGGACAGAACATGATCTTATTTAGGAACATGAGCTGCTCATGACATTTCCAACAGAAGCTTAAAATGTTGTACAGTGCCACTTGGAATTTTCAGCCATGTCCCAATGTTCGTTAACTTACATTGTGGGAATTAGAATTCTAAGCATTTTGCATGAATTATGTCACAATTGCTTTATAATCATGTGAAGTCAGTACTTCTATCAACTAAGGAAATTGAAGCAGTATCACACTAATCCTAAATATGACAAACCAGTATTTGAACTTTGTTTTCAGAGGCAAGTACCTTCACCAAGCTATCAAGGAGAAAATAAATAACACTGAGAGGTTCAATGCAGTATTTCTATGAAAGTTTGCGCACTGAATGCTTTTAGTAAGCAGTTTCTAAACTATTATCGTTCTATTATCATCAAGCAAAGAATTTGGATTTGGGGATTGACATGGTAAGATCTCTCTTGTGCACATAATATTAAATGCAATCATGCATCTTTAGAAAACATTATTTGGAGAAAGTTAAACAGTTGAAAAATTCATTTTCTAAACATATGATGTTCATTTTACCTGTAGGCTAAATTACCATCAGTGGGCTGAATTCATTTCCATGATAAATGATAATAGCCCCTTTGAAAGTCATCATTTTAATGCTACCAAACATCTATTTGTTATGGTTAGTATTCAGATTAGCAAGGTGAACAAAGAAGAATCTTGATAAACATAGGGAGAAATGGACCAACAAAACTTGAAAAAAAAATCTATAATAACAGTAGAGAGAAAGTAAATGAATTCAAAATTCCCTCACTGATCTCTCTTGTTTTTTACACATAATGTTGTATCTAGTTATTTCCCATTGAAACTTTCAAGAATGTTTCACTTTTATTGCTCAAAAATTGAACAGATAAACTAATACCTGATATCAAAAGGCAAATAAATGTTTAGGATGTTTGCAAGATCATATTTTAACTATTTAGAAAGAATATATTTCTTAAAAACAAACCTATTACTCAAAATACATTAAAATCTATGTACATTGCACTTTGGAAACTTGAAACTTTGAAAAAAAATGAATACTAGGTTATATGTTTAATTAAGTTACAGTAATATATGCAATCACTATGAAAACCAAGACACATACACAGATCATCTATAAAATATTAATACAGTAGGATAAATTGAAGTTTAAGATCAATATTAAAAATTTGTAAAAGATGATGTAATGGGTGGCCTGGCCGAGTGGTAAGAATCTGAACTGCAATCATGAAGGTACATGGTTTGAATCCTATAGCTGTTCCACAGAAGAAGGATGGGAAATCTTTCCTCATGAGATTACTGCCTATGAAAATCTGCTTGAGGGTCAGCAATGGGTCAGTTTCTGACTCAATAGGACACAACAACAACAATGTACAACATGTTGGGGTCAGTGGTTTGAATCCGTCAGTACCAGCACAGGAAAATGATGGACCATCTTCTCCCTTAAAGATTTATAGGGTTGGAAAACTGATGGGAGATCACAAAGAGAGTCAAATCCATGGCAGTGGGTTTTGATTTGGGTATAATTTGTTACTGGATTTTCCTTAATAATCCAAAATAAAGAAATAAAGATATAAAAAGTAAAGGGAATGAGACTAAGACTCTAAAAAGACTTATTCCAAAGACAGTTATATAAACCAAAAATTACTATCAGCATTACTTCTGAATTTTCATATATTTTCAAATTTTTCAGTGTTAGTGTGTTAAATTTACTTTGAATGGTCAAGAAATACACTGGAATATTTAAATGTAAGTACTTAAATATATTCCTACCACTGAAAAAAAAAAAAAGAAACACATACACTAAACAAATGCTAATCTAGCCTGGAAGATTAGGAGAATTTGTAAAACTCCACTTAAAATCCCTAAACCTCTTTTAACTTTGGTATTCTATTCAACTAATTAAGGCAAATTTTAGATTGTCCCCAAATATACATTATTGTTGTTAAGTGCCATCGAGTCGCAGGCAATTCATAGCGATCCTATGAAGGAGTCTTGGTGTCTCTCATCCTCTGTCCAGGTTCATAGGGTTTCCGGAGGCAAGTTATTACGGAAGTGGATGCCACTCCTTCCAAGCTTGTTTTAATCGGGGAGCTCCACCCCACTCTCTGTCCACATTGGGTAACCAGCCATTTAACGCATAAATATACATTAGGTTTATCTAAATATATATTTTTAACTCTTGTACCTTGTTGCGTAAATCTTCAAGTAATCACTTCTTTGGACAGATGCCCTGTGATGAATCGCCATTTCCTATTGACCTTGAGAAACATTCACATATGCCTTCTGATACAAGTACAGTGTGTGGAATGCATTGCTATAGACGAAAATGAAGGTTTCTCAGAGCACAGCAGCAATTAATGGTTAACACATATGCTTTATGCAATCTAGACAGCTTTGGAAGTTTCCAATAGAAAACTTTTCCAAATTATTGATGATTTATTTATGAGTTCTTAAGTTGTCAACATGATCTAGAAATAAAAAATATATGCAGTAATATAGTTTCTGGCCAGTAATGTTCTCCTGACTTCCTTGTAATCAGGCACGCACCACTGAGGATGGTGACAGTAGCCTCAGCAGTGGGCTTTATTGTGTCCTGGGCACTGGACTGGGAACTACATATACAGGATCATACTGAATATTTAGGCTCTCTCATTAACATGGAATCATCTAAATAGTCACCTCCATTCTAGCCTCTAAACTTAAGTCACACTATTACTATATGTATTTGAAATTCCTTCTTTTTTCTTATGAGTAATATGGCTTTATATTACTCATAATAACTCAGAGACAGTGAGATTGGCTCAAAATACTGCAGGGTTCAGAGCTACTGTACATAGGGTTATCACGAGTCAAAGACAACTCAGTGGTGCATAAAAACAATACTGTGTTATGGATCTAAACATCTAGTAATAAGTATACATTAATTGATCGGTTGATTAATTGATGCCCTGGAATATTGTGTAATAAAAATTATGGTCTTCAAAGTAAATAATCTACATTCTATCCATTTTTAAATGTACATAAACTAAGAAAAAGTTTTGTCCAACATTCTCACCTGTAAACTATCTTCATCTATACCCTAAGAATCATTACTTTTAACAACTGACTAGATAGACTTTCAAAAGGGTCCTGCAATTAATTATCTTCATTTTATGCATAAATACACTGATGCACGGATAAGGTAAGTGGTATGCTTAAGGTCACAAAGCTAAGAAGAAGGAAACTCCTCACACAAATCCAAGTTACCTTTCTTTAGATTGATGGAGAATATCTCAGATTAGTTCTCACAAAAATTTATCTTCTTTCTGGGGGAAGGCTGCATGTCACCAATGCAACATATATTTTCAACAATTTTAATAGGAATTGACACTTATTTTGTGTTTTCAAAAATCTATTACAAATAATGCTACAATTAACATTCTTGGAGGGTGTGTGTGTGTGTGTGTGTGTGTGTGTGTCTAAATACATTTATAAAAACGTATTTTCTTTTATTTCAGGATAATGGATTGCTAGGGATCTCTGGTGATCTAGTTAGTAGGAAGTTTTATTCATAACCCAAAGATAAGTTTTGTTCCTAACCCAAAGACATCATCTTTCTGGCAGTTCAAATCCAACACAGGCTCCTCAGGAGAAATATGGGCAATTTAGAGCCTTCTAAAAGTCCAGTAGAACGCTGGCTATGAGTGCATTCCAAGTTGATGGCAATGAGGTTGAGCTCTGAGTTCGAATGGATTCATAGTCACTTAATTTCTGTGAACAATTGTCTGAATATTAAAATTTAACATATAGCCAAAATTCTTTCTCTAAAGCTCTGGTGGCATACTGGTAAACACAATCTCAAAGACATGCAGTTCGAACCCACCAGGAAAGATGGGCAGTCTTCTCCTATGTGATTTACAGCATTTAAAAGCTGACTGGAGGGTCAGCTATGAGTTGGTTCTGTCCTGAATGTACCCAACAACAACAACTTTCCCAGCTATTTGTATTCCTGGATATTTACATTCTGTCTAAAACTCTACGGCAGTGGCTATCTCTGGTTTAAAGTATGGCCATGCATATTGTTCCTGACACATAAAATCTGAACCTTCCTAGAAATAATGTAGACATTCATATCCCATTTACAATGTGCCTATTGGCTTAAATGAGAAAAGAATGCAACTGTTTGTATGCATCCAGTCAACTGTGTTGTCACTGCCTCCTCTCGTGTTTTCATATTGGTCATAAATTAACAAGAGAAATGATTTAGTTTTGAGATGATTTTGGTGTTAAGCATCATTTTACCAAATAAAATTATTTTTATGGATACTTATTGCTCAAATACTGTATTAAATTCATAGAAAAGGTAACTTAGCTATGCTGTTGTGTACTGCACAGTCAGAAATGACCCATGGCTGACCCTCTGCTGGGTTTTCAGAGGCAGTAAGTTGCACAGGAGGATACTGTCCATCCTTTTCCCACAGAGCAGCTGGAGGACTTAATGGTTCAAGGACTAGAAGACTTAACATGTATTCATATTTTTTAATGATCTTACTTTTTTTTCTCTCTCATTATTTTCTTGCATTAAAGGCAACGATGTATAGAAACAATTTCTCCTAAGAGCTAAGAGATATGAGGGACTTTAATTTCTGACCCTGGAAGCAGGAAAACTGGATGATCCTGGCTTCCACAGAGGACCACTCGAAAAAGGGACACAATAGAGGATCCTACATAAGGGGGTGTTTGGGGAAGCAAACAAACAAATTAAAAAATCACGCTCACTAGACCTCTAGTGACTGTCACTAGACCTCTGGTGACTGTTAGAACCTTTTCATATAGACTTGGAACAAAACTGACTTTTGTGGTTGAATTTTCAGCCAAACAATATAAAGGGAATAGTATCACTAGGCAAGCACTGACTTCATAGAATAACCAACCACATAATTTAAAAAGAGCAACACTTGTCCAAAGACAAAGCCCCGAAGACAGGAAAAGGTAGGACAGAGTCGTACAAGAATCACTGAGAGGAAGCAAGAAGAGTGTAATTTGTACTGTGAGTGTTGTGACTGATGGGATACAACAAAATGTACATGAATGGTTGAATGGAAAATCAATTTCTTTTGTAAACTTTCACTCATATCACAAGAAAAAGGTCCAAGGAGGAAGATGTTTAACAAAATGTTTAAACATTTGTACAGTCTAACACCAAGCAGCTTAGAAAATACTTTCAAAATACTAAGATAGACAAGCTAGTAACAATGTAATTTATGGTGAATCCAATGGGTGTCAAAAGGACAGAAAGAAGCTTTTTAAGGTTTTTTTTTTTTAATAGAAGCTATTGTCTTGAAAACAATGTAAGTCAAGGCGGAGCTCCACTATCAGTAAAAAAGACACAATTTTATGACTATACACTGATTAGACTCTGAATGCCACGAAAATAAGGCTTTGGCTGAGCCCAGAATGTTCCATGTATTATTCTCAAGACAGAGTAAAGTGTCTTACAGGAATAAATTATTCTGCATTGTCAGCGGGGCACTCTAGAAAAAAGCACTCTAGACTGACTTTCAGGATCATATACAGAAAAGAAAGGAACAGAGTTCATATACTTTGACCAATGGGTACTATGATTGAGATACACACACACACACACACACACACACACACACACACACACACACACACACACTGTCATCTCTCCTACAGGTTTCGTCTTAGAAAACATGCTGAACAAATTATCTATTACAGGTGAGGTATAAATCTGGTATGACATGAATTGTTTTACCTGAATCCACAAACTGAGTACAGCAGTCAGGCAATCAGGAAAATACTGCCCTGGAAAACTTCGCAGTCGGAGACTTCTCCAAATTACTGAGAAGCAATGTCAGTTTGAGCACTAAAGTGCACTTGATTCAGACCATGCTCTTTTGAATCACTTGCTATGCATCTGAGAGCTGGATAATGACTAAGATAACTGAGGAAAAATTGATGCCTTTAAGTTGTGGAGTTTGAGAAAAGTACTGAGTATCTTACAGACTGCCAAAAGAACAAACATATTTAGAGAAAGCACAGCCAGAGTGCTCCTTGGAGACAAGGATGATACAGCATCTCACAGCCTTCAGTTACGTCGCTAGAAAAGGGACATCCTGCTTGGGAAGGCGAAGGGTCAGTAAAAGAGAGAAAGACCTTCTTCCAAATGGTTTGACACAGCAACTGCTGCAATGGCCTCTAGATGTCAGAAATTATGAGGATTGCACATAATAGGCAAGGGTTTATATGTGTTGTCCATGGCGTCTCTATGGCTCACACTCGAAGGCATTTAACACCAACACCACCAACATATTAAATCACGAACTACAATCAGTGCTTTTTAGTATCCCAATATTTAAACAATCACACGTTAGTCAAGAGGAGCGTCCTGGCCAGAGCTCACCACTAATGCTCTTTCCTTGGCCTTCTACTTCATTTGTTTCATTCCTAGGTGAACCCTAGAACATCTTACACGTGTCACCCTCTTTTGCTTCTCATCCCACAGGCATAACTGCTTCTCATTCCTACGAATGCTGAAAAGTGCTAAAAACTGCAGGATGGCTGTCACTGGTCCTCAAGAGACCATTATTTCCTTCTCATTTAACCCATTTAAATGTATTCATCTTGAACACCTTAGGTAGGGAGCATCTGCCCAGGAAAACCTAATTTTAACACTCTCACTCCTTTTCTGTTCACTATGCCTCCTGGCATTTTCCCATTGTGCCCACCACATGCTTACTGCCACATGCTACTGCAGGAATCGACATCCCTGTGCCTCTCAGAAGGTGTCTTGGTGGTACAATGATCAAGTGTACCACTTCTAATGACAGGTGATTCTTGGTAGTCACCATACCAAGGTAATGAAGTCCTGCTAATCTAATCTCTGGGAAGTTCTCCTTGCCAGAAGGAAGGAGCATGGTGGTGTGAGCACAGGAATCGTGGCAAGCTTTTGGAGTCTACTGCTTTCTGGGCATGTGTTTGATGTGCGGTGGTATAGTACTGGTCTGTGCATTGCTGTACAGAGGTAATTCGTGATTGCTGTGATGCTGAAGACTGTGAGAGTGATGTGCCAATCATGGTACCGGGTACCCATGGTGGACATTGTTGGCTGGAGCTTCCTGACTAAATCAAGCCTGGAAGCAGGAGCAGCATCCACTTCCAAAATGGCTTGCCTCCGGAAACTCTATGTACGAACAGTGCTCAGGCCGTTCGTTCATAGGGTCGCTATGAGTCGTCTATGTCTCACAGCATCAAACAACAACAACAATCTAATCTCTAGAAGATTGTTGTGGTCCTGTGTGCCAGCAAGTCAACTAAGACTCACAGAGAGCCTATGAACAGTGGATCGAAGCCCTGTCCTATATTGTGCTAAACTCACCCTTGATCCCACTGTTACAGATTTCAGTCTAGAAAACCCTGATGGACCATTCTACTATGTCATATAGGGACCCTGTGAACTGGCATCATCTATAGGGCACAAGGCATGTCTCTTGGATGCTGAGCATGTGTTCTTTTCAAAGTCATTCTAGAAGGAAAAACATCTCCCATTTGACTTTTTTTCTTCTAAGAATGAATTTTGCACAAAGTGTGTCTTTCAGGCATGCAGAGCATATTTTTATTTGGATACTTCCGTTTCTTTTAAATATTGAGGCCATTTTTCTTTCAACAGAAATCTGAGAACTGGCCACAATTCAGAAACTGATTTAAAAAATAGAGGCACCTAACAACAACACTCTCCCTGTAAAGAACTGTCACCTCATACGAAATCATTTGCACACACACAACAGCAACAACGAAAGGAAATCAAAGGAACTTTGATATTCTAAATGCACTTTTTACTTTTTATATAATAAAATAGTTACTACTATGCTTGAAATCCTATAAAGTCTTAGTGTAAAAGGGCTGTATTCTGACTTTCAGAATCATATACAGAAAAGAACGGAACAGACTTATACTCGTTGGCACAAGTAAGGTCAGGGGCAGAAGTTCTATTCTCTGGCTCCCTTTCCTTTTCTTCATGACAAGATCCAAGGGATAACAAGTACAACCCTTTATGTAACACAAATCACAAACACTGCATGGAATGCTGTGTACCAGGACTGCTCTAACAGAATGGTGACGGCTGGAACCCAACAGTGTCTTCTCAGGAAAAAATGTAGCAGTGTGCTTCCTTGATGGCAGCCTTGGGAACCCTACAGCTCAGTACTAATCTAGCCTGTGAGTTGCTATAAGTCAGAATGCACTTGACAACAAAAGTTTTGGCTTACAATATACATTTAAATATATTCGTATAATAGAAAATTTGGCCCTCACTGATGCTACAAATTAATATAAATAAAAAATATAAGTGACCCACAGGACCTTAATTATACAATTTCCCAAATCATTGATAAGGTCCTTAGGAAAAAGGTTATGAATGAAAATAAATAACCCAAAGGTTGGTAGTAGAGATCTATGGTGTATCATTAACAGATTAAGAGGGGGGAGGAAAGAATATAGGTCCATGACCAGGCCTCGGTTAAAACAGTTAATAATGGTAAGGGTCAATATCTGAATTAACATGCTTAATAATGATTATAAGGTACTTTAATATCAATTGGTTGAGTAGTGGAAAAAATAAATTATTTTAATTAGTAAAACCATTCTGCACTCTGTGGAAAGCAGAAGCAATTGAACAAAAGCAAGCCATATAGGCTTTCTTGTTTTAAATATAACAAAGGGTAGGACTGAATTGAATTTATAAAGAAATTGTTTGAGGGGTGTTTGGGGGTGGGTGGGGAAATCAGATCTTCTTTTATTCCAAGGGTGCGATATCTTCTGATGAAAAGATTTCAAATTCTTATGTGTGGTAGAGGATCAATGATTTTCTTTCAAGTGTCATTCAATAGCAAATGGGATACTCTGCACAAAGAAATTACAAATAGTACACTGATAATTATACATTGACAGCATAATGAATAATCTCAGCATTGAGTAAGGGTTGGTCATCTAATTTAAAGGTTCTTTAAAGCTGAAAATTGAACTCTATTTGTCATAGGTTTCAAAAGTTTTCTGATTCTATGAAGCTAAATGATGGCTAGAGGCAAATAAGATTTACATATAAAAGGACATTGCAATGACTTCTCCCCCCCCCACTTTTAATGAAAAGTTAAAAAGGAAGATATGAAGATAGTCAGAGTTATATTAATTCTACATTTTATGCCAGTTCAATAATAACAGAATAAGGAAATTTTCCAGGAAATTAAAGAACAGAAAATGTGTGAACCAATTAGGAACTTGTCCCTTGCCAAAGTTACAATATACTTGGCTTGGGGGTCCACAGCCTCAAGAAGTTGTCAACATAAACAATATCATCAGCTTTGACAAAGAAATGAGAAAGTTCTGATTTATTAATATAGTCTTAACCCTATTATGACTATTTAAAACAAAATATAACAAAGTGTAAAGCAAACGCATGTTTTTAAGGCTCAAATTCTTACCAAGAGGGTGGAAATTCACACCCATAACACAAGATTTCTCAAGGATATGAGTTATTGCCAAATATTAAATGGTGGTTAGTGCATGCCTGGCTATTTACCATAGATAGAAAAATGATTCATTGTATCAGATCTGTGTAGGGGAAAATACCCATATTTTATTCATGTACTTGTGAGTTTGTTTTAAATTCAAACATATCTTCCATTCCCCATTCTTTTCTGTTTTGAATCTTTAAGAAAAAATTAAATAGAAAAATAATCCTTCAATTTTTCTCATTTTTAAGAACAGATACTTAAAGATATAGGCACCACAAAACCTAGTGGAAAGGACTATTTTTGCTTATAGCATAGATGTTACTATTTTCTCACATAGGAACCTCAATCATGCAGCCACAAGTCCCTAAGTCAATTCCCCATTAATTCTTTAACCTAAACTCTCGGCAGTAGCCAGAAGATGCGTAGAATATTCTTACAGTTCTTGTTGTTGTTATGTGCTGTTGAGTCACTTGAAACTCATAACGAGCCTATGTATGGTAACTCTGAACCCTGCTCTACCTTGAGCCAATTTCATTGTCTTCACACACCTACCTCTATTTCTCCAGTCACTGAGTCAATCCATCTCATCCTTGCACTGACCCTCCACCCTTCCAAGCATGCTGTTCTTCTAAGAACAGGTTCCTCTTGATAACTTGCCCAAAGTATGTGAGACAGTGACTTTGAAGCTCTCTTCAAAATCTTTGCCTCCAAGGAACAGCCTGGTTTTAATCTCTTTAGGTCAGACCTGTTTGTCCGCTTCATTATTCTTCACTTCTTAATATCTTTTCATTCTCTTCCCTCTCTAAGATGCAAACAGCTAAGAATAAATTAAAATTTAATTCTTGATGATCATAGGCACGCTATTGTTGTTACTGTTAGGTGCCACTGAGTTGACTAGTATCCACAGCAATCCTCTGAACAACAGATCTGAACCTCATGATCTCTGATGTGCTCAAACCCACTGTTACAGTGACCACGTTAATTCACCTTGTTGGAGGTATCCTTCTCTTTCTTTGACCCTTTACTTGTCCTGGAATCATCTTCTCTTCACAAGATTGGTCCTTCTTAATATTATACCCAATGCATGTGAGCAAAAGCTTCATTATCCTTGTTGCGAAGAAGCATCCTGGTTGTACTTGCTCCAAGACAGACTTGTTTGTTCTTTTGGCAGTCTACAGGATATTTAGGACTTGCTCCAACATCACAACTCGAAGTCAACAATTTTTCTTAAGTCTACATTCGGTGTGCAGGCTTTCAGATGCATAAGAAGTAACTGAAAAGAACTTGGATCAGGCGCATCTTAGATTTTAAACAAATACCAGTGTTTTTTAGCACTTTGGAGGGGAACTTAACAGCTGATTTTCCTAATGCAGTGCTCCTTTTGATTTTCTGACATCACCAGTCATTGACCCAATAAAATGAAACTGTTGGAGATTTAAATTTTTCTCATCTGGTGAGGACTTTTCTTTATGCTGAGAGGTAATTCATGTTGAAGTCTTTGATCTCCACCAAATAAATATTTCAAGTTATCTTTACTTTCGGCAAGCAAGGCTATGTCATCTGTGTAACGCAGGTTGTTGCTAAGTCTTCCTACAATCCTGAAGCCACGTTCTTCGTTATATAGTGCAGTTTCTTGAACAATTTGTTCAGTATACAGGCTGAATACATATGGAGCGAAGATGCAACCCTGATGTACATCTTTGCTGATTTTAAAGCATGCAGTTCCCCTTTGTTTTGTTCAGACAGTAGATTCTTGGTCTATAAATACATGGCAGCAATTTTCACTTTTAGAGAAAACATCAAAGTTTTTCTTATTTTATTATCAATTAGGTCTTCCTTTGATCTTAGAGACTAAGAATAACAAAAATATGAACTGTGGTTAAAGGTTAAGATAACCTTTATTTAATACACTAGACACAGCTGAATAGACATTTTTCAATGTCATTTCTAATTAATAGAATCGTAGGATTTTATATTCGTATCTGTGGAGAGCACCTTTTAGATGACAATACTATTAGTCTATCTCACAAACAGTGCTGGTAATAATAATAACAACAACAACAGCAGCAACAATGACAATAATAATAAAAAAAAGCAGTGGGATAATTTCAATAGCTAACATTTATTAAACCCTTACATTTTGCCAGGAAATGTAGGAAATTATTCACATACACTATTTCAGTTGGACTTTTCACATAACTGTGGTTCAGTGAATTCTAAAAATCACCCCTCTTCTAGCCCAGGTACTGACTCCAGAGCCCTTAAGTTTCACCTTACAGAGTTAACCACAACCACCTTGGTTAACAGCCTATGTCCTGACAGCAACCTGGGTAGAAACATGAAGGCTGCCACCAACTTTCTGTTGCTTTGACTTTCAATATTTATTCCAATGAATAAAATCCCATACTTTGCTGCAATTAATTCACTCTCACTTTTGAAACTAAACCTCTCATGATTTCATTTGCTAATGATTCCAAGAGAGCTCTGGTGGCCTAGTGGTAAGACTTTGTGTTGTAATCCCAAATGCACATGTTTCAAGTCCACCATCTGCTCCACAAGAGAAGGATGGGAAATCTCCTCCCCTGAGATTAACTGATTTTGAAAACCTGCTAAAGGGTCAGTTGTGGGTCAGTTCCAACTAGAAAGTACTTAACAACAATGATTCCAAAGTAGAGTCATGAAATACTACTACTACTACTACTACTACTACTACTACTAATAATAATAATAATAATAAATAGAGGCTAGCATTGGCAATATCCAATTTTTCATAGGAAATAAGCACAAATATATAGTGTTAAGGGTCAATTTGCTGCAGCACTCAGCTCAGGAACAAAGTGGATAGTGCTTACATTCCAAAAACAAAATGTTCACTGCTAGAGAAAAGTTCTAAAGAGTAAATTACTTATACTTGGACTCCATTTAAGGAAGTGTTTATTTACTATATAGCCAAATCACTAGGACCTTTCTTTCCCTTCCAAATTATGTGTTCTAAATCTCAGCATCTATACGCGTGTGATTAAGGAGCTCTGGTGGTCGAGTGGGTAGGGAGTTGTGCTGCCAACCCAAAGGCCGACGGTTCAGCTATGAATGGGTTCTGACTGGATGTCACTGTGTGAATGAGTGTGTGAGAGAGTGAATGAGTGGGTGATATGTGTAATTATAATTCCATTTTCTTTGCCGTGTTAATGCAAGAATATTATTGCAGGATGTTGTTTAAGTCAATCTCCTCTGAAGCATTAAAGAAAGTGAACAAACAGAGATGGGGAAGAGACGTCATACCTCCAGAAAGACAGAGACTCAAGGAACAGAAATTGAAGAGAAATTCCCCAAGAGCTTAGAGAAACAGCCTGTGTTCTTCCAGAGCTGGTACTCCCATTTCATACTCCTGGTCCCGTAAACTTTGAGAAAATAAATTTCTGCTTGTTAAAAAACAAAACAAAACAAAACCGTTCTTTATTTACATTTCCAGACACAGTTTTTAAGAGAGAGAGAGAGAGAGAGAGAGACAGACAGACACAACATTCCTGTCCAGGAAGGTGTCCCGCCTCACTGAAGAACTACACCTTTTAACTTTACTGCCTGCATTTCTGACTCCCCCTCTACTGCTTGTTCAAACACATCCTAGCTGTTTATATAGCCAAAAGTATCAGAAGATAATTTTAAACAGAAATAGTATATTATATTTACCTATACTATGCAAAGGCTTTTGACTGTGTGGATCACAACAAGCTGTGGCTGATTCTGAGCATAATGGGAATCCCAGAACATTTGATTTGTGCTTATGTGAAATTTATACTTGGACCAAGAGGCAGTAATCAGAACAGAGCAAGGAAACACTGCATGATTCAAAATTGGGAAGGGGGTTCGCCAGGGATGTATTTTCTCCATACCTTTTCAATCTGTATGCAGAACAGATCATCTGGGATGCTCGGCTGTACAAGGAGGAATGTGGCATGAGGAATGGTGGAAGATTCATCAAAATCTGCATTATGCAGATGACACTACCCTGCTGCTGAAACTGAGGAGTACCTGAAGTGCTTGTTGCAAAATGTCAAGGACTGCAGCCTTCAATAAAGATTGAAGCTGAACATGAAGAAAAAGATTTTCACCACTTGGCCAATTGTCAGCATCAGTATGGATGGTGAAGAGATTGAGATTGTTAACAGTTTTAGTTTGCTTGGCTCCACAGTCAGTACCAGTAGCCAGGAAATCAAGAGACAAATTGCACTGGGAAAGTCAGCTGTCAGGGACCTCTCCAGAGTACTTAAGAGCAATGACATCATGCTGGAGACTAAGGTGCACCCGATCGGGGCTATTGTCTTTGCAATTGCATGCTATACATTGGAGAGCTGGAAAGTGACTAGGGATGATAGAAAAAGAATTATTGATGCCTTTGAGCAGTGGTGTTGGAGAAAAGTGTGGAATATACCATGGGCTGCTAGACTGCTAGGAGAACAAACAGGTTTGTCCTTGAAAGGGTGAAGTGGGGTTTCTCCTTGGAGTTAAGGATTCTGAAGCTCCATCTGACATACTTTGGGCATGTTGCAAGGAGAGACCAGTTCTTGGAGAGGGACATCATGTTTGAGAGGATGGAGGGATGGCACAGGAGAGGAAGACCCTGGATAAGATGGTTCGATTCCATGATTAGGGTAGTGGGAATAGGTGTGTTGGAGACAATGAGGTTGGCATAGGATAGAGCAGGGTTTAGGGCCCTCATACATAGGGTTGCTATAAGTTGCAAGCAACTTGACTGCACATAACAACAACAACACATGTGGTAGATATTTACATTTAATCTTATTCAGGAAAACAGAAAAGTAAAATCTGTATTTTTCTTTTTTTCCTTTAGGAGTTGACTAATTATAAGCTATCTCCCTTAAGTAATTTTCCACTAGTTTTTTTTTTTTTTAGTAAAGAGCTTAATTTAAGAATAACATTTTTTTAAAAGCTTGGTACTGTATAAATAGTATGTTATAGTAAAAATGTATACACAAATTTATTTACAATTCAATAAATAAATTGGTCTAAAAATCCACATTAACTTATACTTCTTAAATGGAAGAAAGGGGTTTCCCCCCCCTAAAACTTAACTTTCACTGTCCCTAATCACTGTTTGGAATTACCTAAATTAGAATCTTTGCTACCGATACTCCTCTTATTTGCTGTTGAGGCTGTTGCCACTCATAAAAATCTGATGTACAAAAGAAGAAAAAGATTGCTCATTCCTGTGCCATCTGCACAATCAGTGCTCTGTCTGAGCTATTGTTGCAGCTTGTAGGTCAATTTATCTTGCTAAAGAGCATCCACTTTTTCACTTACCCTCGACTTTACTGCATATGATGTCTTTCTCCAGGGACTGGGCCCTTGTGACAAAATGAAAGATGGTACTTCAGAAAAAAACATCCTGGTTGTTGTATCTGTTCCAAAACATTTGTTCACACTTCTGGTAGTAGTCCCTGGTACATATTCAATACTCTTACTAATATCATCTTTCAAATGAACCCCTTCTTTAAGGGTTCTCTTTAAACCATCATCAATTTAGTATTTATAGAACACAACTGAATATACCATGGCTCGCAGAAGGTTCACTTAAGTTCTCAAAGCCAAATCTTTGCTTTTTAACACTTTAAAGAGATATTTCACAACAGATTCAACAAATGCAATATAGCCTTTGATTTCTTGTCTACTCATCCCATGAGCAGTGCTGAGGATCCATGTAAACTGAAATCTCAGGCATGTCCAATTTATCATTATGTTGCTTATCAGTCAAGTTTTGAGACTTTTTTTTTAAAAAAAGACTTTGTTTTCTTCACAGTATAATCCAGACTAAAGGATGTGTTATTCAGTCTTCACCAGTGTTTTAAGTCTTCTTTGTTTTCAGAAAGCAAACTTGTTATGGCAAGTTTGTTAGTCTTCCTCCAATCATAATGCTGCTTCTCCCCTCCCTTCATACAGTCCAGTTTCTCAGATTGACATGGTCAGAATATAGATTGAATAAGTATAGTCAAATGATACTACTCATAAGCACAGTTTTCTTCATTTTGAACTACAAAACACGTACTCATTTTATTTGAACCTCTGTCTGCCTCTTGGTGTATGTTTAGGTTCCACATAAGCATATCTAAATATTCTGGAATTCCCTTTCTTCCCAGTACTATCCCTAATTTGTTATGATTTGCATTTTGGAATGTCTGCATAGTCAGGGGTTCTGAGGGTCCAGCCTGTGGGAAGCTGTGCTGCCAACCCCAAACCCACCTTTCTCAAGCAGTTCTAATCTACCAGCAAAGCCTTGGGATAAAGGTGTGATTTACAGTCTGAGAGATTCAGTGAAGAAACTAGAAGTTGGTTCTTATTCCAGGACAATTCTTTAGCATTGTTTGTTTTTCAGGGTTTTTGTGTTTGTGTATGGTTTGTTTACTGTTGTTGTTTTATGTTGTACACAGTCAATAAAACACAGGTAAGCATCTTCCTGGTACTCTCTGCTTTTAGGAAAGATCCACCTGACAATCACCAATGACATTTCTCACTCTACTGCCTCTCTTCATCCGGTTTAATGGTTTGGCGTTTACCTCCTGACATGCTAGTTAAATTGTTTTAAATTATTTTCAGGATATTTTACTTGTGTGCAATATTAACAATGTTATTTCATAATTCGTGTTTTCTACTGCATTATCTTTCTTTGAAATGGGCATAGCTATGAATCTCTTCCAGCCACTTAACTAGGTCTTTAAAATTTCTTGACATTGATAAGTAAGCACATGCAATGTTGTATCCATTTCTTTTAAGCATCTTAATTGGTTTTATTACTGCTTGGACTACTTCATTCAATACCATTAGTTCTTGACCATATGCTACTTTCTTGAATGGTTAAATATCTACCAATTTTTATATATTTATATATAATTATTATATACAAATAAAAATGGCATAAATATACAATATAGAAATATTATATATAGTTATATAATATATAAAAATATGATAAATAATATTTTATATACACACACAATGGCTGTTGTATCTATCCATCTTCTTTTGATGTTTGCTACTCTGTTCAAAATTTTGTACATAGAACCCTACAATATTGCCAACTAGAGGCTTCACTATTTTCCCCACTTCCTTCTGTTTTTCACATGCTGAGCATGTTCTTCCCTTCTGGTTTTCTAGGCATGTTTTTGCATGTTTCACTATAGTGTTTTGCTTTGGGCTGGGTAATACAAAAAAATAACATATTAAGCATGCTTTTTAAAAAGTATGATTAATTCTTTTGAGAAATATTCCATGTTATTAAACACTAGGTTTTTCAAAAGATTTAGAATTTAAAAACACTTGTTGTTGTTGTTATGTGCCATCGAGTCATTTGCGACTCATAGTGACCCTATGTGCAAGAGCCCTAAACGCCGTTCTATCCTGTGCCAACCTCGCTGTCTCAAACACACTCATTCCCACCATTCCACTCATAGAATCGATCCATGTCATCGAGGGTCTTCCTCTCCTGTGCCGTCCCTCCACTTTCCCTCTCCAAGGACCAGTCCCTCCTTGCAACATGCCCAAAGTATATCAGACAAAGCTTCAGAATCCTTGACTCCAGGGAACATTCTGGCTTCACCCTCTGCATGACAAACCTGTTTGTTCTCCTAGAAGACCACAGTATATTCAACACTCTTCTCCAGCACCACAACTCAAAGGCATCAAGTCTCTTTCTATCACCCCTATTCACCGTCCAACTCTCCGATGCATAGCATGTAATTCAAAGACTATAGCCTGGATCAGGCACACCTTAGTCTCCAGCCTGACGTCATTGCACTTCAGTACTCTTGAGAGGTCCCTCACAGCTGACTTTCCCAGTGCAATTCGGCTCCTGATTTCCTGGCTGCTGTTCGCAAGAGTGCTGACTATGGAGCCAAGCAAACTAAAACTTTTAACTATCTCAATCTCTTCACCATCCATACTGATGCTGCTAATTGGTCCAGTGGTGAGAATCTTTGTTTTCTTGATATTGAGTTTCAATCCATATTGAAGACTACAGTCCTTGACCTTCTGCAGCAAGAGCTTCAGGTCCTCCTCAGTTTCAGCAAGCAGGGTGTGTTATCTGCATAACACAGGATGTTGATGATTCTTCCACCAATCCTGATGCCATATTCTTTCTCTTACAGCCCAACGTCTCCAACGATCTGTTCTGCATACAGACTGAAAAGGTATGGAGACAAAATACATCCCTGACGGACCCCTTTCTTGATTTTGAACCATGCAGCATTTCCCTGCTCTGTTCTGATGACTGCCTCTTGGTCCAAGTATAGGTTTCGCATTAGCACAATCAAATGTTCTGGGATCCCCATTCTTCTCAGAGTCAGCCATAGCTTGTTGTGATCCATACAGTCAAAAGCCCTTGCATAGTCAATGAAACACAGATAGACATTCTTCTGGTATTCTTTGCTTTCAGCCAAGATCCATCTTACATGAGCTATAATATCCCAAGTACCGTGACCTCTTCTAAATCCAGCCTGCACATCTGGCAGTTCTCTGTTGACATATTGTTCCAAACGTTTTTGGATAATTTTCAGCAGAATCTTGCTTGCATATTAATGATACTGTTCGATAATTTCCACACTCTGTTGGGTCACCTTTCTTTGGAATGTGAACAGATATCAATCTCTTCCAGTCAGTTGACCCGCTGGCTGTCCTCCAGATTTCCTGGCTCAACCTAGTGAGCACATCCAGGGCAGCATCTGTCCGTTGAAATAAATCGATTGGCATGCAGTCAACTCCTGGAGCCTTGTTTTTTGCCATTTCCTTCAGAGCAACTTGAACTTCCTCCTTCATCACCATAGGCTCTTTCTCATACGTTATTTCATGAAATTCCTCTGTGTCAGCCAATTCCTTCACACAGATGAAGAAAATTAAATCTTTATATAATGTATCCTAGCAATGGGATACATTAAGAGTTTTCTTCCAAGTTAATTCTACTTTTACACTCAAATATAAACAGACATCAATACATGTTATTCTATGCAAATATGAATTATGTAGGTTGGGGTGGAAGTTTCTTCAAACCTTCTGCTTTGTAAAATTCATTAATTCAGCCCAAATATTTAAAGTTTGTCTCTGAAAAGGATAAAGAGAAGTGTTTATTTCCCCCAAATAAGTATATTTTTAATAAGTTGACCCTCTTTTACGAATCAAAGATATTCTGTCTCAGTTATTTGGAAAGCATTAGTTTTCATCACTTTATTTTATTTAAACTTTATAGTCTTAACAGAGCTCTTGTGGCATAGCAGTGAGAAAATGTGCTGCCAATATAAGGGTTGTTGTTGTTAAGTGTCGTTGAGTCATGGACAGCTCATAGCGATTCTATGAACTTGCATAACTTTCATCATTTCTCCAAGTTCATAGAATTTCTGGAGGTAAGCTATTTGGGAAGTGGATGCCACTCTTGCTTCCAAGCTTGTTTTAATCAGGGAGCTCCACCAAACACTGTCCACCATGGGTAACCATTATCACTTTTTTTAGAACATAATTCACTTTATTTGTTATAGAAAATCCACTAGGTGGTGGCCACAGCTGGAGCCTGAGTCCTCTGCAGGACAGATCAGTGCAATACCATTTAGAAGGATGTTTGACTAAAAACAATTAAAATCAGGCCTCAGGGCTGTAGATTAGGCCCACCTTTGACACAAGGTTCAAATCCACCAGCTGCTCCGTGAAAGAAAGAATGGTAATTTCCTAACATCTTATTTACTGCCTCTGAAAACCTGCTGGATACTCAGCTATGGGTCAGTTCTGACTCAATGGTACACAACAACATATAGCCTTAAATATCATGTTTAAAAAATCTGAGAGAAAAACCTAAACATTAGAAATTTTATAAAATCTATTTTAAATGTTTATCTCTAAAATATCAATAACTCAACATAGACATAATCTCCAAGCATTTGGGGTTAGGTTTTACAATGTGGTTTAATTCTTTATTCTATTTTCTCATTATTTAGTGTAAAAGTATCTAACCAGCAGTGGAGTAGTTATGAACTCCTTTAACTTTATAATTTACTTAAAAAAAAACAAGAACCCGAAATCAAACCTCAACTTTGGAGACACATGGACTTATTACATGTTAATGAATCCAGCTCTTCTGAATGATGAGGAAACTGCGGTTTGCACTTGCCTTGTGTTTGGAAAATAACTCTAAACTTAGTTTTCTAATATTTCTTAAAAATTAATTTCAACATATTCTGACCCTAGTTTGTACTCCTTTCTGTTTTTACTCACCTCCAACATTCTGTTTAAAGAAACTGTCTCTATAATATATAAGTTTCCAAAAACACAATTCCATTACCACAATTCCAACAGATTCAAGTAGAATATACACTCTGCTCACAACGACACCATTAATCTCTGGATACCAACATGTATAATTGATCAAAAAAATCCTCTTAATGCCCTTTAAATCACCCAAAACTTCAAGTTATAAATAATATTAAATTCATATTTTACTGCAAGCTACACAGCAGAGATGGAAACTAACTTTCTAAAAAACTAAAATAGAATTTAAGATAAGTGCTTAGTGTCTTTGAAAGAAACAGTCATATTTTATATTTATTATACTTTGCTTATGTAATTATACAAATGCAATGAACTCCTTACTGAAGTTTAATTTACTTCTTTATTTTATAGTAACATATAAAGTATACAGTTTGAATTAAGTAATACAAAATTATTATACTATGTTAAACAATGGCTCTTTTCTGTTTAATGAGAGGTCAATCTCAAGAACTGCACTATTTAATTAAGGAGCAACATGTGGCTACTGAGCACTTGCAATGCAATTACCCTGGATTGAGACATATTCTAAATATAAAGTACACACACTGGACACTGAAGGTTTAGCAAGCTAAGTAGAACATTAAATAGATTGTTAATAATTGCATATGGATTATACATAGAAATTATATTACATATATTAATTATGTATTAAAATAAATTTCACTTGTTTTGTATTTTAATGTGGCTACTAGAAAATTTTAAATTAAACACATGATTCATTTAGTATTTTTTTTCCTTAGATAGCATAATGGTAGAACACAGAATACTGAAGTTCATGTCTTTTGTTTACTCATTGATCCATTAGATAAGCACCACTTATTTAGTAACTTGGAGCCATCTTTAAATAAATGCCATTTTTTTGTGCTCACATTACCCTTTATATTGTTGTTACGGCCCAGTAAGTTAGCTCTGACTCAAGGCAACCAATGTCAAACAGAATGAAATTCTACCTATACGCCACACCTTCTTTACCACCACTGCTCAAGTTCACTGCTGGACACACTGTGACCACCCATTTAGGAAGGATCTTTCTATTTTCACTGACTTTCTGCTTTAACAAGAACCAGGCCTTTCTCCACGAACTAGCCCCTCTTGATAACATGTCTAAAGCACAGAAGAAAAAACCCTTCCATCCTTGATTCTAAGCAACATTTATGACTGCACTTTTTCCAAGACAGATTTGTTAGTCCTTCTGGCTATCCATGGTATAGTCAATATCCCTGTCAACATGACCATTCAAAAGCATAAATTCTTCAGTTTTCCATATTCATTGTCTAATTTACATATACATACAAGGAAATTTAGAAAAGAAGAATAAAAAAAAAGACAACCCTGGCTTGTGCAGGAACCACTTAGCCTCAAAGAGACTTTCTTGCTTTTTAGCATTTTTAAGATGTTCTTTGGAGCATATTTGCTCATCACAATGTCTCTCTTTCTTTCTAGTCTGGTTCTTCCACAATATTGAGTGCTAATCTAAGCAAAATGAAACCCTTGATAGCCAAGCTGGAAATGCAACTGCGTTTTGATTGTTGTTGTTGTTACGTGCCATTGAATCACGTGCAACTCATCACTATGTACATAATCACTACCCTGAGCCAGTCTCACTGACTCTATCACGTATCTCCAGTACCCCAGTTACTGTGTCAATTTATCTCATCCAGGGTCTTCTTTTCCTGCACTGTCCCTGCACCATGTCAAGCATGATATCCTTCTCCAAGGGCTGGTCCATCCTGGCCATGTGCCCAAGTACACGAGAAAGAACTTAAAAATGCTTGTTTCCATGGAGAAACTTGGTTTTCAACCCTCTCCAGTACTGACCTGTTTGTTCTCTTGGCAGTTCATGGCATGTTCAGTACTTTCTCCAGCACTACAACTCAAAGGCATCAATTCTTCTTCTGTCATATTTAGTCATTGTGTAGCTTTCTGATGCATAACTGAGAAGACCATGTCCTGAATTAGGCATACCTTAGTCTCCAGACTGACATCACTGTTCTCCAGCACTTTTGTAAGGTCCCCAGACAGTAGCTTTACCCAGTGCAATTTAATTTTTTGACTGCTGGTGCCTAGCACATTGATTGTGATTCTGAGCAAGATGAATTTATTAATAACTTCAATCTCTTCTCCTTCTATCATGGGGCTAAAAATGGCCCAGTGGTGAGAATCTTTGCTTTCTTGATGTTGAACTTCAATCCATATTGAACACTAAATCTCTTGACCTTCTGAAGCAAATACCTCAGGTCCTCCTCAGTTTTGGCAAGCAAGATTGTGTCATCTGCATAGCACAGGCTATTGATGAGTCTTCCTCCATTCCTCCTCATGAACTCAACCTCTCCAACGATCTGTTCCATATGCAGACTGGAAAGGTATGGAGACAGGATGCATCCCTGGTATACTCTTTTCCTGATTTTGAACCATGCAGTGTTTCCTTGCATTACTCTGGCGACTGCTTCCTGGTCCATGTATAAGTTGGTTTGATTTTTTTGTTGTTTGGTTTTTTCCTTTTCTTGTTGTATATCATCGAGTTGGTTCCGACTGGCACAGGAGAAGATTGTCCCTTTTTCTCTAGCGGAGCATCTGGTGGAAATGAACAGTGTGTCTTTGTGATTGCAGCACAACTTCTTGCCACCAGGCCAACAGAGCTCCCACAAGTAAAAGTTTTGCAAGAGCACTGTCAAGTGATTCTTCTCAAGATTACAATTTGTTGTGATTCACACAGTCACATGCCTTTGCACAGTCAATGAAACTCTTTGCTTTCAGTGAAGATCCACCTGATATTGGGTACGTCTCTATTTTTTCATTCCACAGCATAGAGTCAGAACCAACATACATTTGATCCTTTATGTTTTAAATACTGTAAATTACACAGGATTGTCTATATTTCTTCAGCTATGCTAGTGGATTGACATTCCAGGGAGATATAGTCATTACATCAGCAGAACTCCATGTATGTGTGAATATACACACAAGTACATACACACCTAACTTGTTGTTGTAACTCATTGTCTTAGAGCTGATCCCATTAATTACTTTAGATTTTATTCCAGTGCATAGCAATTTTATAGAACAGAGAACTATTCCAAAGGATTGCTAAGACTGTAATCTTTATAGAAGCAGACAGTTCTTTTTCCTGCAGATAGGATTTGAACTACCAACCTTTCAGCTACCAGCCAAATGTATAACCATGTAAGGGCTCCCATACAGAATCTTGAAACCCTAAACTGAAACCCTGCTGTCTAGTCATTTCTGACTCAGCAATTTTCTAGTGATCTTGTAGGACAGAGGGAAACTGTTCCACAGTGTTTGAAAGGCTGTCAATATTTACAGAAACAAGCCGCCACATCTTTCTCCCACAGGACAGCTAGTGAATTCAAACTGCAACTTTTGGGGAAGCAGCTCCCTATGGATTATGCCACCAGAACTCCCTATGTGTTTAGCTTCCTCTTCTTTAACCTCTCTGCCATCGGGGGGGGGGGGTCTCGACATATGTACATCTATAGACATATAAACAAGAATTGGATAATGGACATTTTAGCGACGCAGTTAGGCTCTTCTGTTCTCATCAGCTACTCTTCCATGATAGTCAGCAATACCTTACTAGAAAATTCAGAAGTCCACAAGAGGACATGAATACACAACAAGACTATCTCTAACCTCATGATTTCCACTTCCATTAACTACCAAAAGAGTTTGTAGAAATACGTATATACCAGGATTAACGACAGTGTCAAAGAACGATCTTTTTCTAGGAACGTCCTCTCTCCACTGTCTTACAGCAAAGGTCTTCACCAATTTCTACAAATTGTTCCTTGGCAAAGTCTCCCTTCTGCTCATCAATGCTGCCAAGAGCTAGCTCCCGAATGGTGGCCAACGGATCCTTCCTTCACCCGGAGAATCCAAATCAATAAGCGATCTTTAGCAAAAAAAAAAAAATTAATCAACATAAAATTGGATACGATAGCTATACTTTAAGCTTGTTTATGTGGTGTGAATAGGAAAAGGGCGCTGAATTCCAGGAGGCCTTTCTAAAAAAAAAAAAAAAAAATAAATAAATGAGTTACATTATAATATTAAAGTAACCTGAGGACAGAGTTCAGGGAAGGATGTGGCTGGTTTCCAATGAGACTGCAGCATGCTTTCTACAGCAGTGTGGCAAAAGCATCTCTTAATAAAGCAAGATTAAAATCTGTCCAGTGAAAATATTTGCGTTATTTTGAACACTGATTAAAACATTTTGTGTGCGAGCCGGCACAAGAGTGCTATATACTAGGCAGGGCCCACTATGGCACTTGGCAGAAAATAAATCATCGAGCTCTAAAATCTGCTGTGGTTGCTGTCTTCATTACAGGGACCTCGCACGCAGCATACAAAAACATCTATAATGTTTACAGCACCTGGATGCCTGCACGATTAAACATCAATACAATCTGTGTTCATATCATCTCCATGCTAATCAGATCGATTACTACTGATATAGTGTCTTGTCACAGCCTCGTAATGCTAATCAAACAAATGGAGCTATGGGGAGACGATTCCAATGCACAGGTATTTACTACCACACTGTACGAAAAGGAATCAACAAGAAAACACACAAGGTGCAGCTGTGTCATGGGCCAGCCGGCTGATTCCTCGTGGAGGCCTGGCGGGGGCTGCTGTAATGTAATGCTGTCAGCAGCCATTAAAAGAGGAATGTAATACAGTTTGATGCCATAAAATGGACTTGAAAGGGGAATGAGATTACTGCTGCTGCTTAACATGGAAGAGATAATTAGCTGCACAGGTAATTAGATACAGAATCCTAGCATATCCTAGTGGAGGCAGCAGATGATGGCACACGGTAATATGTCTTGCCCATTGAAAAGGATCAATGTCAAAGTTATTTTAGATCCAGAACAACAGCCTTTCAAACATTCTAATCCTGCGCACAGCAGAGATGCTGTGGGAGCTGCAGTCCCTACGTGCTGTCATTTAATAAAAACGGACAGGGTTGTAGAGTCTATGCAGGTGGGGCGAACCATAACATCCTGCCTCATAGCGGTACCAGGTCTGCAGCCACACGCATATCTACCTCAGTTGACATTTTGTGACACTCTTGGTTGAGAACACCTCCTGACTTCTCCTTGAGTAATTTTATTTTCATCAAAATGTTCAGGGAGAACAAATGGGGAGGGGGTCGCTGGGAGGGATCAATGGTTTTTGCACAAAACACAGAAAATACATTATCATGGCGCACTTCTAAATAATTACCCAATGAAAGTAACAGACGTTGAATGTACACAGTTTGGCCAGAAGCCCATATTTCATCAACTGAGATACGTCTATACCCTTGAATGTGGAGGCAAATGAAATTCCTTGACTAATGACTGCAAATCATTCTCCCTACTCTTCATCAAGCAAAAGGGCTCCCGATATCACCATGCTGTTTCATGCTCTGTCATCTTCTGCTGAAAAGGCATTGACGAAAAAGAATCAAATTAAGCTCCTTCATTTATTTATTCAACAAATATTTGTAAAATGTCTACTGTGTATGCAGTGCGGAACCAAAGCATACCTTTGTCTAATACATTCAGGTCACTCTACCATTAACTTGGCACTAGACTGCCACCTGGGAGCCATATGGGTTAGAAATGTGCTGAGTGCAACCCAAGGGCACATGGAGAAAGCAAAACAGACACATTAATTCCTGTATGCGCCCCAGGAAAACACACTGCCCAGAGTATACACTCCAGAAGGAAACTTAGGCTTCTGAAAACAACATTTTGCATCTCTTCCTATAGGAAGAAAGAAAGAAAATGGTATGACATAATTCATAGGTTTTCCAATCAGCAATTCTGAGTAGCTGATTAGAATGCTTCCCATGTACATATTTGCATATTGGAGTGTTTAGTTTTGTGAAGCAAGATATTCAACTGTGTTACACTAATGTTGGTATGTGTCATCGAATCACCTGTGACTCATAGCAACCCTATGTACAGCCCTAAGGCCTGCTCTATCCTGTGTGAATCTTATTGTCTCTAACACACATGCCCCGGCCCCCATTACCCCAGTCACTGAATCAATTCACCTCATTGAGGGTCTTCCTCTCTTGAGCTGTTCCTCCACCCTCCCAAGTATTACGTCCCTCTCCAAGGACTGGTCCCACCTTGTAGCATGTCCAAAGAATGTCAGACACCACTTCAGAATCCTTGATTCCAAGGAGCAACCTTGTTTCACCCTCTCTAGGTTGAACCAGTCTGTTCTCTTAGCAGTCCATGGTATAGTCAATACCCATCTCTAGCACCACAGCTCAAAGGTATCAATTTTCCATAGCAAGTAATTGCAAAGACTATGGCCTGTTTCAGGTGCACCTCAGTCTCAAGACTGGCATCATTGCTCTTCAGTACTTTGGAGAAGTCTCTGATAGCAGATTTTCACAACACAATTCATCTTTTAATTTCCCAGCAGCTCACGCCAAGAGTGCTGATTGTGGAGCCAAGCAAACTAAAGCTGATAAGAATCACAATCAGTTCATCTATTATGATGCTGCCAATCAGTCCATTGGTGAGAATCCTTGTTTTCTTGATGTTGAACTTCAATCCATATTGAAGGCTGCAGACCTTGACCTTCTGCAGCAAGCACTTCAGGTCCTCCTCAGTTTCTGCAAGCAATGTTGAGTCATCTGCATAACGCAGGTTATTAATGAGTATTCCTCCAATCCTGATGTCACATTTCTCCTCATAGAGCCTAGCCTCCTGGATAATTTGTTCTGCATATAGATTGAAAAGGAATGGAGATAGGACACATCTCTGGAGTACACCCTTAAACAATTTTGAACCATGCAGTGTTTCCTTGCTCTGCCCTGACAACTGCCTCCTGGTTCAAGTATAGGTTTCACATAAACATGATTAAGTGTTCTGGGATTTCCATTCTTCTCAGAGTCAGCCAGAGTTGGTTGTGATCCACACAAACAAACACAGACATTCTTCTAGTACTCCATTCTTTCAGCCAAGATCCATCTGACTTTAGCTATACTGTCCCTAGTGTCATGGCCTCTTCTAAACCAAACCTGCACTTCTGGAAGTTCTCTATTGATGTGCTGCTCCAGTCATTTTTGGATACTCTTCACCAGAATCTTGATTGTATGTGATATAAATGATACTGTTCAAATATATTTACACTCTGTCAGATCACCTTTCTTTTGAATGGGAAAAAATATAGATCTCTTCCAGGTAGTTGGCCAAGCAGTTGTCCTCCAGTTTTCTTAGCACAACTTAGTGAGCACATCAAGGGCAGCGTCTATTTGTTAAAATGCGTCAATTAGTATGCCATCAAATCCTGGGGTGTTGTTTTTTGCCAATTCTCTCAGAGCAGTTTGAATTTCTTTCTTCATCACCACAGGCTCTTTGCATATATTATTTCATGAAATTCTTCTGTATCCACCAGTTCCTTTTGGTACAATGACTCTGTATACTCTTTCCATCTTCTTTTAATGCTTCCGGAATCGTTCAAGATTCTGTCCAAATCATCCTTAAATACTGCAACTTGAGGTTTGAATTTGTTCTTCAGTTCCTTCAGCTTAAGAAATGCTGAACAAGTTCAGCTCCTTTGATTTTCTGAATTCAGCTCTTTGCACATTTCATTGCAATACTTTGTCTTCCCATGCTGCCCTTTGGAATTTTCTATTCAACTCCTTAATATCTTGATTTCTTTCCTTTGCATTCTCGGTGCTCTACTGAAATATTCAGTTTCTTCTTCATCCATCTTGGTTTTTTCTTCCTCCTCTGTCTTTGTAATGACCTTTTGCACTCTTCCTGGATTATATTCTTGATATTCTCCCACAGCTCATAAGTGTTCAAAACCTCAAACCTGTTCCTGAGATGGTTTTGAAATTCAAGTGGGATTGACTCTAGGTCAAATTTTGGTTCCTATAGATTTGATTTCATTTTCCTTAGCTTCAGCTTGAACCTGCATATGAGTAGTTGATGGTCTGTTCCACAATTGGCACCTGGCCTAGTTTTCACAGCTGATAATGAATTTCTCCAGTGATTCTTTCCACAGATGTAATCAATCTGATTCCTATGCATACCAATGGCTGAAATCCATGTGTATAGCTAGCCTGTGTTTGTTTCTTATAAAATGTATTTGCAATAAATAAGTGGTTGATTATTCAAAATTCTATCATTCTATCATTCATTTCTATGCCCAAGTCCATGTTTCCCAACTATTGATCCTTCTCTGCTCCCAACTTTTGCATTCCAATCACCCATTATTATTCATGTGTCATGATTATTTGTTCTGTCAACCTCTGACTGCAAAAGTTGGTGGAAATCTTCTTTCCTCTTCTATGGCTCTAGTTGTTGGTGCATGTATTTGACTGATGGTGATATTAAACTTGAGTTCCTTGCATGTGTATGGATATTATCCTGTCAAATATGATATTTCAAGAAGGATATAGAAATAACTTTTTTAAATATAAAAGCAATATCATTTTCTCTCATTTTTTCATCTCCAACATAGTAGATCATTATGATTGTCTGACTCAAAATGTCCCATGCCAGTCCATCTAATTTCACCAATACCTAGTATGTCAATACTTATGCATTCCATTTTTTTCTTAATAATATTCAATTTTCCCACATTCATGGTTCTCATATTCCATGTCCCAATCACTATTCTTTGCTTACAACTGTTCCTCCTCCCTTGTGTTTCCATACTTGAGGGCCCAGCTTCAGTTACCATATCTGCTAGTCTAAGTGTGCTCTTTTGTATGTAGGGTTTTTGAAGGTCCCCTGTTTCAGAAGTGGATGGCTGATCCTTCTTCCTAGTCTGTCTTAATCTGAATGCTCAGATTTAGAACATTATCTGACACACAAGCATTTTATAGAAAAGAGTAGACTAAGCTATTTCCCAGTTGTAGAAATAAACAATAGATTTAGTGTTGTCCCCGCCCTTGACACATATATCTTGGCCCACCCCTTTCCCTGCTCCACCAGCATTCCCTTTTACTTCCACCTACACTATTCAACACCTATCTCCCCCTATACAGCCCTTAATGTGGTGGCTTATATTTCAAACTTTCTGGGCTTCTGTGATTCCAAATGCCTCAAGCTGCTGCCAGTTTCTTCTGCTGCTGGCAGTATCTTTTGAGCTTAGGGTCTGTAAGTCCAAATACCAGGTACTAGTATCAGGGAAGGCTTCCTATCTCAGAAAGTTCTAGTCCTAAAGTCTGTCAGTATTCACCTTCCCTGTCCACTTTGTGGAATTTAGTAGATTTTAATATTAAGAGGGGGGGAAAAAGAAAGGAAATTATTGTGAACATATTATCCTTATGCTATGGAGGAATTATCCTATATCTAACTGCATGTACCAGCTAATAAAAAAAAAATCACACTATGAAAGAACTTTGGCTTAAAACCACAGTGCTGGGACTGAACTTGGGGTTGGGAAGAGACTGAGTAAGATGGGTTCAATAATGTATACTGCACTGAAACAGATGAGGAAGAAAACTGTTTAAAAGAGAGATGTGATTAGGTATTTCTGTCATGACAGGAGTCTAGAGCGATGGCTACCTGGTGGTGTGGACCTGGGGGAGGGTTTGTAAAACAATGAAAGAATTTTTCTTTTACTTTTCCAAGAAAATAGTGTTCTGCAGGGGGAGCCTTGGGAGGGGAGAAATGTGCAACCATGAATGAATGGAAATCCAAAGCCTCTGTAAATTTTTACTGAAATTAATAACAAATTTAAATTTAAAAAAAAATTAAGTTAGAGAAAGGATGGCAATGGATTTATAACTGCTCATGCTAATAACACTATATCGTGGCATGGAGGAGGAGTAGTAAATGTATCCACATTTACAATATTCTTCTTACCAAAACCGTTTATGGAAAATAGCAACTGCATTGGAACATGTATCTCTGGATTGGAAATGATCATATTGTTAATATTTCTAGCCTTAAGCTTAGAAGATTATAATGTTCAAAATTATTTGTTATATATTTGTTTAAATTTTTCCCTCTTTTAACAACTGGGATCTAGAGGGAAGAGAAAAGACCAGAGAATGGCCAAAATTATTGGGGCGGCTAATGCTGCCAGTTTAGGGCCTGTGTCAGGAAAATGAAGTCTTACTCATAAACAGTGCCACCCAAAGGTAATAAAGGGGGTCAGAATTGCTTCCACTGTGGAAAGCTGGGCCACTTCAGTAGACAGTGTCACAGATGAGAATCACAGATAGGCAAGGGAGTAGAGAGGAAGCTCCCACTCACTTGCTTTAAGTGTGGATCTGAAGGACACTTGGCCAAGGGTGGCCTACATCAGGTCCTCGTGGCTGACAGGACTGACAGGCCCCAGCTCTCAGCTGGAAACAAAAGAGGATGCTTCAATGATTTAGATCCCCCCAGAAGAGCTGTGGGTGAGCATTAACATTACTGGTAAGTATATTCATTTTCTCCTGGACACAAGAGCCTACTATTTGTTTCTAAAAGCCTTCTGAGGTCCCAACTCTTCTCACTATTTCTTAGTTGTTGGAATGGACAGAAAACCTCATAAGCAGTTCCTTACTTCACCTCTGCCTTGCATGTGGACTTCTGAGTTGTAAAATAACCCAGTTGTAGATGGAATTTGCTCCAGGACTTAAGAACAATAAATTACATACCTGAGCCTCTATATCTTGTGGTTAACAACCTCTACACTACAATAGACAAAGTGCTAGTCAATAGGCCTTTTATTGTAAAAACTACCTTCCCTCTGTAACTTGATTTATGCCACTATTAGAGCCTCTACTTGGAATATTATTGCTTTTTTATTTTTGACTAAGGTACTTTTAACTTGTTAGTTAAATTGGTGTCTTCTAGGCTGCAACACTTCCATGATACACCTTCAAGGATATAAACATGTACGGCTAAGCACAATTGATAACAGTGCATCTAAATTCCAAAATCAATCTCCACAATAGTCTATGTGTTTCCTATTGCCAAAGGGGCCCTATAGAGTAGTGAGAGAAGATCTTCACCCTGAAACCTATAGCGTCCCTTTTCAGCAGGAAGTAGCTAAGAGAATAAGCTGTCCCCTTTTCCTTAAGAATCAGGGTGAAGTCTCTCTCAGGGAAGAGTGATAGGGAATGACAAAGGACACACTGACAAAGGAGATTAATCATACTGGCTTTGACAAGCACTGTAGCAATGGGACAATTAAAACAGACTTTCAAGGGGGGAAAATAATAGAGGAACGAACTGGGGAGGAGGGTAGAGAAAATTGTGCAACAATGAATGAATGGAAAGCCAAAATCTCTGTAAATGTTCATTAAAATTAATAGAATTTAATTAAAAAAACCAACACACCACAGTGCTATTGAATTGGTTCTGTCTCATAGCAATCATACAGGACAGAGCAGAACTAACCCACAGAATTTCCATGGTTGTACTCTCTATAGAAGCCGACTTCTGCATCTATCTCCTGCACAGGGACTGATGGATTCAATGCACCTGCCTTGTGTGTAGTACCCAGAAGCATAACAACTACACCAGTCAGACTCCTTGAAATAACTTTAAAACAAAAAACAAAATTCATAACCAGTAAGTCAACTGCAATTCGTAATCAACAAGTTTCCAAGGTGGTAAATCTCACTAGAAGCAGACAGTCTCTCTTTCTAGCAAAGCGTTGTTAGTGGGGTCAAACTGCCCAAACAGTTTTTTCAACAGGTTACAAGTAGCCAATTATGTCACCAGTTCTCTTTTGCAAAAACTTTAGTTAGTATTAGCAGATATTCACCTTATCACTCAATTATTAATTCTACTCAGTACGCATTTCTTTTTAACAAACAAAACATTTACTGATAGTTTTGGTGGCCTTCAACAGCCCCACTGGCAGAACCACCTTCATGGTTGCCAACTTGTCCAACTGTGGATATCTCCATCCTTAGTGCAATGTGGTTGCCTTAAATTTCTTAATAGATTAAAGTTTTCCACATCTTCACTTTGTACAGAGTCCCACACATAATGTAATTGGCATTGCTCATTGTGGATTCTCTGGGTGACACAAATAGTTCTTATACTCAGTTGCTAATTGAAAGGTTGGCATTTGGGTCAATGCAGAGAGAAACTTCTCAGAAGAAAGGCCTATGAATATACTTCTGTAAAAGCAGAAATTAAGACACTATGGGAAACAGTTCTGCTCTGACACAGGGCAGGGCACCATGACTGGAAAACTCACTGGCAACCTGTAATTGGCTACTGGAGGAAGGAGCAATCACCAGCATCCCTCCTCCACATGTGGAAAGTCAAGGAACTGGTTGATTTGCACATGGCATTCACTGTGAACTTCCCGTGTCTTTAATTGGGGAATGTGAGAAGAATCAGAGATGAGTAAGTAGAGAAGAACTTCAGAGACTTCACCAGAAGCAAACAAAAAGGTGAGCATGTGGTCTCAGTAGGGCTACAATAGCCCTAAAGAGTCAAGAGGCTGGAAAACAGAGCTAGAGCAGCTGATCTCTGCCACCACACTCTGAGACCTAGTCTCACTACTGAACCTATTTATAGCTGGCCCTCCAAAAGGTTTTCTGCAGCTGTATCTAACACATGAAGAGATGCTCATATTTCTCCATCATAACCACCAGTGGATTCATCTCCCAGAAAGGAGTGACTTTTGGGTTAGGGACACAACTCTCTGTGGACTACGCCACGACTGTACTGTTGTATGATTGTGACACTCACTGTGTATGTCTGCCTGTCACCCCCCCCCAACCCCCTGCTGTCATTGCCATTGAGCCAGAACCACTGGAACCAACTGATTCCCCTGAGGATTTTCAGAGGCTATAAAGTGCATGGGAGGCAATTTCTCATCTTTCTCCCTACCTGCCTTTTGGTTGCCAAGGCAACTCTTTAGCCATTTTACTCCAGGCCTCCCAATTAGCATACTAGTATGCACAGTACATCCCTTTACCAGTTAGCTACTAAAATACACAAATTGTGGTTGTTTGATGCCCGCACATCAACTATGACTTACAGCTACCTTTTTCTTTATATAGTCTAGTTTCTCAAATTATTTGTTTAGCATATAGATGGAATAGGAATTTTTATTTACTTTGTTACCAGACTTAATTCTTCAAAAAAATAAAACATCTAACCATTCTTATCTAAGCAATACAAATTGTTTTGCTTTCTCCCTTAAAACTTTTCTGAATTATTGGAAGACATTGGGAGGTTACTGTCATGATCAACAGAGTTTTGATCCTTGTCACTGTCACGGCTCTTATACATACACATTCTGACACACTCACTTCAAGGCTTCCTCTATGGACCCAAAAGATACAGCACTGCTTCTTGTCTGGGCTCTGCTTGACCTCTGACTGCATCTTCTCTCTTTTCTCTGCACTGTGTTGGACCACTGCTCTTGCCGTACTTCAACAGCCAGACTCAAACCAATCACCGTATTCTCTTTTTACAGAAAACGTCAAGACTGGTCTCCTCAACCCTAGAGTTCTTTCAGATACAGCCTTCTTTTTTTTCCCAATAAGGTGATAGATTTTTAAAATCACTTTTCTGACCATTTTATATTCAGACACATTAACAATTTCTTTATGTCCATGTGTCTAAAATGACCAATTAGCCCATTAATCTGCTTCCCCCAAATCAGCACACATTAGGTATGTGGAGAGATCTGTGAATGCACTTGCAACCTTCTCTCTGAGCTATGTTGTCTTACCCCCAGTGTTTCTTAGGCAAGAAAAGTGTAGATAAGTGGAGCTAAATCTATTTCAATGTGTATATATACATTTTAATGTATAGGCATGAAGTCATCATAGCTGTCTATCTCCAAATATGCAAGTCTGTGCAGACAGCCTTGTGCCATTCATTCTTAATATCCCTCAGTGTTGCAGGAGGAGGCAGGCAGACTCAGGGAACTGTTTTGGCATCTTTCTTCTTTCCTCTTCATCTTACAAACACTGTTGTTGTTTTTGTTGTTGACTCAACAGCACATAACAACAAGCATCCAGGAATATGGGGGGGGGGGGAGAAAAGAAAACTCCAGAACAACTGTAACCATGTTGCTCAGTTCAGGTTAAGCATAGTAGTGCTCTGAAGGCTGCAAAACTAATGTATGTGGTTCAAATCCACCAGCTGCTTGAAAAGAGAAACATGAGCAGTCTCCTCCTCTGTAATTTATCATCTCTGAAAACCTAGTGGACCATCACCTAAGAGTTGGTCTCAACTCAGAGGCACACAACAGCAAAAACAAAAACAACAACAGATACAGCTGTTTAAGCATCAATGAATGTTTAGTAGATATTATCACAAACATATCCAAGGAGAGAAAAAGGAAAAAACCACCCACTCATTTTTCAACCCTTCTAAAACTTTCCTCTTCTTTGTAAGACAAAATCTTGATTTTGTCTATGATTCTGTCCTTGCACTTGGACTCCAGGTTCCTCAATCTTCCATTCTTGACTCTCTCCTGTGCAGGGCATGGACCTCCATTTGGACCTCCTTATCCTTCTCAAACCTGTCCTCCAGACTAGCAGGCTGGGGCCTGAAACAATTAGTTTGCAAGCTCCCTCAAAAGCTATCCAAGATTTCTCTCTCTCTCTCTCTCTCTCTCTCTCTCTCTCTCTCTCTTCTCTCTCTCTCACACACACACACACACACACACACACACACACACACACACACACACACACACTTTTTCTCATGAACTGTATTGCGACTTTTGGAACCTAAGCAGATAATAGCTTATGTCTCTGGAAGGATTGTTTTGCACTATTATTTTTCTACATGTGTTCATGCTTTGTCTCAAATTACGTTGTATTGCACTTGAGAGTAAGATGTGCTTTTTAAATGCCCTGAAAACCCCAAAGAGCCACACAGACATAGAACACGGTCACATAGACAGTAGTGCTCAATCAATGACGACAAACCAAACAAAGCAGCAACATTCTCGTCTCTAGGACCTTGGTCTGCTGATTTATACAGTAGTTCATGATCACGCTCAATTATACTGATTACATTTTGGAAGTGTTACAACTGGAGGATTTTACTTTTAAAAGTTTTCCTTTTAAAATTAACCCATATGCCGAAAGGACAGCCATAGAAGTGGTTAAACCATAGTCTGAACAATTGTAGCTGCAGCAATTTCTCCACGTAAATCACAAACAAATAAATAATGGCTCCTATTTCAGTAATATTCCACTAATGCTTTTTAAACAAAGATATATGCAGGCAGCGAGTGACTCAGCTTCCAAAATAAGCTTAAATAAAAATAATTACATTGTTTTAGAACAGAAGATTGTGTTTAATTGGTAATTTGTGGGTTCTAAGATGGAAACACACTACTGTGGATTCTAATGTTCTGTTAATAAATGAATTACAGTGATATAATCCAATTACTATTCATCTCTATTGAACAGATAACTTGCCCTAAACAAAAAAAAACAACAACAAAGGAACCAGAGATATTCAGTTTACCTATTTGCTGCACAGATGGAACTAAAAAGTGATTTTATAAAATAATGCAGAAGTGCCTCAATGGGTGAGCTGCGTAAAACATTTGTTGTAATGATACACACCCTGAGGGCCTTTTAAAATGCTTTAACTGCCTACCAGACCTAAGGAGTGACTGGAAGGCAGTCACAGTCATTAGACTAAAGCCCTATCTTAAAAATTTGCCTTTGTATGACACCCTGATATTGAACAGACCAACTGTCTGACAGTCCCACAAAGGACAAGAATCCCCAAATATCCCCAGCTCCAGATAACTCTCAGCCCACAGAAAATATTTTTATTCTTTCACAGTACCAATCGGCTCCAAATGAAACAAATAGTGATTTGTGGGTTCTTTTTGTGCTTTTTTTTAAAAAATGGGATTCATCTAGCATTGACAATATATGAGTGATTATATATTTATTTGTAGGCTTTTCTATGTTGCCTAGACAACAATCTCATATATTTATAATTTCTGCATTCTGTATCCCCATAGCAGACCCAAGCAGGTCTTTCTTAATAATATTGAATATTTCTCTTTGTTAAAAACTAGTATCCAACTTAAGGACCATTAATCAGAACTGTCAAGGGTGATAGACTTGCATTGGCCGACGAATAATTCATAAAACATCAAGATTCACAGCACTAGCAGCAGAATCCAGGAATTCGCCAAATGAGATTTTGCAGCATATCTAATTTTCACTGGCAACACTGGGCCAGAGCAATAGTGACAGCCTTCTTGATGTTCCATAATGGGGAAAAAATGTTTATGCCATATTGGTCTGACTTGTGATGGAAGCTCATATAAATAGGTGGGGAACACATAACCCAATTTTTCACTCCATTTTATGAGAAAACACCAAAGTCAAGCTTGTCTCCCTCTATTAATACCTTGGTAAAGATGGAACCAATATTCAGTAGATGACCAACTCTTGTCTTCTTTAATAGTTGGCAAATCTTGGCTATTGCTTTGTGTATTTTGCAAACAAAATTGAAGCTGTTAAAGCATTTGAGGATTACCTCATTCATTAAGTCTCAACACTGTGCAGAACCAACACTGAAAAACTGAGTTTGAAATGCATCTTCTCTGTAGGAATTCAAGTGCAGGCTAACTCAACTTGGACAATGAGATGTGGGAAAGGTGAATCTGTTCTGGTAACAATCACTACATTGAGAAGCCATTTCCACAAATAGCAGACAGTTCAGAGAAATATCATAATACAAATTATAGCAAGTTTTACTATGGATATGAAAACACAGCTTCAGAATTTTCAATATGTTTCTTGAAGGCAGTTTTGAAGTAGACAGATATGCAGTCAACTAGACATTGGAAATACTATTTCCACAATTAAACAGGTTCAATAAACTTTGTCTCCAATCTCTACTACATTTTAATAATGTAGTAGACTATTCCATGTGGTATAACCTGCGTTTGTGTCTCTTATAAAATGTATTTGCAATGAATAAGTCATTGATTTTACAATATTCAATCATTCTATCTCCAGCCTCATTCCTGTCACCAAGCCCATGTTTTCCGACTACTGATTCTTCTTCACTATTTCCAAC
>NW_006399825.1:11120378-11232653 GCF_000299155.1 Elephantulus edwardii | reverse complement strand
CAGGATAGAGCAGGGTTTAGGGCTGTTGTGCATAGGGTCGCTATGAGTCGGAAACAACTCGACGGCACATAACAACAACAGTAGACTATTAAATAGTCTAAGTTAAACAGCTCTTGAAGTTTGTGTTACTAATATCAGACAGTATTTTCCTATTGTAAAAATTAATAATAAAGTTTAACTTATACAATTTAAGCTGTGTATAATGGCTTGGATGCTTAATGCTCACTAAATATTGATGATTAATTGTGAAGACCATGGATTAGATCAGGTGTACCTTGTTCTCTAGATTGACATCGTTGCTTCTCTGTCCTCTGGAACAATCCCAGACAGCAGATTTACCTAATGCAATTCGTTTATTTCCTCACTGCTGGTGCGAAGAGAGTTGATTGTGGAGCCAAGTAAGCTCTAACTGTTAACAACCTCAATCTCTTCTCCATCCATCACGGTGCTGCCAATTGGCCCAGTCACCAAAGAATCTTTGTCTTCCTGACATTGAACTTCAATCCATATTGAAGACTACAGTCCTTGACCTTCTGCAGCAAGCACTTCAGGTCCACCTCAGTTACAGAAAGCAAGCTTGTGTCATCTGCATAATGTATGTTGTTGGTAGGTCTTCCTCTAATCCTGATACCACATTCCTCCTCATAAAAGCCAAGCCTCTGAATTATCAGCCTTCAAGTTGTGAGGAAGAGTCTTGAAGATACCATGGCCTACTAAGAAAAAAAAAATCAGTCTGTCTTGGAAAGAATGAAACCAAGTTTCTCCTTGGAGGCTAGGATTTTGAAGCTCCTTCTCACATGCTTTGGGCATGTGGCCAGGTTGGACCAATCCTTGGAAAAGGAGATCCTGCTCAGAAGGGTGGGAGGAGAGGGCAGGAGAGGAAGACCCTGGATGAAATGGATTAATATAGAAAGTAGGACAATGGGGCTAGATGTGTTGAGGTTAGTGAGACTGGCTCAGAACAGGGCAGGTGTCAGAGCTATTGTACATAGGGTACTATGAGTCACATATGACTCGACAGCACTTAACAATAACAATAACAAATGTTAGTTTTGTAAGGAGAAACACACACAAACACAATTGTTTTATGTTTACAAGAAACATGCTTCTATTTACTGAATGGAAAATTTGTTTAGACTTTCAAATTTCTTTGGTGATCCAGCCATAATCTTCACAACTGCATGCTATGCCTTAGAGAACTGGACAGAGACTAAGGATGACAGAGGAAGAACTGATGCCTTTGAGTTCTGGTGTTGGAGAAGAGTATTGAAAATACCGTGGACTAACAAAAGAGCAAACAAGTCAGTCCTGGAGACACTGTTCCAGTTTTCTCCTTGGAGGCAAAGATTTTGGAGCTCCATCTCACATACTTTGGGCATACTGCCAGGTGAGACTAACACTTGGAGAAGAGCATCATGTTGGAAGGGTGAGGGTCAGCACAGAAGAGGAAGACCCCAAATGAGATGGATTAACATAGTGATGGCAATGGGGTCAGGTGTGTTTGAGACAGTCAGGTTTGCTCAAGATAGGGTAAGGCTTAGAGCCATTGTTCATTGGGTTACTATGAGTAACAGTCAACTCAGTGGCACATAACAACAACAATTTCTTTGGTGAGGACAAATAAAGAGCAAGTACTTAACAAAAGTTATCATATAAAACTATCTTTCTAACTACAAAGTCTTGAGGTTCAAAGTAAACAACTCTTCCTTTTATTTATCCTTAATAATATAGGCATTCCTCTTATTCCAACAGTTGCATTCCAATGTGTCAGCAAAGTCTATTAATACTTTGCATCCAATTGGCCTCTGTCTCATTAGTAAAAGCTTCACATACAGTGGTCCACTAGAATTTAATTATGCTCCAAGATATTTTCCATCTACTACCCTCAGAAGTTGAGAAGTTTTAAGAATGGAAGGTATACAACCCTCATCCTATATCTATCACCACGTCCATAAATACACAAATGTGAGTCATGCATTTCCATAAGAAAATCCATGATGATCAAAAAATGAAATACTATTTAGGTCACTACACAGTTAGCTTTGTGGGAAAGAGTTGTGCCACCAATGCAAAGGTAAGTCCTTCAAATTCACTCTCTGCTGCATGGGATCAAGATGGGCACTCTCATCTCATAGAGTTTATTGCTTGGTAAGTAAGACAATGGTATGGCTAATGTTGAAGATTCAAAGTGTTCACAATGCCAGGAAAAGAAGAAGAAAAAAAGAAATGGTATAATGGTGAAAACCTTGCCTACCATTTCCTAAACATGTGTCATGTATGAAATAGAGCTGGTTTCCTAAAGATTTTCTCAGTAAAGTCTTAAATCAAAGTGAACCAAAGAGCTTATAAACAGTTTCTCTCAGAATCTCATTTCATAGTTGATCACACTAAGGTTCAAAGAGATTAAATGATTTCTTTTGCTCAAGGCAGCCTAGTTCTCGTAACCAAAAAATCCAGAATTCATTTCCAGCTCCCAGTGCTAAGCTCCAGGTTCTTTTGCTCTATGACGTCACAGTGCCAATATAGTAAATAATTCATGAAAACAAAGATAAGGATCATTTGTAAAACTATTTTTATTGTATTTCCGAGATATTGAGAAAATGCATAAACTCATATTATATAATATTTCACAGAGATTGGGAAAAAAATAAGGACTAGATGGTGTCATCTGTAAAGAGTTGTACCACTAATGGAAAGGCTGCACCTCCCTGGTGGTTCAAATGCACCAGCAGCTCGAAGGGAGAAAGAGGAGATCTGTGCAATTTACAGTTTCCAAAATCGGCTGGGGAGTCAGCAATGAGTCTGTTCTGACTTGATGGAAATGAAACTTTTGAGTTTCTAGGCTTAAGCTACAAGCTGAAGCATAAAAGTCCACTTTGTTCATAGAGGAGTCTGGTCTGTGCTCCCAGTAAAATGATAGTGAGAATGCACTCAGAGTAAGTCTTGGGACTCCAAACATGACCCTGAGAGGTAGTCTACGATATATGAAGTCAGCTCAGAAGTTCTATTTCAGTACTTCAGATCATTTGAAGATTCACCATTATCTGATCTTCCTCAAAAGTATTCTAAAGTCAGTACTAGGGAGAAAGGGTAAATTTTTTAAATTTCTAATAATCTCAGAAGTAATGTCATGTTTGTCTATATACCAGACATTGAATGGCAAAGTTTCAAATCAAGACCATTCCATTGAAGAGAGCCTGTAGAGCCAGAACTCTGGTTCAGAGCCCAGAAAACCAATCAACGACCTTCGGTACGAATAGCATAAAGTGGGAATACAGCCAAGAAGTCATTCAGTGATCTTTCAAGAATAAGGAACAGAAGACAAGTAAAAGAGAGAATCTACAGACAAAAAACTTGTCATCTCTTTTTTGGGCAAAACAAACACATCAGTTCAGTGGACAGATGTATACTAATATTTCTGGATTACACAATATTATAGTTAATTTTATGATGCTTCTAGGAGGCCTATTTCTGTCTTCACGGAAGAATGTAACTTAGAAAAATATCTTAGAGAAATTTAGCACCAAATTTAATAACTCTGAGTGCAATGGGACTAAAGATTTGTCAATGAACAATTGTTTCTCACTGGACTTATACTTCTAGGAAAGAAGGCAATGGTAGATTTTTAAAAAATATTATTGACAAACTATTTTCTTAGTTATAAAATTGAAGTCTATGGGGGAGAGAATAGTCTAAAAGTATTATATTTTAGGGCATTATTTTTATTGTAGGAGTATGCAATGAGGGTTGTAGAGTGGATTATATTTGGGGCTAGGGGGTGAGGTTTGGGGAGGTGCGGGGGGGATTGTGTACCAATGAGGGAGTTTTTCTTTTGCTTTTCAAGGATAGGAGCAAATGGGGGGGAGGGGGGAGGGGTTTGTGCAGGGAGAAGGGTGCAACAATGAATGAATGGAATCCCAAAATCTCTGTAGATATTCATTGAAATGAAAAATAAACAACCTAAATTTAAAAAAAATTTTATGAAATTAAAACCCAGCTTCTGTTACAAGACACAGTAGTCTAAGTCAGTTTACTAAGTAGCTGTGTTTACATGCAGTTGAGACCTTTATCTCTTGCTAGCATGAAAAAAAGAAAACCAATTATGCATGCAATGAAATTTAAGAAGGTATTTGTATTCCCTGATCCCTGAATATATGTGTCACAGAGAAGCTTCAGTCAAGGCTGTCAACTCTCCCCTCAACTTTCTGGAGAGAGAAAGTCACTGTGTGAACCTAATTATTACTATTAGGATCGAGTTCTGCCCTTTCCTTAGCAGCTGTGATTCTATATTAGGGCATTAGAGAAAAAACACCTCATTAAAGTTCTCAGAGAAGAAACGTGTACAGGATGATAAAATGTTGTCTACCAGCCAACTCATCACATCTGTTTACGTAAGACTTACATATAAACATAAGACCTGGAAGTTCCATATTAGAATCCTCATGTTTCCTATGGGTGACTAACATTGATTCCTGGTCAAAGTGACTCTTGTGTAGCCACCACTCAACTAACTGTGGACGGCTGTGCTTTGCTGTAGTTGCTGAGCTATTTTCAGTTGGGCTTCTAAACTAAGATGGACTAGAAAGAAAGGTCTGGGAATTTGCTTCTGAAAATAGTATTGTGAAAACCCTTTGGACCACAGTGGTTAAAATATGTAACCACACGTGGATGACACAAGACAAGTAAGCATTTGCTTCACTGTTTTGTAGCTGTTAGGGAGCACCCGCTACAGAGTTGTGGACAACAATAAAATACACATACAGCCTCTGAGCCAGCCACTGCAGCACCTTTGTTCTAAAAGATTGCTTGGAATCCACCAAGAACTTGCCTTTGAAAGACGTGAATACTATTAATATCAACAGATTACTGTTGGAAGCCATTTACCACCATCAAGTGATTTCTCATTTGTCTGGCTGAGACACAAAAAAGTAAAGCAACTCATTTCTCAAGGACTCTGAAAACAACAAAGTTAAATATAAAGAAAGCAGGAGGGAAAGCATAGGCCATCATCCTCATTTTCTAGTATTAACAAGCAAAGGCAAACTTAACTTTGTCTCATAAAACCAAAGTGATTCATGAAGTACACAACAAGTTACTGAGGAAATTGCTTTCACTAAGTTGTATTAATATATAACTGTTAGTGAGACTAAGGTGCACCTGATGCAGGCCCTGGTCTTCGCAATTACTTGCTATGCATCAGAGAGCTGGCAATGGGATGATTGAAGAAGAGTAGATGCCTTCGCATTGTGGTGCTGGAGAAGTCTTGAACATACCATGGACTGCCAAGAGAACTAACAGGTCTGTTCTGGAAAGGGTGAAAACAAGTTTCTCCTTGGGGGTAAGGATTTTGAAACTCTGTCTCACATACTTTGGTCACATGGCCAGGAGGGACCAGTCCCTGAAAAAGGACATCATGCTCAAAAGGGTGGAGGAACTTCACAGGAGAGAAAGACCCCGCATGAGATGGACTGACTCAGTAACTGTGGTAATGGGAGAAGGTGTGGTGGAGTCAGTGAGACTGGCTCAGGACAGGGCAAGCTTCAAAGCTGTTGTACATTGCATTGCTATGAGTTGTGGGTGACTCGACAGAACCTAACAACAATAACAACAAATGTTTAAACTCTTTAACTGTGTCCAGCACAGAAATAATTTTTATACAAATAATGTGATTTAGTGATACTTTGGGAAAATGGAAATTTCTATAAATTCATGCATGCAAATAAGATAAGCCAACAGACAAGTTAAAAGACCACAGTGACATACTTTGGGAGGTAAAAGTAGAAATAAAAACCTAAGTAGCTCAAGATAACATCTAATATGGTTGTGTTTTAGTGAAGCACAGACCACAAAAAAATGCTGGTTTCCACTTAAGAAAGACATTTGTTTTCAGAGTGAAAGTATTTTGTCAAGATAGAAATAGTTTTGCAGAAATTTCCTAACCTTATGTAACAGGTACTACCACTGATCTTTCTTCCAAAGTTTCTCTGGCTTGATTTTTTTTTGTTAATGAAATATGATAAAATATTAATTCAAGATGCCAAAATATATACATAAACAGAAACACTGCAGCACGTTAGTTCTAATATAATTGCAGGATGTTGGCTCCACTCCTAGATAATTATTGCATTAGTTAGCTCGAGCTCCCTATAGGGTTATGCAATTTTTTAAAGTAGTTAGACCAGATATCCTGTCCATGGGAAAGTCATTTGTGTGCAGGCCCACATCAGCTGGACATTTGTAGGAGATAACAAGCCTTTTTCTCTGCTGTTCCAACTACAGTGTATATGGAACATGCAGGCAACCAGCCAAAGTAGGAGATGGAGAACAGCTGATAAATCCAACATGTTAAATGATGTCAAAGAACCCAAAACTCTTTCAAGACTTCACGAAGAAAGGCAATAAATGAACCTACCTTTTGAGGGCTTTTACTGCCCCTTGGAAAACAGTAAGAAGAATTTCTCAGAGAATGGGGTTGAGAGAGCAACTTCTACACATCACAAGTTGGCAGTTTGGAAAAGAGAAATCATGGATCTAATTTATTCCTTTTGAGAAACAAAATCCAGGTACATCAAAGAGCCAAATCCTTTAGAACAGTCACATTATGTCTGATCAATATGAAGAGATGCTTAGCTATTTCACACTTAATAAAATAGTCAAAGTGAAAAGAACCTTGTCTTTCTTTTGCCCTGAAATTCTACTGCTCATCACTTAAGAGTGAAATCTGGCATCTGGATTTTGCTGGCCAGTTTTCCCAATACTGGTTAAAAAAAAAATTAAAAAAAAATTTCCAGGATCTATAAGCCTAGCTTCAAAATCAAGCTTCACAAAACGCAATACACTATTACAGAAGGGAAAGACCTATTTATTACCTTGTGAACTGTAAATAGAAAAATGGATTAGGCGCACATAAGTCTGTAGGTCAAACCACTTCTAACCAATCATTCAGTTCCAGTCTTTTAATGCTGATATAAGACTGCATTTAATAGCTTTAAAAAAGATACATGTGGTACACTATCAAGAGTTGTTCCAGAATCTTTTCCCACATCCATACTCATCAATACCCTGTCTCTCAAGGTATCTTGTAGATTCCACCACATTTTTTTATAAGTTTGTTCCTTTGGTGTAGCATTATCACAGTATCAAAGCAATGTGGAGCTATATAATTTAAAAGATAAGAGGGTTTGGTTTTGTTTTTCTGCCCAGACTCATAAAACATGAGTTATGATAAAACCAAACATTAGCTACCATTTACAGCCAGTGCTCTATGAACTGACGGAGCTGTTACTTTAAAGCTTTGCTCTAAATAAAACAATATTTCAGGTTTGCGAAGACAAATAGCTAGGGCCATGTCCTTCTCCAAGGACTAACGCCACCTGAGCTCTGTTGGTTGTCTTGGTTTATATTTGGACACCAACTAAATGGCAGAACAAAATAAAATTTAAAAATAAGTAACCCAAAACTCAAGCAGGCTCAGGAACCACATTGACATTCACTAACAAAAATGAGTTCAGTTCTTTTATATCTGCAATTTAAATAAAGATAAAACAACGGGGGGGGGGGGGAATCACCAAAAACCAAAAGCTGGATGGTCATCATTAGAAAGATTTCCAGAAAGCATTTCTTCATGTACCTTTCTACAGAACAGCTATAATTGAACCATTTTGAAGTGATGACAATTACAGGCGTAAAACATTTGTACCATCTACCTTTCCACATCCCACATAGCTAAGGGCAGCTAAAACAACCAACAATTATAGCTTTCTGCTTTAAGTACTGAACCTTCTGTAAAGAAAAAAAGTCATTGCCAATCTTGTAAACCTAAATAACTACTGTATGCTTCATTTCTTTCTTCCTGTGCACCGTTCCTATAATTTACAATTTTCTAAAAAAAGACATCACTAATAATCACACACATTCTGTCAAAGCTAACAATAAAAAAAAAGTTCTACTCTTAATCCTGATATACAAACAGCAGGCCTCCTTTCATATCCACCCTTGGTGCAGCTCTTAAAAGGACAAAAAATAGTTTATATTTATATATTCTCTGTCTGTCTGTATCTCTCTGTGTCTCTCTTTCTCTGTCTCTCTCTATACACACACACACACACGTATATAGACAATATATTACCACAGAAATGAAGGACTTGAGGAATTTATTACCTTTTATAACAAAAAAAAATTCTTTTCAGGCACATATATATGTACTGCTAACAGTTAATTCTTATGGGGGGAAAAGTATGCTATCCTCTTTTTTTTCAATATAAATATATACCAGAAAAAAATGAAACTATATTTTTTAAGTAAAAGTTGGGTGAAAGACTCAATTTAAGATCAGACTCTATCTCCAGTGCCGGGTCTTTGTTCTTGTTTTTATGTTCAACAATATTGCTTTCTGTATTATTGGACAGTAACATGTCAATTAGCTAAGCCTAATAAGAATTTAAAGAATTTATTTAATTATACACCTAGTTTTACTGCTTTGCCTAAGATCATTGTCACCTCCTATAAAATACTTTTCATTAAAAAAGGCCATTTCTTCAGGCCTTTGATGGAGCATAATTAGCTTTTGTGACATATCAAAGTCACCTTGCAACACTAACTCTGTGTTCTCTCACTAAAGCCAGGTGTGCTGTTCCATGCCTTTTTTCTTTCCAGTGCGAACAGAACTGTTGACGGATGCCTCTGTAGTTTAATATTTGACAGTAGGTGCAAGTAAATAACATTTTTTTATTTCAAAAACTATAATACATAGTGATAATGAAGAGCAGAGGCAGCTTTTCCATTTACAACATGTCTATAAATTTTGGCAGGAAATTGAAACTAATTTAATATGTGAAGTCTAAGGAAGTTACTCAGTTCTAAGAGCCCACAAGAAACAGTTCGACTGCTGTAGCTAGAATTTGTTATGAATCAAAGAAAAACAATGTAGAGCTCCTAGCTGGTGTTTCCAAACCAACACATGGCATTTGGCTACCCTGCAGTAGAAACAGTGAGTGCTCTTGTGTAAGGACTTACTGCAATTATTGTTATTACGAAACAAACCTTAATTTGCTGCACCTCCATTACTTCGTAAAATCACTAGTGTTTTCCTGTTCCAATACATAAAGTCACTGTAGACAGAACTTCCATGAAACACATGGCACCTGGGTTGACATTTCTGGTAGTGACAAAAAGAGCTATATACTTCATTTAAGTAAATCCACAATGCAAATATTCTATAATGACGAGCTATCATTTATATAACTGATATCCTCAAATTAAACACTTTTCAATCAAGGCTTCAGACAGTGTAAAGCAGAGAGATGTAAGTGAAATTAATACCACATAATTTAAAATTGGACCAGAATTATATATGGTTACAAACCAACCGAAGGAAAGGAAGACCATGAGTGGCTGGAGGTTAGTCTCCTGGAAAGGGGCCTCCATGCATGACGGTGGCACAACTTCCAGAGCAGAGGCAGAGCCACAACTTGCCTCATGGCAACCCATGTTACTTCTACATGTCTGCTAAGATTAAGAGTATCTCAGGTATTTCTAAGCCGTTTGTGTGTGTACATATAAAATACTCAAAAGTCCTTTATTTTTTTATCTTAAAAGCTATCTATCTCCAATTTATTAAACATAGTAAAAAACTTTCATTTTATCTACAGAAACGTTCATTAATAAGTAATTTCAAGAAAATATTTCTGTTTGTACTAGAGTTCATAGCTTTTATCAAGATGGGTTTAGTTATGGGCGTTCTATTTACAAAGAGGGTCCTATATATGAGTCCCTGGATTATTGCTCTTTAAGAGACAAAAGGTTTCAACTGAAATGTTTCCAATGTTCTTCTTGAATGCAGTGTGTATTTTTTGCTTGTCATTTTACTGAAGATCCAGTGCCTGGGGGAAGAACGGCTAGCATACTCTTTCCAGAGGCTGAAGTCAACCACTAACAACTGGTTTCTGGCTGAATACAGTTCCCTCTTCAATACAGATCCTAAAAACTTGGCCTGAGAAGAGAATCGTAAGAGTAGGAAGGCAGAATTTGAGAGAAGACCTTGCATAGGTCTTTGAAGAAATCTTACTTTCCACTAATCCCCATGGAGGCTCTTTTAGTACAAAGGGAAACCACAAAGTCTTCTAGTATAGTTGTTTCTTGCTCAGTACCACTGGGGTCTTTAGTAACTGGCTCACAAATTAACAGTAAAATTTTAAGAATTAATTGACAGTTCACATACCTAGAAATATGAGGGAGAACTAATAAAAATTTTAAAATTAATTTAAGATTTAAAAAAATGCCTGCTGCAGATGAAGTGTTGTTCTTGTTATTATGTGCCGTCAAGTCACCTGTAACCCACAGTGACACTGTGTACAGAAGCCCTGAAGCCTACCCTATCCTGAGCCAGTTGCACTGATTCCACCATTGCCCCCGTTATTGTATCAATCTATCTCTTCCAGAGTCTTCCTCTCCTGTGCCATCCCTCCACCCTTTCAAGTATGATGTCCTTTTCCAAGGACTGGTACCTCCTGGCCACATGCCCAAAGTATGTGAGCCTGAGCTTCAAAATCCTAGCCTTCAAAGAGAAACTTGGTTTCACCCTCTCCAAGACAGACATGTTTGATTTCTTGGTGGTCCATGTATGTTCACGACTCTTTTCCAGCACCACCCCTCAAAGGCATCAATTCTTCTGTCATCCTTAGTCATTGTACTTTGATGCATAGCAAGTAATTGTGAAGAACATGGCCTGGATCAGGGGCACCTTAGTCTCTAGACTGACATCACTTTATTTCAGTACTCTAGAAGGGTCCCTGACAGGATATTTTCTCAGTGCAATTTGTCTTTTGATTTCCTGACTGGTGGTGCTAACTAAGATTGTGGATTGTGGAGCCGGGCAGGCTGTAATTGTTAACAACCTCAATCTTTTCCCCATCTATCATGGTGTTGTAAACTGGCCCAGTGTTAAGAAATTTTGTCTTCCTGATGTTGAGCCTCAATCCATATTGAAGACTACAGTCCTTGACCTTCTGCAGCAAGCGCTTCAGGTACTCCTCAGTTTTGGCAAGCAAGGTGGTATCATCCACATAATGTAGGATACCGATGAATCCTCCTCTAATCCTCATGCCACAGTCCTACTCATAAAGCCCAGCTTCCCAAATGGTCTGTTCTATATAGATTGGAAAGGTATGAACACAGTATGCGTATGTATTCCTGATGCACACCTTTTGTGATTTTGAACCATGCAGTGTCTCCTAGCTCTGTTCTGAGGACTGCTTCCTGGTCCAAGCACAAGCTTTAAAAAGTTTATCAAACAAATATAACTTCTTTCCAGGCAATACCTCTTTCCAAGTGTTGTTATAGGTAGGTACTTTCAAGGTGACTGTGAATTATAGCAAGCCTATGAACAACAGATCTGAACCTTGACCTATCCTCATAATCGCTGGCATACTTCAGTCCACTGTAACAGGCACTGTGTCAAACCATCTCAATGAGGCTCTTCCCCTCTTTCACTAATGTTCTACCTTTAAATATGATTGCCTTTCTTCAAGTAAAGGTCCCACCTAACAACATATTCAAAATATATCAAATGAAGTTTTATCATCCTTGCCTCCAGGAGCACTCTGGTTCCATATTCTCTAAGACATATTTGTTTGATCTCTTGAAGGTTGTTGGGATATTCAATACTCTACTCCAATACTACAGCTCAAAGGTATCGATTCTTCTTTGTTATTTATGGTACAAGCTTTTGACGCATGTTGTTGTTATGTGCCATTGAGTCACCTGCGACTCACAGCGACCTTATGTACAATAGCTCTGAATCCTGCCCTCTCCTGAGTCAATCTCATCAGGTCTGACAGATTTAATCCTAGTTTAGTCACTGAGTCAATCCATCTCATCCTAGGTCTTACTTTCCTGCACTGTCCCTCCTTCCTTCCAAGCATGATGTCCTTCTCCAAGGACTGGTCCCTCCTAGTCACACGCTCAAATTATGAGACAAAGCTTCAAAATCCTTCCCTCCAAGGAGCAGCTTGGTTTTACCTTCTTTATGACAGATCCATTTGTTCTCCGTGCCGTCTGCAGTATGTTGAACACTCTTCTTCAGCATCACAACTCAAAGGCATCAATACTTCGTCTATCATCCTTAGTCACTGTGCAGCTCTATGATGCATGGCAAGTAACTGCGAAGACCATGGCCTGAATCCGGTACATCTTAGTCTGATATATACCAAGCAAGTATTGTCATCCTTATTGATCATTGAAGCTTCTTCATAGCAAGTAACTGAAAATATCATGGCTTGAATCTAGTGCTCCTTAGTCTTTAAAGTGACATCTTGGCTCTTTAGTTATTTGGAGAGATATGTAATACCAGATTTTCTCAATGCAATACATCTTTTGATTTCTTGGAAAATGTTACCAGGTGTGTTGATTGTGGATCATTATGAAATCATTAACTATTTCATTCTTTATCCAGCATCATGATGCTGTCTACTAACCCAATGGTAAGGATTTTTGTCTTTTTTTAAAATGTTGAGATGCAGTCCATATTGAAGACTGTGGTCTTTCTTTTCTTTTTTTCCTCCTTTCCTTTCCCTTTTTCCTTCCCTCCTTCCCTCCCTTCCCTCCTCCCTCCCTTCCTTCCTTCCTTCTTCTATAGTTTTTTATCTTCTGCAGCAAACATTTCAAGTCCTCTTTGCTTTCAGCAAGCAAGTTTCCATCTGAATAGTGCAGGCTGTTGATGAACCTTCTTCTACTCCTGATGTCATATTCTTCTTCATAAAGTCAATCTTCTAAAAGAAGATGCTCAACATACAGAGTGTATGGGTATAGACAAAGAATACAGCCTTGATAAATACTTTTCCTTTATTGATTTTGAATCATGGAGTGTCCCCTTGTTCTATGTAGACAACAGCTTTTGGCCTTGGTATAGATTTCACAAGAACACAATAAAGAGTTCTGGGCTTCCCATTCTTCTCAACATTAGTCATAATTTGTTAGGATCCTCATAGTCAATTTTTGTTTCAAAATCAACAAAAAAAAATCAATAGGCATCCTTCTGGTGTTCTCTATTTTAGGCCAAGAATCATCTGACATTAGCAGTGACATCCCTGATGCCCCTTCTAAATCCAGCTTGAATTTCTGGCAGTTCTTTGTTGATGTATTATTGTTCTAGTCACTTTTTAGAAAAGTAATCTTCAGCAAAATTTTCCTTGCATAGGGTATTAATGATATTGGTCATTAATCCCCATATTCTGTTGGATCACCTTTTTTGGGAATGGAAAAAAATAAGCATCTCTTTCAATCAGTTGGTTAGGTCCTACAAATCCCTGCCACAGTCTTGCAGAGCACATCAGGGCTGTATTTATTTACTGAAACATGTCAGTTAAAATTGTATCAATTCCTAAGGCCTTGTTTTTTGCTTTTCTGGTTTTTGCCAATGTTTCCAATGCAGCTTGAAAATAGTGCCAGCCAAAATGCTTTACCATGCTACTCAAAGGGTGGTACCATACTAGGCACAGGCTTAGACCTCACTGTAAGTGGGCACTCATTAGAAGTGTAGTGTCTAAGTACCCCAATACCCTCATCATCCAAGACAGGCTTAATCAGTAATGCATTTTACCACAGTCTCTGATTTGTGGTGCTGGACAGCAGTACTGACTATCCCATGGACTGTCCAAAGAACTAACAGATATGTCTTGGAAAAAGTGCCACCAGAGTCCTCCTTGGTGGCAAAGATGGCAAAGTTTTGCCTTCTACTTTGGACGTGTTGCTAGAAGAGGCTATTCCTTAGAAAGGGAGATCATGCCTGACAAGGCGGAGGGTCAGTGAAAGAGAAGAAGGCCTAAGATATGGACTGATACAGTAACCGCGGCAAAGGGCTTGTGAGTGTTAGAGATAATCAGGATGGTTCAGGATAGGACAGGGTTCAGATCTATTGTTCATTGGGTTGCTATGAGTTGTACTCAACTTGTTGGCAGTTTTCACATTCACGTGTGAGAAGCATTGTTCTTGCAGAACCCATCTGAAGATTTCTACAAGATGTCTTGGCCATTTACACGTCCTAACTTTATGTTCATCCTCATAGATATTGTTTGTTGTTACATGCTGTTGAGTTGGAACTGACTCATAGCTGGCATGCCAGTGAGTTTTAGGAGACTTTTAATTACACATGAAAAGAATGCCCATCATTCTCCAGGTGGGCAAGTGGTGAACTCAAACCATGTGCTTGTGGGAAGAAATGAACTCCGTTCTACTAGGGCCACCAGAGCTCCATCTATTGAAGCAATCACAAAAGGATATTTTTTTAAAGATTTGAGCAAAATAAAAAACTAAAATCCTTTTCGAAATCACTATCAGATCATTTTTGCAGTCACCAAGAGTTGAGACAGCTAACAAGTACTTATTAAAGCCAACCAAGCACCACTTCCATGTACCACTTCCACACTGATTACTTTTTAGAAACAGTATTTGTAGGGAACACTGTTTATCCCCTCTCGATTTGAGAAGCAAGTAAGAACAGAGAAAGAGATTAACATTTAAATAGATGCAATTCCCAGTAAGAGATATGGGTGAAAGTCCACCAGTGACTTAAAAAGTCAGAAAAGACATAAAAAAAAAAGATTTAAAAAAAAAGGTAGACTTCAAATACATATTTTATTTCCATAGCATTGGTCAAATTAGGCAAATGAAAATCATCCAGGCAGTTATATCCAAATAACTGAATGGCACAGAACAAAAACTAATCCAATTAGAGAATCACACAGAAGAATTTATTACAATTAGTACCTCAAAGCAAGCAGATGACCTTTAGCAAACTTTTGTCCTAACAGCTATTAAGCAGTAGGACAGCAGTCTGTGCATATTTCTCAGGACTTAACCACACTGAATAGAAAGCTGAGACAACTGCACAGCTGGCCTAACAGAGAGCTGAGCAGAAAGCAAAACAAACCCTCTGAGGACTAACAGCATTTTCTCCCAAAGTGTTCTGTAGGCATGGACAAGATTCAATGATGAGACTTCTAAACATCCTTATATATATGGAGACTGTGGAAGTTGTTCTAAATAAAACCTTCTCAAAAAAAAAAAGCTTAAATAATTTTTCTGAAAATCTATATTTTTATATCACTGTGTGAGTGTGTGTGTGTATATGTGTGTGTATACACACACACATATACACACACACACATATACATACGTAGGAGGTATATACTACATATACATTATATAGACATCATTCCATATACGTATGCATATATAATTACAAGTCATATGTAATTATATACTATATGTAATACATACATACACATATACAAACTTAAAGAGTGGAGGATATGTGTATGGATGTGATAAGACTAGAAATTCAATGTTGAAAAGAATTCTGTACTCTCTTCTATCATATTCTGAAGTTTGCAGATTTTTAAGAGAATAATTCTGTTTTAAAAAGAAAAAAAGCTTTTAAAGATAAATCAGTCAATCTGGCTTTGATTAATTAAAGGTTAGTTGTATCAGTAGTTTATGATTTCCCCCCTCCCCTTTGGTTCTTATTTAGAGAGTTTTTGTGCTTATTCTGAGCTGCTCAGTAACAAATAATTACAAAATCATAGATATATCTGGCCACTTAAATGACAAGGTTTTTGAAAGTTTAGGATTTTTTTTTTAACATTCTCCTAAAGAGCAAAAGTCCAAGAGGGTGTAAAAATTTGGCATTTCTAAGTCAGAAACAAGTCTGTGGAAAAGCCACTAACCTTGTATGCATTTACAAAAGATCTCACAGCTCCATCTAGCTCTGGATTAGGGAATTCAGGGAAAGATACATTCAGGGAACGTTATACAATGACTCCCATCAAGACTTCACTGAAACATAAAAGGGATTTCAGTGCCTGTCAAAACCAGACCATTAAGCAGGCACTGAGTTTATGAGTGCAGGAGATTTGTCAATTAACACTGATTAAAAAGAATATTCATTAGTTAATTGACAGTTGATTTTCTAAATAAAGAAATCATTCATATCATTATTATTTACTTTTCTGTACTTCATTTTTTAAAAATAGAACAGATAGGTGAGGATGGATTAGAAGTATTTTTTTCTACGTAAGTTTCTTCTGTCTCATATGCTGTTATCAGTGGTTTGAGTTTCTTTCTTGAGGTTAGAAGTTAAACTAAGAGGAAGGTACTTTTGCAATTGAAATCCATATGAGAGTCAGGATAGGTTAAGAAATATGGCACTATTATTATTCCAATGATAAAATATTTTAAATTGTCTACAATGTCCAGTAGAGAGAAGATAAATTTACTTGCAGTCTGCAAAAAGTTCACAAAAAAGCAAATGCAATTTATTACAAGATACAAACATCTCCTTACTATGAAAACACAAAATAAATAATACAATAACCTGCAAATGAAAGTATGTCTAGGAAAATAACTATGTGCCTAAAAAAGAAAGGAAGTACCAGTAATACAATTTATTTTAAACCTAATTTATCTGAAAAATATCCAAATGAAACGGAGGTGGTGGTGTTGACTGCCTTTGTGTTCAGTATGACTCATAGCAACCCTAGAAACAAAAGGCCTGAAGCCCCTCTACCATTATCGACATGTATCAGATAGAATATCCGACATGTATCAAAGTTAATAGAATATCCAGAGGCATGTTGTTTAGGAAGTGTATGCCACCGCTGCTTTAAAAAAAAAATGAAACTATATGACGTAAAAATTAAGAATGTGAAGTACATATTTACTGTTATAAAGTTAAACAGTATCTTAATTCTTTTATGACAATGTTTTCAAAATATTTCATGTATTATATATGGTCAAGAAAGTCCAATTTCACTGTATACCATGGTACTAAACAGCTCAAAATAAGTATAAACATGAAAGAATATTGGCATTTGAATAATTTTAACTAGCTAGATTTTAAATATAACACTCAAATACACAAAAAGAAATATTACCTATCTTTCTCTTTTACTTGCAACTGATTTTTGTAGTTTTTTTTTACTCTACTGAAGTACAATAACATGTCCAAGTTAATTTTATATAGAACAGCATAAGAGTATTTAATTAATTGTTATTCTTACATACTCCTCGATATGAGTATTGCTTTTCTAATTTTGTCTATCTGAGGGTTCAGATGACTCTAATCAATCTGGACACTCCTAGTTTGTAAAAACGAATCTTTCCAGTTCTACTAAATACTTAAGCATTCTTCACTCTTCACCTTTCAGATCTTTGTTTCCTTGTGTATTATCTATACTGCCATTTAAAGTCACACATTTACCACCTACAGCTCTGTATTACTGAAACCTTCTCCAAAGTAACAACAACAACAACAACAACATCTTCCTTGGGTCTAACAAGCACCTTTCCTCCTAGTTAATCCTGATACATTCCTTATGACTGACACTGGTACAACACCATAAAGAAAAAAAAATGTTCCTTATTGCAACAACTCTAAAGATCAAGCTTGTCATTCAAGGTCTTCTCAGCCTGCATATTATCTTTTCATCACAGACTGCATCCTCATATTTGACCATCAACTCTTTGTTTTGGTCTTGGCTTAAGCATACCCCACACTAGGAAGGTCTTCTCCATTTCTCTTCACTAATGCAGATAATTCCTATCAAATTTAAGTATTCAACAAAGACTTTTTTTCATGATTATTCCAGTCCTCAATAGTGTCTCTGTCCTCAAAATCCCCATAGTATTTTCATATAAAGCTTATTTATCTCTTGGGGGAATTAAAAAAAACATATATATATATATATATATATATATATATACACACACACACACACACACACACAGGACCAAAAGATACTGTATCTTTCCAGAGGGAGATCATAGTTGTGTTATTAGTGAGATAGTCAGCTTTGCCTTACCCCACATTTCCATTATGCATTACTTCCTGGCATTTTTTAATGGTGGGGAATTAATAGACTTCTGATACAAACAGATCAGCTGTGTGACCATCAGTTTTCTCATCTATGTGACAGAATTGTGATCATTTCTTGCACACTTTAAGGAAAAAATCCTTAATGGGAAGCTAAAGACTAACTGAATATTATCTCATACCTCTCCTACATTGCCAAAACTCAACATCTAAACAATGCACAAACATTTCCAGGGTCAAAAACCAACTTCAAACTTCAAGATGCAATGCTGAGAGATGATATGGTCAAAATCTTGAATGATCTAGATAGCATTAAAAGACAAGGGAAGGAATACATACAATCACTGTACCAAGAAGAACTAGTCGACCCTGAACAATTTCAGGAAATACCAAATGAATGAGAGCTAATAGTAATGAAGGAAGAAGTTCAAGCTGCACTGAAGACACTGGCAAAATAAAAGGCCCAGCAATCGATAGAATACCAATTCACATGTTTCACTTAACAGATGCACTCCCAGATGTGCTCACTGGTCTAAGCCAGGAAATTTGGGGAACAGCTGTCCTGACTGGAAGAGATTCGTTATTTGATCCTACTCCCATAAAAAGGTGATCCTAGAGAATGTGGAAATCATTGAACAATATAATCAACATATCCTGCAAGCAAAATATTGCTGAAGATTATTTTAAAATAGCTAGAACAGAACACTAAGAGAGAAATGCCAGGAGTACAAGTTGGATTTTGAAGACTTCATGGCTCCAGGGATATCTACTGATGTTAGATGAAACTTAGCAGAACAGAGAAAGTACCAGAAGAATGTCTATTTGTGCTTTACTGCCTTGGCAAAAGCATTTGACTGTGTGGATCATAACTAACCATAGATATCATTGAGAAGAATGAGAATCCAAGAGCATTAAATTATTCTCATGTGAAACCTACACCTAGATCAAGAAGCTGTCATCTGAAAAGAGCAAGGAAACACTGCATGATTTAAAAATCAGGAAAGATGTATATTAAATCCTTTCTCCATACCTATTCAATCTCTATGCTGAGCAAATAATTACAGAAGCGGAACTCTATGAAGAAGAATGTGGTGTCAGGATTGAAGAAAGAGGCATCAACAACCTGTGATATACAGATGACAAATCCTTCACGCTCAAAGTGAGGACTTGAAATGTTTGCTGCAGAAAATCAAAGAAAACAGTCTTCAATATGGATTGCAACTCAACATCAAGAAGACAAGAATCTTCAACACTGGACCAATGAGCAACATCATGATAGATGGAGAAGAGATTAAAATTTTCAATGATTTCACCTTATTTTGGTCAATAATCAACAGTATTAACAGTCAAGAGATCAGGAGATGTATTGCACTGGGCAAGTCTGCTGTCAGAGATCTCTCCACATTATGGAAGAGCAATGATGTCAGGTGAATTTACTCCTGATTAAGGTGATCATCTTTTTATCACTTGCTATGCATCTGCGAGCTAGACAATGAATAAAGTTGAGAGTAGACGAATTGGTGCCTTTGTTTTGTGGCTTTGCAGAAGATTACTGAACACCCCATGGACTTCCAAAAGAACAAACATGTCTCAGGTGAAGTGCAGCCAGTGTGCTCCTTGGAGACAAGGAGGGAAAGCTTTGTCTGACATATTTTGGACATGTTGCTAGGAGAGATTATTCATGAAGAAGGGACATTATGCTTGAAAAGTAGGAGGGCTGGTGAATGAGAGAAAGCCCTTTAATGAGATAAACTGACACAGTAAATACAGCAATGGGCTCAGGTGTGTTAGAGATTATGGGAATGGCACAGGCTAGGCCAGGGTTCAGATCTACTGTTCACAGAGTCATTGCGAGTCCCACTCAGTTTGACAGCACCTAATAAAAACAATTGAAAAATTTCAAATTAATTAATATCATTTTATAATATTAGCTACAATCGTTTGAATTACTTTTAAAAAAATCAACTTAAAAAAACCCACAAAAAACCCCAGTTACTCTAAACACAAATCAGAGCAGTAATATTGACTGCCAAAACTCTCTCCCACAGAGTGTCTGGTGAGTTCAAACCACTGACCCTTTGTTAACAGTTAAGGACTTTAACTACTGCTCAACAAGGGCTCCTAGTACAGCTACCAAGTCAAATCAAATTAAATTCCATGATGGTGATTTGCTTCCAACCTGGTTAACTGACCAGTGAGGTTCCAAGGCTATATATTTTTAGGGACCTAAATAGTCCATATTTCCCCCATAATACTAGTGGATTTGAATAAAAATTTTTTATTACTAATCAATAGTTTTTATTGTTATAAAAAAATGCACTTACTGCAGAGGGTCAAGGACTGCAGCCTTCAATATGGACTGAGGCTCATGTCAAGAAGACAAAAATTCTCACCACTGGACCAATCGATAGCATCAGGATGGATGGCGAAGAGATCGAGATTGTTCACAGCTTCAGTTTGCTCGTCTCCACGATCAACACTCTTGACACCAGTAGCCAGGAAATCAAAAAACGTATTGCGATGGGAAAGTCTGCGGTTAGGGACCTCTCCAAAATACTCAAGAGCAACAGTGTCTCTCTGGAGACTAAGGTCCGCCTGATACAGGCCATGGTTTTTGCAATCACTTGTTATGTATCAGAGAGTTGGACAATGACTAGGGAGGATAGAAGGAGAATTAACACCTTTGAGCTGTGGTGCTGGAGAAGAGTATTGAATGTACCATGGACTGCCAAGAAAACAGTGCCATCGTAGAGAGGATTAAACCAGGCTGCTCCTTGGAGGCAAGGATTCTGGGGCTTTGTCTGACATACTTTGGACATGTTGTAAGGAGAGACAGGTCTTTAGAGAGGAACATCATGCTGGGTAGAGTAGAGGGACAGTGCAGAAGGGGAAGACCCTCTATGAGGTGGATTGATTCAGTGACTGGGGCACTCGGGATGGTGTGTCAGAGGCAATGAGATTAGCACAGGATAGAGCACGGTTTAGGGCTGTTGTACATAGTGTCACTATGAGTCGCAAACGACTCGACAGCACATAACAACAACAACAACAACAAATCAATAGTTAATATTCTATTCTAACAGGAACCTTGTACTATTGCTACACAACATTTTGGTAGTTACCAAATTAATTTTCATCTACAGTACTTCTTTCACTGTTGTTTTGTTTTGCTTTAAATTGGCTAAGAGCCTGTCAGTATATGGAAGTGTCCTTGCTAGTCAGTATAAAAGAATACTCTTTGTAATCCTTGAGCTTTTCATTCTGAAAGTTCTGAAAAAAAAATAAGAATAAGGAGAGAAAGACTATCATAAAACAAAAAAAAACCCCACCCAAAACAAGCCTCGCCTCAAATGTGTTTGGGACTATAAACTGTGGGAATTGTCAAAGAGTGGTTCATTCATCCTTCTCTCATTCTAGCTGGAGTCCTAACAGAAAACACTATCCTGATTAATGGCTTATATGAACAGAAAGTGGAGAACTGGGAGTATAGAACCCCATACAAATTATACCCTGTTATACATCCTTTTTTCAGTTTCTCAAATCATATTTAATCAGTATAATGGATATGATTCACCTGTCATAATGATCCATAATCATTCTGAAGACCAAGACATTCTGACATTTAATTATGAACTAAGCATTAGAAATCTACTTGCTTCTTGAAAATATGATTCTAAAATGCTTGAGCAGAGAATACTCAGAAATATAGGGAGTGGTGTATGTTGTTGTTCCACCTACCACTGATGTGAACTCCAACTCACAGTGCCCATAGTGGCAATAGAATAAAACCCTGCCCCCAACCCTGAGCACCCTCCCAGTCTCTGCTGTGCTTCCACTCTGTTGTAGTCATTATGTCAAACCATCTCTTTGAGGGTCTTCTTCCTTTTTGCAGACCTTTTACCTTTCCAAGCATGATTCCTCCAGGAATCGGCCCTTCTGATAACATGCCCAAAATATGTGAGATTAAACACCCACATAATTTTTTCTTCTCTCATGACTTTCAGTATATTTTTTGTTTTTAATCCTAAAGGATAGGTCCACCAGAGATCCTTAAAAAGTATGCTTTTGAGCTGTGGTGTTGGAGGAGAGTGTGGATTCTACTACGTACTAAAAAAAGAACAAGCAGATATATTTTGGAGAGAGTAAAGCCAGGAGGCAAAGATGGCAAAGCTTCATTTCACATATTTTGGGCTTGTTGCTAGGAGAAGCTATTCCTTGGAGAAGGACATCATGCTTGGGAAGGTGAAGGGTCAGCAAAAGAGAAGACTCTCACCCAGATGGATTGACAGAGTGACTGGAACAATGGGCTTCATTCAGTATGTGAGGGATGATGAAATTGGTACAGGATAGGACAGGGTTGCTGTGAGGCACACTCAACTCGACAACATCTAGTAAAAATAAAACAACAACAAAGAAGGAGAATACTTTTATCCAGTGCATCCCAGCTCAACGTTAGAACAGCAGATAGAAAACAATCACAATCAACAAAAATTCTACATTAAAAGGAAAATTTTATAATGCATCAAAGAAGTCACTGAAATATTTTGTTAGTTTTGTTGTTTTTTTAAGTTGCCAGGTATAACTAAAAATAGATCCTATAAATATGAGTAATTTCATAGCCACAGTTCTAATTTCACAATTGGCAGAAAACAGAAATTGCTAGTTGCCTAATAAGCTTTGTATTTCCTTTTTAGAGGAAAGATGTTCTAGAAATCTTCTCTTAGATTAGAGGCTGTGTATGGCAACAACCCAGAGTAAGAGGCATATCTGCAAAGAGGACTGGGCGGGGGTGGAGGGGGGAGGAGGTAGGTAACTGTGCAACAATGAATGAATATTTTTTTAAAAAGTGAACCAAGGGGGAGGAGGAAGGGAGAGAGATGGGGTAAAATAGGCAACAATGAATGAATGAAAATCTAACTTTCTGTAAACATTCATTAAAGTCACAATTAAACTATTTTTTTTTAAAAAAAGAAAGATTAGAGGCAAAATCCAACTAGTACCCCAGTATTGCTCAAAATTGGGCTATCAACTACATCAAAATTTCTGGAAAGTGGAAGTAGCAAAGTCAGTACTGAGGCTCTCCCAAAATTACTAAGTGAAGATCCTTTTAACACATTCTTCCATGAGCAAAAACATCACAAAACCTCATCTTTAAACAGGATATGGAGCTTCATACAAATCATAATGTCTCCTTGCTTTCACAAATGATATTTTATGCATGAAAAAACTAATTGGCATCAACTTAACTTATACAAACAAAGTAAGGGGGGAAATTTCCACCTTTAGGTAGACTAAAATGCACATGTCAGAACGGGCATGTAAGAGGAAGCTCTGGTGGCTTTGTGGTAAGAAGCTATGATGGAATCCTAAAGGCATATGGTTTGAATCCACCAGCTGCAGCATGGGGAAAAGATAGATGAAATGGACAGGCATAACTCACTGTACCACTACAGCAGTAATTTAAGCATTTTGTGGGTGGATGCATGTACGAATATACACATACAATGGTTTGATTCGCTATTATTGGCATTTACTAACAAGCAATCAGCAGAGCTTTATTTGCTTCTCATCAAATCAACATTGTATTAGGTCTCTACTAAACATGCAGGATCTAGAGAGATCATTCAAAGCAACCACACCTTACCAATTTAAATTTTAATTTAAATTCACCATATGACTACATTAAAAGTTATCATAGATGTTAGCTAATATCAGAGCAAAAAATATCTATTTAAAGAGTAAGGTACACCAAGCAACAACACATGTTGTGAATGGACTAGACTCTGACATCAATATTTCTTGATTTTAAACCACGCAGTATCCCCAAGTGCTGGCAGAATTACTGCTTCTTGTTCTACACACAGTCTTTATGTGATTGTCCAAGGGGAAACTGAACAAAACAAGCACCTTCCCACAAGAAAGGGTCATCATCCAGAGCTATACCACAGTTTTCTGATGCTATCCATAAGGTTTCCAGTGACCAAGTATTTATATAAGCAGATCTCCAGGTTCTTCAGTTCTGAAGCTCCACTGAAAACTGTCCATACTTTCCAACATCACAGCAACATGTAAGCCTCCACAGTACAACAGACAGCTGACCTGTGCATTATCTATCATAATATTTATTAAAAATTGTACTGAATCCTTCACCATAGCTCCACTATTTACCAACACTCTTGCTGTGGTTTGTTAGGTGCCATCAAGTTGGTTTTGACTCATAGTGACCTTATGAACAACAGACATGAACCTTGTCTTATCCTATGCTGTCCTCACAGTCTCTGACACACTCAAGTTCATTGCTACAGTCACTGTGTCTCTCAACACACCTGTCCTTCATTGTCTGTACACCTTTCCATGCATAATATCTCTCTCTGTTAGGAATAAACTTCCTAACAACATGCCCAAAGTATCTAAGATGATGTTTCATCACTTTTGCTTTAAGGAGTGCTCTGGGCACACCTTCTCCAAGATATATCTGTTTATTCTTTTGGCAGTCCATGGGATATCCAGCACTCTTCTCCAACAGAACGGGTTAAAAGCACCAATTTTAGTTCTGTCATCTGTATTCATTGTCCAGATCTCAGATTCACTGTAAGCGACTGAAAAGGCCATAGCCAGAATAGGCTCATCTTATTTCTCAAAGTGACATCATTGTTCCTCATTAATGTGGAGCGGTCCCTGACTTCAGACGTTCCCAGTGCAATATGTCTCCTAATCTTTTGACTATGTGTATTAATTGTGGATTCAAGTAAGATGAAGTCATTAACGTTCTCAATCTTGTCTCTATCATGATATTGCCTATAGGTCCAGTGGTGAGGATTTTTATTTTCTTGGTGTTGAGATGCAATCCATATTGAAGACTGCAGTGAGTGCTTCAAGTCTTCCTCACTTTCAGCAAGCCAGGGTTTGTCATTAACATAACAAAGTTTATTGATAAGATTTCCTCCAATTCTGATGTCGCAGTCTTCTACGGAGAGTTCAGCTTCTCTAATAATTTGCTCAGCACACAGATTAAAGGGGTATGGAGAAAGAATACAACCCTGATGCACACCTTTAAATAAATTATTTAATTCTTAGACACCTCAATCTCCTTACGTTAAAAATAGTAATATTTGCTTATAGAAAATGAAAGGAAATACTATTTTAAAACATTCAGTACCTGCTTGACTCATTGCAATTATTCAATAAACAATAACACATAATTACTTCATATAATGTTGTAAATGATTCTTGACAACATATGTAAAATTCACTGATTGCTAACTACTGACTTCATATATTTAAGGAGCCAGTCCGTTAAATATTTGTAAAAGGCTAATAGTGAGTCCTAGTGACCTAGTGGGTAAAGAGTTGGGCTGCCAAGTAGAAGGTAGGAGGTTTGAATCCACCAGCTGTTCCTAGACAGTGAGGTGGGCAAAGTCCTCCTGTGTGATTTATACTCTCTGATAACTCATTGGTGGGTCAGCTGTGAGTTGGCTCCAACTCGTTGGTACATAACAACAAAACTTATAAAATCCCATGATACCCCAGAAATGAATCACAGATGAAGACAATTTCTCAAACATTAGTGTTTAAAACAGGATTGCAAAGAGTTCATTAATTTGACCAGTACTCAACTTCTCAGGCACAATTCCTTTGATCCCTGTCTTAGTCCACAAGGATGACTTGCCAGTCTGGAGTACCCCTTCCTCTTAAATATTTTTTTACAGAGTCTAAGTTATTCATTTTCAACAAATCAAGTATTTTTAGCTTGTCTCACAGTACCAGTAAAGATTAACGAAGCATTGGTGGAATAAAAAAAATGTATCACATAATACCCATTCAAAATAGACAAATTACTCCCAGATACATACCTGGAAACTAAAAGAAACTATGTGCAATGAAGTGGCAAAACATAAAATGGTTAGGGACTTTTCTTTCATTACTGTTATCAAATTTCAAAATTAAAAAGTCAATAGGGGTATAATATTTATTCAAGGGACACAGAGCACACGGAACAATACTCAAAGGTGCATTTTAAAGACCTCCAAACACGTTAAGGGAGCCAAAGTTATAAGATAATAAAAATACTATTACAGCCCATTAAGCATGTGGTAATGGTACTAAGGGATGATGCAGTCATGTTTTGTAAAAAGTTATTTTCACCCATCTCCCTGAGAGGAAATTTAGTTCAAGCCGGATGTTTTCAAACAGGAAAACATATAAGAATGTCCAAACAATGTAAAAATAGGCATCACCGTCAATCCAGGCCCTTAAGAATGAATTTGAGGGCTCAGAGTATTCAAAAGTACAATTAGACAGAAAGGATGGACACACTAGGGGGAGAGTTATATTTTTTAATGCCACAGTGTGACTTATAAAAACTTCAATTTAATTATTTCGAAGGTTCAGTTTTTCAATATGTGGCATTAGTTATTTACTGAAAAGAACAAATCATCTAAGCATGGGGCAGCACTGTATTATCAAGGACTAAATATTTATTATGATATAATAATTCAGATAATCCACTTACTTTAACATGAGGATCCACTATATGCTAGACTTTGTTCTAAGCACCAGGGGTATGGCAGTAAACAAACAATAATATGCTTCCAGTCTCAGAATTTACGCTTAAAAGAGAAAAAAAAAAATGATGACTACATTAGCCCAGGTAGCAATAAAGAAAACAAAACGTGACTATGTAATGAAAAGAATTAAAGTGGTGGGTCTAATATTAAATTTATAGGAGGTAATATGGCCAAGGTAGACCTTTTTGAATAGGGGAAACTTTGTGTGGACACTTTAATAACAAAAACTGTTCACTATGCTCTGAAAGAAGAAAAAGCCAAACATAAGAAAGAGCTTTGAATAGATGAGAAGTAGAGGAAAAATTCAATATATTTGGGTCATTTTCATCAAAGAAAACAAGTGATTCAAGAGAAATCAGAAGAGTAAGAGAAGGATGGTCAGAATATGTGGGTCCTTCCATTCCTTCCTAAGAAGTCTATATTTTCTTCTAAGTCAATGGATGGTCTCTGAAGGTTTAATAATATAATTATTTAATGACTAGCATTTTGAAAGCCCCATTTAGTCCGTATATTCGATTGAGGGAAGGCAGCACAGACAGAAGCACAGGGTGACAGAGGACAGGTTAAGGATGATGGTGACTTGGAAATACACAAGGGGGGGAGCATAAGAGTAAAAAAGGGGGGGAAATCCCAAACTACTTGCTCTCTAAAGGTTTCTCTAGTGAAGCACTATCAGAATGAAAGTTTCACCCCATGGCAAATCAAAGCATAGATGACAGCTTAAGTGAAAATAATCCACTTAAAATTTCTTTGGAACTATAAACAGTTGGGATCGGAAAGGTTTGTAATAATGAAGCCCTTATTCAAATTCAGTTCTCACAAAATTCAGCTTTACTTTGCTCTTGTAGCATATTTGTTCTGGAAAGATGTTGCTTAAAGCTAAAATCTGTGTATGTAGAAAAAGCCAAAGAATGATGTGTAAATGCCCCCTTCTTCTGTCACATTAATAACTTCTCTTTGCATCACTGCAAATTTCACATATGTAAGCATCCATTCTTCTCTGATAAGCTATTCAGTAACTATGGCCAAAGAGTTAATTTGAACATACAAACAGATTGCCTTACAAAAGATTATTTGTAAATCAATGACTTGGGACCCAGAATAGATATTCTCAAAGAAGAAATATTATGTTGTATGCAATATTTAGATTCCTTATCAAGTCTCACTCACATTGTATCTTTATCATCAAAGCTAACAATAATTTTAAACACTGCCTCTATGGGAAACATCTTAAGACTCCAATTCCCAATATTACTGACAATGAAAATCGATGACTTCCCAAGTCCCAGTGCAAGTGGAGGGATTTAGTGATCTAAAGCTATGGGGAAATTATTGTACTATTTGTAAAAGGTGTTGAAAGGATATATCCTCAAGAAGAAGGTGAAGTATTGGGTGTTACAGTATAGCTATATTAATATGCGTAATTATTAAGTATTTAGTAGAAGTAGGAAAGACAACGATGAGTATGTGATATTCTCTATCTCTTCTCCTATAGTTCAGAGACTCAACATTTATTACAGAATCAATAGATATATGGGGGGAGTAATAAAGGGAATAACTAGGGAGTAAGGCTCCAGAGTGGTAAGGAGTTACTATGCTAAGCGAAAGGCATGTGGTTCAAATCCATGACCTGCTCTAAAGGAGAGATGAGTAATCCATTCTTATGTGCCTACAGCCTCTGTAAACCCACTCTAAATGTCAGCTGTAAACCTGTTCTGACTTGACAGTATAAAACCACAAGGCTTCAGACCAGATTCTTGAATGACTTGCTCAACATATAAACCTACTGCCATACTTGTTTAGCCTATACACTGAGGATGGTCCAAGGAGCCTTATCATGTCAAGAGGAACAAGGTGTCAAGATTACTGATAATCTGCAATGTTCCAAAGACACAGCCTTCTGTGCTGAAAAGAAAGGGCATTTACTTATGAAGATTAAGAATTTCAGCATGGATTATATCTCAACATAGAGAATATAGATCTTTACAGCTGGACCAGTAAAAGGAAGGCATGTTGAAGTTATCAAAGATTTTGTTTCACTTGGATTCAGCTCAACACCCACTGAAGCAGCAGTTAGCAAATCAAGGATTAATTGCACTAGGCAATGCTACTGCAAAAGACTTCTTTGAGGTATTAAAAACGACAGGTGTCAACCTGGGGATTGGGCGTGACTGAATCAAGCCACAGTATTTTCAGTCACCTCAAATGTATGTAAAGATCACACAATGGATGGAGAATAAATTGTGGTATTGGTATTGTGAATAATAAATACACTACATGTATTTGAAGGTAGACTCTATGAAGAGGAGTATGGCATCAGGACTGGAGGAAGACTCATCAACTATTTGTGTCATGATTATGACAAAATTTTGCTTGCGGAAAATAAGGAGGTTATGAAATACTTGCTGCAGAAGATCAAAGACAATAGTCTTCATTATGGATTACACCTTAACAGTAAAAAGACAAAGATCTTTACCACAGGCCCAAATGTCAACATTATAATTGATGGAGAAAAGAATGAAGCTGTCTATGGTTTCAACCGTGCTTAGATCATCAATCAGCACTTTTGGTACTAGCAGTCAGGAAATCAGGAGACCTATTGCACTGGGCAAGTTTGCTATCAGGGAACTCTCCAAAATGCTGAAGAACAATGATGTGAGTCTGAAGACTAAGGTGCATCTGATTCAGGCCATTATCTTCTCAAAGACCTGCTAAGCATCAGAGAGCTGGACACTGAAGAAGAACTGATGTCACTGAGCTATGGTGCTGGAGAAGAGTACGGGATATTTGATGAACTACCAAAAGAACACACAGGTATATCCTGAAAAGGGTGCGGCCAGAGTGCTTCTTGAAGGCAAGGATGACAAAGCTGCATCGTTCATACTTTGGATATGTGGCTACACAAGGGTATTGCTCGGACATCATCCTTGGAAAGATGGAGGCTCAGTGAAGGAGAGGAAACCCCCCAATGAGATGAATCAACACTGTGACCTCAGCAATGGGCTCTAGTATCTCAGAGATTGAGAAGATGGCACAAGATAGGGCAAGTTTCAGGTTAGCTGTTCATAGGGTCGCTAGGAGTCATACTCGACTCAAGGGCATCTAACAATAACATACAGATAATCAAAAAAGCAAGCATTTCTTACTCTTGGGAGAAGTTTGGTCAGAGTGCTTCTTAGAGGTATGGATGGTCAGACTTCCTACTACAAACATATAGATATAAACGAGGAAGACCCAACTTGACAGCACCCTAGGGAAAAAAGTTTCTTGGGGAGAGAAAAAAATTTTAAAGATCAACATCATGAATTTTAATTTATAAGTTCAACTAAATATCATCCTGTCCTGAATAGAGAAAAGTAGTATAGATTCCATGCAGTTGTAGTTGTACCTACACCTCATTTCACAGGAGAGAAAGAAAGCATTGGAACCTAAAAGAACCTAGTTGTAAATTTGCACTAGGATTAAAAATGTTTGATAGTAAAACACTTACTACTATACACTTTTTACATTCTACTTTCTGTCTTAACAGTTTTAAAATAATCAATACCAATTTTCCTTTCTTTTTATAAGTTGCACCCTGGAGTGACAGGAAAAGCTTCAGAGATTAATAGAAAAAAGGAAAAGATATTAAAAGTCAACTCTTTTATTTTATAGTTGAAAAAACAAAAGTCTAGAGAGATGAAGAAATGTGACTTGCCTGAGACTAAGGCAAATGAGGACTGTCTGGGTTGTTTGATCCAGTAGCTGTTGCTGGAATTATGCCACCACCTTCATTATCAAAGTGAGGAAGAGACTGTATCTCTTAGAGGGGAAGAAGAGTTGATATAACGGATATATGTTGTTGCTGTTGATTGCCTTTAAGCCAGGCACGACTGATAGTGGCCCTATGAACAAAAGGCCTGAGCCCCTCTATGACTATCGACATTTATCAAAGTTCATAGAATTTCCAGAGGCATGCTGTTTAGGAAGTGGATGCCACTCCTGCTTATATACAAAGGACATATTCCTCTATTGTTATTGAGTACCATTGAGTAGGAATCGACCCACAGCTGACTCTCCAGAGATATATTTTCAGAGGCAATTAATTGTATAGGAGGAGGCTGTCTGTCCATCCTTCTCCCCCAGAGTTGATGGTGGATTTGAACCGCATGCCTCCCATATTCCCATGTAGTTTTTTTACCAGTAGGCTACCAGAGCTTCATAGTTCTCTAAACTAATAAATTAAATATTATTTTCAATTCATAGAAATTATTTAAAAGTAAAAAAGTCAGTAAAAATTAAAATTTATGTAATCAAAGTATGTAATAAAAATTACTAACTTTCCAGAAAATTAACGTGCCCTCTAATACCAACAAGTGTAGCCAGTTTTTAATTATTAATTTTAATGAATGTTTACGGAGACTTTGGATTTCCATTCACTCATTGTTGCATTTTTTTCTCCCTGCCCACCCCCTCCCCTCAGTTCGCTCTTCTCTTTGAAAAGTAAAAGAAAAATTCTTTCATTGTTATACAATCCCTCCCTCCATGTGCACTCCACTATGCAGCCTTCATTATGGACTCTTGTGACCATAATACCCAATCATATTATCGCTTTTAAACAATTCTCTCATCTGTTTCAATGCAGTATTTATCATTTATCCCATCTTTCTCAGTCTCACCCCAATGCTGATGTCAGTCCCATAATTTCTTAAAATGTATCAAGTATACACTTTAGGAGTCTTTGATGGCCTGTGGTAAGGAGCAGTATTGCCAGCCTGATGGGACAAAGTTTGAATCCATTAGCTGTTCCACAGAAGAAAGATGGTCAATTAACTCCTGTTCAATTGCATGCCTCTGAAAACTTGCTGGAGGGTGAGCTATGGCTTAGTTCTGACTCAATTAAAAATAAAGTCTATCAGAATAAGCATTTTTCTTTGAAATCCACAAGCTATTGCCTCATCCTTTAGTAAGGGAGTAATTGTTATAAGGGTTTTTTTCCTAAGTCATCAGTTGTTTTCTGTTTATATTTCTATATTGTTGTTCTTAAGTGTCCTTGAGTTGAGTAAAATTTATAAAGACCCTATGGACAATAGATAGGAACTCTCTCTTACTTTGTGCCATTCTCACAGCCTCTGACACACTAGAGTCTATTGCTGCAGTCACTGGGTCAATCCACTTGGTTGAGGGTCTTCCTTTCTTTTGCTGTCCCTCCAATTTTTGAAGCATGACACCCTTTTCCAATGAACAACCTTTCTTAGCAACATGCTCCAAGTGTATGAGGCAAAGCAATATCATCTTTGGCTCCAAGGAGCGCATGATTGCACCTTCTCCCAGACAAATCTGTCTGTCCTTTTGGCAAAACATTCAGCACTCTTATCCAACACCACAGTTCAAACGCATCACTTTTTCTTCTATCATTATTATGTCCAGCTCTCAGATACATATCAAGTGACTGAAAAGACTGAATCAGGTGTCCCTTCATCCTGAAACTGACATCAATGTTTCTCAATGATTTGGAGAGATCATTGGCTACAGACTTTCTCAGTAAACATCTAATAATTTGGAGAAGTCCCTGGCTACATACTTTCCCAGCCGTATATTTCCCAATCTTTTGACTTCTATATTATAGAGCCCCAATATAAGCAGATACTCGTAGTCTTCTATGAACTGAGTAAGGAATTCATGAAGACAGATGGGGGCAGAAATATTCCTCCAGCTTCAAATGTTGGTCTCCATAATAATTTCCACACACCTTTAGTATTATAGTAAATTTACCCTCACTTGAAAACAATGGAACCAACTCCTTCTGAAAATGTGTTCATCATCACAATAACTTTCACTTCTCCCAAATGCAGCTTTGAAACTGCAAAGGCACCGAACCTTTGCTTAAACTAAGTTCACTGCCTTCAAATTGATTCCGAATCCTAATGACCTAGCAAGGTTTCCTCTAAAGCTGTCATTTTCGACATTTTCCTCCTGTAAGTGGAGCAGACTGAAATGTTAGGCACTCCATCCCTATAACTAAGGCTAAATGAGTAACAATCATATGCACTCAGCCCCACTTACAAACTCTTCAGACTCAGTTCTGGATGAATCTTGTTGAGAGCCCAGGAACACCCTTTACTGTCTAAGATTGTTATTGCTGTTAAGTGCCATCGAGTCAAAGATGACTCATAGCAACACTATGAACGAAAGACCTGGACACTTGTATAACTCCCATCGTTCCTCCAAGTTCACAGGGTTTCCGGAGGCAAACTATTTCATGGAAGTGGATGCCACTCTTGCTTTCAAGCTTGTTTTAATTGGGGAGCACCACCAAACATTGCCCACGATGAGTAACCATTATCACATTTGATACATCAGTGTCACAGTGTTCAGCATCAAAGCAACCATGATTTACTCTGTACAGCGAATGGACTGATCAGAGCTATACCACTTAGAAGAATGTTTGAACAAAAACAATTAAAATCAATCTGAGTGTCTTTGGCCCTTGAGCCCAAGGCAAGGTTTAAACTCTATGAGCTCCATCATTTCACATTCTCCATAATCAAGCACTCTCATTGGTTCTCATCACCCAAAAACTCCCATCTAGGTGCATTCCACTGCTTCTCCAATCTCCTCCTATTCTGATGCCACATGTTTCTTCATATAGTCTAACTTAATACGCTTCAGGAAAGGATAAAGTATTAATGCATATCTTATTTGATTTTAATCCATTGTATAATGCCTTGCTCTGTTTGTATAACAGCTTCTTGATTTAGGTATAGATTTCATGTTGTTGTTGTTGTTGTTGTTGATTACCATCAAGTTGTGCCTGACTCACAGTGACTCCATGAACAAAATACCTGAGGCCTTTCTATAACTATCCTTTCTCCAAGTTCATAGAGTTTCCAGAGGCATGTGGTTTAGGTAGTGGATGCCACTCTTAAAACTGACAGCTCCACCAAACAATGTCCACCATGGGCAGCCATTATGGCTTTTGAGACCTCAATGGTAAAAGTCTGAGCGTCAAAGCGAACCCAAACCCAGGTTATCCCAGAAGAGTAAATTGACAGACGAGTGCTGTACAACTTAGTAGAATGTTCCTCCACAATATAGTCTCAAAGGATCAAAAGATAATTCCTCAGACCTGACTTAATTTAAAACCAAAACCAAAACCAAAATTAACCCACCTGTCTAAGATATGAGTTTGTAAGCTTTGAATGAGAGCTTCTCAGAAGTAAAAGAATTTCTATGATTGTAATTTTTATGACTCAAGGCTTCTCCAGTGACTTCTTTCTGAACATAATTTACTTATCTCTCTTAATCTTAGCTCAGTAGAATTTTTAATTATGATCAGAAAGTTAGTAGTTTTCTTAATAATTAAGATAACAAGCACTGACTATCAGTGAGCTATGGAGAACTAATATTCCAGTAACAGTGGCAAAATTTAGCAGGATAGCAAATAATAAATGTTGTAGAAAATGTGAAGAGATAGAAACTCATATACTATTGGAAGGATTATAAAATGGCACAACCACACTGGAAAGAAATTTGGCATTTCCTCAGAAAACTGAACATAAAAATTTCAGATGACCCAGCTATTCCACATTTTGAAATATACCTGAAGAAAATGAGAACAGAGGCACAGAGACATGTATACCAATGTTAATAGCATCATTATTTACCATCACAAGAATGTGGAAACAGCCTAAATATACAACCACAATACAATGGATTGTGAAATTATGGTTAATTCATAAAATGCAATACCACACATCATGCAGGAGAAATGCTTTTGTAAACCACTACCTAATTTGAGAGGAACTAGAGAGTATTTTGCAAAGTGAACTAATTCAGTCCCATAATGACAAACACTGTATAAGAACATTATTGTATAAACAGACAACTAGTAAAATGTGTAGGAGGATCCAACAACATAGTATATAAAAAAGAAGAATATATACATATCAATATCAGCTGTGAAAACTAGGCCAGGAGCTGATTGTGGAACAGACCACCAACTACTCATATTCAAGTTCAAGCTAAAGCTGAGAAAAATTAAGCCAAATCCAGGGGAACCAAAATACAACTTTGAGTCTATTCCACCTGAATTTCAGAACCATCTCAAGAACAGGTTTGAAGCCTTGAACACGAATGAGCGAAGACCAAATGAGTTGTGGGAGGATATCAAGGGTATTATTCAAGAAAAATGCAAACGTTCATTACAAAGACAGAAGAGGAAGAAAAGACCAACATGGAAGTCAGAAGAAACTCTGAAGATTGCACTGGAGCACGGAGAAGCCAAAGCATAAGGAAGAATTCAAGATACTAAAGAGCTGAACAGAAGATTTCAAAAGGCAGTGTGGGATGACAAAGTAAAATATTACAATGAAATGTGCAAGGAGCTGGAGTCAGAAAATCAAAAGGGCCGAACTCACTCAGCATTTCTTCTATCAAAGAGCTGAAGAACAAATTCAAACCTGGAGTTGCTATAATCAAGGATGCTTTCTGCAGAATATTAAATGATCCAGGAAGTATTAAAAGAAGATGGAAAGAACATACTGAGTCATTGTATCAAAAGGAATTGGCAGACACAGAAGAATTTCATGAAACAACATATGAGCAAGAGCCTATGGTGATGAAAGAAGAAATACAGGCTGCTTTGAAGGAAATAGCAAAAAATAAGGCCCCAGAAAATAGAGGGTATACCAACTGACATATTTCAGCTAACAAATGCTGCCCTGGACATGCTCACTAAGTTGTGTCAAGAAATCTGGAGAACAACCACTTGGCCAACTGACTGGAAGAGATCTATATTTGTTCCCATTCCAAAGAAAGGTGACCCAACAGAGCGTGGAAACTATAGAAAAATATCATTGATTTCACATGCAAGGAAGATTCTGCTGAAGATTATCCAAAAACTACTGGAACAGTACATCAGCAGAGAACTGCCAGAAGTCCAGGCTGGGTTTAAAAGGGGTCGTGATACTAGGGATATTGTAGCTAATGTTAGATGGATCTTGGCTGAAAGCAGGGAGACCAAAGGAATGTCTATCTGTGCTTCATTGATTATGCAAAGACGTTTGACTGTGTGGATCATAACAAACTGTGGCTGACTCTGAGAAGAATGGGAATCCCAAAACCCTTGATCATGCTAATGCGAAACCTATACTTGAATCAAGAGGCAGTCATCAGAACAGAGCAAGGAAACACTGCATGGTTCAAAATTGGGAAGGGCATATGCCAGGGATGTATCCTGTCTCCATACCTTTTCAACATGTATGCAGAATGGATTATCTGGGAGGCTGGGCTCTATGAGGAGAAATGTGGCATCAGGATTGGTGGGAGATCTATCAACCATCTGCATCATGTAGATGACACAACCCTGCTTGCTGAAGCTGAGGCAGACCTGAAGCACTTGTTTCAGAGGGTCAAGGACTGCAGGTTTCAATATGGATTGAGGCTCAATGTCAAGAAGACAAAGATTCTCACCACTGGACCAATTGGCAGCATCAAGATGGATGGTGAAGAGATTGAGATTGTTCACAGCTTTAGTCTGCTTGGCTCCACAATCAACACTCTTGGCACCAGCAGCCAGGAAATTAAAAGACGTACTGTGATGGGAAAGTCTGCTGTTAGGGCCGTCTCTAAAGTACTCAAGAGTAACGGTGTCTCTCTGGAGACTAAGGTGCATCTGATACAGGCCATGGTCTTTGCAATCACATTTTATGCGTCAGAGAGTTGGACAATGACTAGAGAGGATAGAAGGAGAATTGATACCTTTGAGCTTTAGTGTTGGATAAGAGTTTTGAGGGTACCATGGACTGCTAAGAAGAAAAACAAATTCACCTTGGAGTGGGTTAAATCAGGCTGCTCCTTGGAGGCAAGGATTCTGAGGCTTCGTCTGACATACTTTGGTCATGTTGTAAGGAGAGACCGGCCCTTGGATAAGGACATCATGCTTGGGAGGGTGGAGGGCAGGCGCCAAAGGGGAAGGCCCTCTAGAAGATGGATTGATTCAGTGACTGGGGTAACCGGGATAAGTGTGTTGGATACACTGAGATTGGCACAGGACAGAACAGAGTTTAGGGCTATTGTACATAGGGTTGCTATGAGTCGCAAGCGACTTGACGGCACTTAACAACAACACATACATATCTGATTGTTTATTCTACTTCAGGTAATGTGATTGAATTTCAAATTATATTTTAAACATTTCCTAATCTTTTTCTTAACACTCTTCTTGACATATGAAAAGAATTCTTTTTACAAAGCCACCCAATTAAACATTTCAATTAAAGTACTGCTTGTGGGTGAAGGTTATTAGGTAAAAGTCATTTAAATTAATTCTGAAACACATATTTAGCAAGACACTGATTGTAAAAAAATAGACTTATTGAATGACCACACGAGAACTTATTATAAGAATAACTGTTAGACTCGTCCATCTATAGAATAAAGAGACAAAAGCTGGCGTAATGAATATGTTATAAATTGACCCAAATGAAACATAACCTGTTAACTGACATGACAATGCACAGGGCCCTGAAATGTGTGTACAAACAGGATATAGGGATAAGAAGTAAGAAAGGGAAAGGGAGGGGTCATAAAAAAGAGACAAAACTTGGGGGATATCCTGGAAAGAATGTGAACCCCACCATACTCAGCCAGTGAGAGGGAGGGACTAGTGAACTAAGGAGATAAAAACCCTTGTTGAGCTGTGGAGGGCAGGCCAGCTTATTTCTTGGTCTAGGCTTGGGGGTTCGATTTTATGAAATCACTTACAAAAGCCTCACTCGTGCTAAAATGAGTTTGGATTGGATTTCTCACGTGTTTGTTGGACTAATACTCTGGGTTAACAGAGCAGCAAATTTACATGGGCTAAGGAAGCAAGACAGCATCACCTCAGCTTCTCCCCTTCTCAGAAGATCCCCTGATTGGGGGACTGTTCCCACTTACTAGTTGCCAAAAGGAGCCAAGCCTAAGTAATGATAGCATTTTCCACATTTGTGAAGGAGGAACATTAGGTAGTAACAGTTTCAAAATCTACAAATTAAGAATGTTAGCAGCCTCCAATGAAATTATTTGGAACTAACCCAAAAGTTTCTCCTCTCTAGTGGTTCAAATTCACCAGCAGCTCCATGGGAGAAATATGGGCCAATTTCTCCCCTGAGATTTACAACTTTGGAAACCTTCTGGAGATGTCAGTTAGCTACGAGTGGGTTCTGACACTGACAATGCCTTATAGGCCGATTTGGTACAGGTGATTTTAGCAGCTCCAGAGAACGGTGATTCATGTGGTCACAAATGGAACCTCCAAAGTAATTTACAGGCCCATATACATACACTCTCTGGTGATAAACATTATGTCTAAATATCATGTTAGTCAGAACTGGCTTTACTACATACTATTTCTCTATTCTGGACATGTCCAGAGGGCATTTTTTACTTGAAAATCAAGAACTTGCCATAATCCATGTAGTATAAAGCTATATAGCCACTGTGGCAGATGAAATGAGAGCAACTAATAAAGATGTTTTCAAAACCTTTGGAAAGGAAAAGTTAATTATATTTTTGCTCCCCAAGAGAAAAATGAACCATTTCCTCCTCTGTGATTTACTTCCCTGAAAACCTGCTGGAAGGTCAGGTAGGAGTTAGTTCCAACTGAAGAGCACACAACAAAAACAACAACCAGTTTTGAAGATACATCTTTAATAAAAAAATCCCAAATGACTATTCCATCAACACAGTCAGTATAGCTGATCTCCAAAGAATCTTTCTAGACCATACTGTTCAGATCACGCCATAGGGAATATACTTTCTAAGACGTAAAGCAACAACTCTTTTCTTTCCTTGCAGTTAACAATTGAATATTTTCTTTCTCATCAGTCTTCATTCTGCCAAAACATTTTCTATATACAAGCTGGCAACACTGGAAAAGTTGACTTCATCATTCTTTCCAACTCTTAGCACTGGTAGCCAAAAGTGTCTTTGTTGCTCAAATAGTCCATGCCATCTGCCAGCAGTTTCTCCATCCTGTGGCACCATCTGCCAGGCTCTCAGCTTCTGAGCCCAGGCCATGCTGCCGGCGTGCTACGTTTCAAATTGCTCCTTCACCAGAAGAATGTGAGCAAACAAACCAGCACCTTTTCCATTTTAACCAGACATGGTAATCATCCCAAATACTATCCTCTTAATAAACTAGTTCTCAAGATGACAAAAATGTCAACAAATTGAACAGAAATAACTTCCTTTGATTGTTTTTACCCTCCTCTGTTGAAACATGAAATTAGACAGCTATAGCATGTTAATATAATCAGTCATTAATATGACAAGTTTTTGTGGCTGTGTTTCCTCTTTGTTTTTAAAAAAGTTATTATTTATAATAAATTATTCTTTGAATAAAGAAGCATAGAAGGGGAAATAATCCTTATTTCTTCAGTTAATTTTTATTATTTTGAAAGCAACTTCTGGTAGAAATTAATAATTCAGTTGAATGTTATTAACAGTATAATGTGATATTTTATGCAGCACTGCACTGTTCTTCATTCTAATCTACTTAAAATTCCTGACTTTAAAGTAAAAACAACAAGGGCTTCATAACAGTGTCTTAAATGAGGTTAAGCTTAAAATGTTCCATTCAACTCCGTCCTAAGGCCACCAGGAAATTCCTTAAAGCAAGACAGTTTCAGGCCTTTCCTTGAGGTTCTGCTCCTGGGTTTTCCACGTTGGGTTTGTTACTGCTGGGAATTTATCTATGTCTCTATCACTGTCTAGGCTTCAGAAGGAGATCCAATTATTCCAAACTCCTCCTCAGAAATCCCAGAATAAATGAGCTACCATGGAATTTTGGAATCTTTGTTCTCCTAGTGCTAAATTAAATTAGCATTTAAGTAAATGGTAGGAATCAAGTTCACTCATAAGAAATGATATCATTCTCCCTGAATTTCAGAAAATATACATATTTTCAGCCACAGCATCTGAGGTTTCACAATCTTTCCAAGCATATACATGGTAATGTTCCCCGAAAGCATGTCTGGTCTTTATAAATGGTGGAGGGGAGAGCTCTTTGGGATTAATGTTGACATTTTAAAAATATTTTTTCATTAATTTCTTTTTTATTTTCTATCTCTATAAATCAAATATCTTGGTGGGGGGCACAGAACTATTAAAATCAATTTCTAAAAACAAAATACACAAAATATATTACAACATCATTGTAGCTTTGATTTCTCAAGTTTCTATTCAAAATGAAGCAGGAGATACTTGTAGAGGAAAACTTAGAGATCTCACTAAGTAAAATTTCACAAAAGCTATCATTATCCATATTTCACTTATCTTGGAAAAAATAAAGCTATTAAATTTTGTTCTTCAATGTTACAAATAATTTACTGTCTCAAAGTAAAGTCATTTTAAACAAAAATCATATAAAAACATATTTACTTCACATTTATGGCTTTATACTTCTAGTTCACAGAAACTTCGGGGTTATAAACTTTTTTTCAATTTAAGTACTTAGACAATGCCATATAGAACATATGTAAGAAAAAGAGGAATAACTTTGTGAATGTTGAAAGCAATAAAGATTCTGAAACATAAGGTTGTTAAAAATTGTAATTGAGAGCATAAAAAATATTGTTTAAAAGCCAGGTGATGCTCTATAGTATTTCAGACCAAAAAGGATCTTATCCTATAATTAAGACTGAGGTTAATACAATGGTCTTACTATATCATTTGATTAAATAAGTGATTAAATTATTAATATAATTTTAAAGATGCTAATAAGCTATTTAGCTTATGTATAACTTATATAAAGTTAGTCCTTGTGAACAGAGATGAATTCCATCGGGAGTTAGGTTGACAGACCAACCCAAAGAAAATGCAAGACAGCAAGTGTTCAGAAGCCTCTTTGTTTGAAATGATCTGTTGAAGATAGTGTCTGGCTCGCTTCTCCTGACTTAGGGAAAATGCTCATCCAAATAAGACTAAGCCTGGCACCAGCAGTTTGACAGGCCGATAAGGATAGTCTTTCTTCTCAGCATCACAAATTAATTTCTAATGAATGTCTTGCTTCTAAAACATACAGTGTAAATATGTCAATAAATAGCTGCTCCTTTATGACTCTTGTCATTGATAATCGCTTAGGGAACTTTACAAAACAGCTGTTGAGCAATCACCTGGGGACTGATGGACAGCACTGTCATACACTAGCTGCCACTGAGCAAATGCCACCCACGCGCATCTTCCTCTGTGGTTGTGTTTATTTAGAAGTAGATTCCCATGACTTTCTTCAGGGGCACCTCTAAGTGTACCTCCAAGAGAACTTGTCATCCTACAGCTGAGAACTGAACTACTTAATATTGAAATGTCTACCCATAAGGCATGTACAATGTTTTGCTAGTGATGCAAAACCAGGTATTTTTAAGTTTTGCTGTCTTTTAAGCAATAACTTAAAATGGGGGGGCCCGGGGAGGGATACAATTATCTTTTTAAAAAAATAAATAAAAGCTACTGATTTTATCACTTGAGAATCACACATCTATATAGCTATAGGTCCGTGTTTGAGAGTTTAAAGTGTGTGTATATTCGATTTACTATTTCCCATTGAAGATGACACAACAGGCCTCTCTTGTTTTCTGTGGAGGGAAAGAATGATAGTTATCTCCAGTTCAGGAGGCAGTGAGATCTATACCGCAAGCATATCAATCAAACTCAAAGCTACTGAATGCTCACTATACAACAGGTAGTATCCTTTCACTGTGTAACATCCCCCTAAGTACACTTTCTCCCTACCCGTGATGAAAATAGCCCTGAGAATCATGAATTTAACTTATTTTCCATTCCCTCTCTTTTGCAATATTGCCCTCACTACCTTACCTCATTTCCTTCTAAAATACCTGGTTTTCCCAGAAAAAAAATGTTTCATACATTCTTTTAAGTTGCACTATTGTTTCAGATAGAACATCTCATCTCTTGTCCTAATTTGCTGTTTTTGTTATGTGTCATCAAAGTGACTCAGAAAACATGAAGCCTATGCACATTAGCTCTGAACCCTGTCCTATCTTGAACCAATCTCACTATCTCTGACACATCGATCACCATTACCCTAGTTCCTGTGTCAATCCACCTCATCCAGGTTCTTCATTTCTTGTGCTGTTCCTTTATTCTTTCGGGCATGATGCCATTCTCCAAGGACTGGTCCCTCCTGGCAATAAGCCTAAAGTATGTCATACGGAGCTTCAAAATTCCTGAATCCAAGAAGTAATGTGGTTTCACCCCCTCCAGGTCAAACCTGTTTGTTCTCTTGGCAATCCACGTATGTTCAATACTCTTCTCCAGAACAAGTCAAAGGCATCCATTCTTCTATCTTTCTTAGTCATTGTCCAGCTCTCTGATGCACAACAAGCAATTATAAAGACTATGCCCTCAGGCACACCTTAGTCTCTAGACTGACATCATTTCCCTTTAGCACTCTGTCGATGTTCTTAAGGACAGATTTCCTTAGTGCAATTAGTCTTTTGATTTCCTAACTACTAGTGCCAAGATTGTTGATTGTGGAGCCAAGTAAGATGAAATCATCCGACTGTAGTATATTAATTGTTCTGCAAAGATGTTATAACAGAAAAATCCACTTGAATTCTTAATTAACTGCTCCACTTCCATGCTTTTGTTGTTATGTGCCATTGAGGAGACTGCAACTCACAGTGACCCCATGTACACTAGTCCGAAACTCTCTTCTATCCTGTACCAATATTATGGTCTCTGACACACCCACCTCCATTACCTCTGTCTCTGAATCTACCCATCTCATCGAGCTTCTTCCTCTCTTGCACTGTCCTTTCCTTCCAGCCTCCCAAGCATGAGGTCCCTCTCCAGGGACTGGTTCTGCCCTGAAACATGTCCAAAGTATGTCGGAGAAAGCTTCAGAATCCTTGCCTCCAAAGAACAGCCTGGCTTTACCCTCTCCAGGATCAACTTGATTGTTCTCCTAGAAGTCCATAGTGTTTCATTGACTATGCAGAAGAATGAGAACCCACTTCCATATAGACCCTTAAAAATGTAATTTTTTAAAAATTACAATTGACTCTTAGCTTTTTTACTCTTCTGTGGTCTTTTCTACCTACCTTTCCTAGTCTCATAACATTTATATCTTTGCGTACTTTACTTCATTGTCATGAAAATTCTGCTTAATCTCAAGACCTTCACAAATGATGCTTCTCTACTAGAATATTCTACACTCTCCTCACACTTTCCTGATATCCAACTCTTCCTTTAAGGCTCAGTGTTAGTATGAAAATAGTAACATCTACACACATCCAAGAAAAGACTCTTAATTCAACTATTATTAAAACAGATAACCAATCACTAAAGCCAAAGATGAAGAAATAGAGGATTTCAACCAACATCTGTATTCTGATATGCAAACCAATACTCATTAGTAATAACCAATTTCTGCAGTCAATACTCGGAAACAAAGTAAAGTTGGTGGTTTGAAACATGGCCTTGGTAAGATGGTGAAGATCTCATAATGAAATTTATGCAGCCACTCACTTATTCATTACAAATACCCTTTATAAATACAAAACAAAGTCTGACTATATATGTGGACATTGCTGATGAAATACACAAGAATCAAATCAACTACACTTATGGAAAGAGATGGTGGAAGAGAGCTCAATATGATTGGTGAGAACATGATCACGGACAATAGTGGAAAAGACTATCAATTAATCATCCATAAGTTCAAGGTGAAACTGAAGACCATTAACATAAATTCTAGAGCAGCAAAATATAATGCTGAGTATATCTGAAGTTCCTATGTCTAAGACTGAATTCCGCGGCCATATTTAGAATACATTTGATACACTGAATCCTAGTGACTGAAAACAAGTAGCTGGATTACAGCATATATGATGAAAACAAAAATTCATTGAAAAGAGATGGCTAAAAAAGACTAAAATGAATGTCAGAAAAGACTGAAATTTTCTTTAGAATATTTAGAAGCTAAAGCAAAAGAAAGAAGGGATGATGCAGGAGAGCTGAGCAGAAGAAAAAGAACAGAGAAGAAACTTGGTATTCTCAGACTGAAAGAGCAGAAGCGGGGAGGAAAATTCATCTCTCTAGTTGTAAAACAGAATGCTGCTTTGGGAAAAATAATGAACGATTCAAGAAGGAATACTGTCAAAGAACTGTGAGAAATTTAAGGGGAATTCTAAGGAGGCCAAGAAACATGGGATATCATTGCTGATGTTGGATAAAACTTGGTTGAGAGCTAAACTGAAAAGGCTGAGATGATGTTTAACCATATTTACATTAACTATGCAAAATTATTCAACTGTATAAACCATAAAAAATAATTATCATTAACATTCTGAAGAACAGGAATTGCTGAACACTTAATAGTACTCATGCAGAATCTGTACATATACCAAAAAGCAGTTGTTCAAGCACAAGAAACTGCTTAGTTTAAAATCAGGAAAGGCATGCATTAGAGTTGTATACTTCTGTCATAGTATTTAATCTGTACAATGAACAAGTAATTTAAGAAGGTGAACTAGAGGATAACAACAATTTGCTTGCAGAAAACTTGAAACTTGAAAATTTGAAAAACTTACTGATAAAACTTAAAAACTATATAGCCTTCAGGACAGATTACACGTAAACATAAAGAAAACAAAAATTCTTACAACTGGATTAATAAGCAACATCATGATAAACTAAGAAAAGAAAAAAAGAAAAGAATCTCATTCTCTTTGTACCCACAATTAACTCATAGAAGTAGTAATCAATAAATCAAAAGACACAATGCATTGGGAAAATTTGCTTGCAAGGACCTTGATAAAGTGTTAATAAGCAAGTATGTCACTTTGAAAACTTAAGTGCAGCTGATTCAAGTCATAATATTTTCAACAGCTTCCATATGCATGTGAAAGATGGACAATGCACAAGCAAGACCAACTTCTGTTTTACATACTTTGGACAAGTTTTACAAGGTGCCAGTCCCTGGAGGAAGATGATATGTGTATTAAAGTAGATGAGTCAAAGAAACAGAAAGATCCTTAATAAGATGGATTGAGGCAGTTGCTTGAACTATGGACTTGAGCAAAGTAGAGTTGGTGACATGGCCCAAGATTGGGTTGCTGTTTTTCATCTGTTATACAGAGGGGCACTATGAGTTGGAGGTGATTCAACGGCACTGGTACCTAGTAACAACACAAACAAATCCTCTCAAATATTTTAAAATTTTATCTTCAGTTTATAATTATCTTTTTATTTGTACAATAATTTATTATGATTTCTTGACTTTCTGGCACATGGGGAGGGGGGGAAAGAATCTTATTTCTTTTGTCCACAGTTGTATATTCTACTTTTGGGACAATACATGGTGTAAAAGTGTTCACTTAATATTTGTGAAAGAAGAAAAAAAATCCAAAACTGAGTATGTCTTCAAGCTGTGTTTGTTTCTTTGATCCTCTCCGAAGTTCATTCATCACTCACTGAGTTTGTGTTATGGTTGTCAGCATGTCCTTTAGTTCACTGAGATTTTGTATATGAAAAGTGCCAATAATGACACTCAAACTTCCTTAAGTTTGATTTACTCCATGGAAGACAGGCTCAATGCTGAAAGAAAGATGAATAGGCTTTCTGAACCTTTGGTCCTAACTGCCAAACTCTGCTTACCATTCTTCCTTATCTCTCTCATAAACACATGTGTCATCTCTTATTGCCAGGAGCTGCTGAGTCATTTCTTACTGTGGTGACCCCATGTGAAAAGAACAGATCTGAGCTCCGCAGTGGTTACATGATGATGACTTTTCAGAAGCAAACTGCCAGGTCTGTCTTTGACTGAATAATCATTCAGCTAGCAGTCATGTGCACCACGGACTCAGGGTTTATCCAGTCAACATGAGATTTGTCTTGAAACCTCAGCTAAAATGTAGCATCTTCCTTAACTCCTTAGGATTGCTGAGATGCTCAACTTTATGATTTCAAGGACCATTTTATGTTTAGATAGTATAGAACCTACTCAACTCTCCATTTTACATTGTTGTTGTTTTGTGCCATCAACTTGAAACCAAACCATAGCTGATGCTCTAGCATATTTTTCAGGGGCTGTAAATTGTACAGGAGAAGATCGTCCATCCTTCTTTTGCAGAGTGGTTGGTATAACTCAAGCCATGTGCATTTGAATACACTGGTATTTGAAACTTGGTATTCTCAGACTGAACTTCTTACCCCTAGACCACCAGAGCTTCTTGAAATTATGCACTATTAGTGTCCATGTATTTACTTGGACTTCAATGACAACAACTCATTGCTAGAAAGATAGAACTGATTCATAGCTGACTCTCCAGTAAGGTTTACTTTCTTCCACAGAGTAGCTGATGAGTGGGACAACCAGATGCATGGCTCTGGGCATGCAGAGCAACTCCCTATGGAGTGGGCTACAAGAGTTCCCTTAACTGAACTTAGCACATAGTATTACTTACCCCAGGGCAAAGAGTATTAAGATGTTCACGATGTTAAATGATGTCGAGCTGGCATCCTATCATAGCTAGCTCATGTACAACAGAACCAAACACTGCTTGATACTGTGCCATCCCCACATGGTCCTAATAATAACAGCAAAACTGAATATATGAAGATCTTCTAATATGACATAAAAAAGAACACCAGAGAACAGAAATTAGAGAACTCTTTTTGATCAATAAAGCCTGCAAATGCTTACATATTTTGACCATAAGTTAAAAACTCCAAAGAACACCATGACTTAAGCATTTGGTAAAGATGAATATAAGCAATTGAAAGATATCATATAACTAACAGACTAAAAGAACCTTAGCAATGTTAAACTTTTATTACTAGGATATCAAATTGTGGCCTGTGATGTGTTTCTTACATTGTATATTTTATTAGGGACAGAACAATATTCAACAGGCCTCATCACATCTTAAAGAAATTTTAGAGGAATCATTGAGGTTTTAAAACTTAAATAAGTTAACACTTAAAATGAACTAATTGAAACCACTTTTATAATTAAGAAACAAGACAGTCTGGATCATTTCTGCAGAAGTAATGTGTTTCTCAAGTACATTAAGACCACAAGCAGAGGCAGAATGTGTTTCAGCCTCTTGGGAATACACTAATCTGTAGAAAGCCACTGCTTAAGGTGGCATTTTGTTGTATATAGATTCTCCCCCCGCCCAGTAGTTTTTAAATATCAACTCTGATAAAGTTATTACTTGTGGTTACCACACTATTTTAATTTGCACCTAGGAAAATGCTATTTTATTTTTTATCAGACATTTAAAATATTGGACAACAGACACTATATGGTCATCAAAAGCTTAATTATTTATTTTATTAACCTAGCAAATTGAACCAAACTTTAAATGCAATCAAAATCTCTATTTCTCATCTTAAATATAATAAAAAAATCTCTCATTTTCTGTCTCACTCTTATTGTTTCTCTTGCTTTCTCTCTCACAAACACACCACTTTGTATCATTATAAATTTTAAAAATTTTATTTTAAAATTATAAAAACTATAATTAAAGCTATAAAAATGTAAAAGCACTGCACTCCACAAGAATTTAAAAGGAAAATGTAAAACACAATGAAAGAAAACAGGTTCAAAAAGAGAAAACAACTTTTGCAAATTTAACTTGCTGAAGAAATCTACAAATTGAACTTTCTGAAGAATAAACATCTCCTGAATGTGTTAAAAAATAGCCACCTGTAGAAAAACATTATGATTTTATTTCTAAAATCTCACCATGTATCATAATGTAGGAGTCTTAATGATTTCATATTGAGATTGTTCCATCTATTAAAGCTACACATAATTTAAAAACATAAGTCAAATGTGAAGTTCATTCTTTTTATGTCTTTTTGTTAAGATTATTGCATTTTTGGTAATGGATATTTCATGGCAATGTTTTCAATTACAAATAATTAGGACTAACATTGCTAATATACTTAACCTATGTGAAATATTTAATGTCAAACTCAAATATAGGGAGGGAAAAATAATTATCAAAGAGTCTTATTTTCATTCAATAATGAAAGGCTGTATTAGTTGGTAATTTTATTTTGAGAAGGATTTTTAGTTCAGAATCCTGTATATTATATTTGCTAAAAACTAGTTGAAGTCTATTCTGTTCTATTTTCTTAATGAAAATAATCTCTTGATAAGTCTCTCAAAGCCATGGGCCAAATAATTAGTTAGCATAAGATAAGGGAATGGTTACTTCTTACCACTCTTCTGGAGACTTTTTAAATGACAGAATTGATTAACCAAACAGACCTGAAATATTTCTAATAATTGTTTACTAATCTTCATTGTGAATGAAAAGGCAGCTGAGTAAATAGAAAATGATAGAGATTATTTAAGTTATGATAAATATCTACTGTTGTTTCCCAATGGCTCAGATCACTGACATTCCATTTGGAAATATTCCTAATACCTAAGTTTTCTTAGGTATTCCTAATTAGGTATTCCTAATACCTAAGTAAAACGAAATTTAGGGGCATTTATTTTCCCTATTCAAGGAAAATGTCTACTAGAAAACTGTGTTCCATCTACCAACCAAATGCAAGCTAAATTAAAATCTTTACTGGGAAGTGAGGAAACCAACACAACTTCTGTTCCTGTTTCTCCCGACTTCAACAGATGGGAACAATATGACGCCTTGTACACCACTCATTGTAATTTACCAGACAGTCATAATTATCAAGCTACCAATACAAAGACAGAATATACCGTTTGTGGGGCACTGCTAGACATTTTTCAAAAACATAAAGCTAAGTTAAGCACAGTTGCTGGTCTAACTCACAAAATAAGTAAACTGAGAAGTGTGATAGTGTTGTCGTGTGCTGCCCAGTTAGAACCAACTCACAGCTGACCCTACAGCAGGTTTTGAGAGGCTGTACACCACACTGAAGCAGACTGCCCATCTGTCTTCTGAAGAGCAGCTGTTGGATTCAAACTGCTTGCCTTTAGGTGGGCAGCACAACCTCTTAATCCACTCAGCCACCAGAGCTCCCAAAAAGCTTATAGTCAGAATCACATATTCCGGCATTTAATCAGCATTTGCTCAGGTGACAAAAACAAAGAATAACGCCTTCAGAATAGTTGTTACTATTAGGTGCCATTGAGTCGAGTCAACTCATAGCGAGCTTATAAACAATAGATCTGAACCCTGTCCTGTTCTGTGTCAATTTCTCAACCTTTGACACACTTGAGCCCCTTGCTGCAGTTCTGTGTCAATCTACCTGGATGAGGGTCTTCCTCTCCTTCACCATCCCTCCACCTTTCCAAGCATGACGTCCTTCTCCAAGGAAAAACCTCTTCTGGAAACATGCCCAAACTATGTGAGACCACATTTGGTCATCCTTGCTTCCAAGGAACAACCTGATTTCACCTTCTCCAAAGCATATCTATTTGCTCTTTGGGCAGTCCATCGGATTTTCACAACTTTCCTCTAGCACCACAACTCAAAGACATCAATTTTTCTTCCATTATCCTTATTCATTGTCCAGCTATAAGGTGAATAGCAGGTGACTGAAAAGACCACGGTCTGAATCAGGCATGGCTTAGCCCTCAAGCTAACTAAAGGATTATTAGAAAACCACCTATCACAGCCTATTTGAATTAAGTAAATATGCTAAGCTTATAACTTAAAACCTGTAACAGAAACTAACTTCCTGCTGTGCAAGGAGCAATAAATGCAGCAGCTTCACCCGAAAATCACAGCTCTTCCAGAAAGGTTTATTTTCTGCAGAGTACCAAGGAACCATGGCTGCAATTACTTCTACTGGAAAAATGGCTTTAATAACAAGATAGCACTTTTCCCATTTATTAAGAAAATCAGAAAGAAAATTAACAAAACACAAAAATGACTTTACCAAATTTCAGATGTCATAGAGTTTTCCACGAAACACCACAAAAACAAAAATGTAAACTAAGCTTAAAGTGGCAAATAGGCAAATGGCAAATTCGAGTTTGCCAAGAAAAACCATCAACATTCTTCAACATGCTTGACTACCTACTGAAACCTGAACTAATAAGTGGCTGCCTCAGTGTCATACAGATGTGTGGGCATGTGCACAGATGAGGGGGGATATAAAATGCTTTATGTTAATTAGTCAGTTACTAGAATAATAAATGCCAGTTTATTTCAGTTTATCTTAATCAACCTCATTTCCAGAAAACACCACTACTACCAGGAACAGGAATTATAATATCCTAGGACATCATGCTTAGAATGGCAGAGGTCAGGGCATGACAGGAAGATCTCAGTTGAGATGGATTGACAATGACTGTAATGCAGGCAGGTGTGTCAGAGACAGGCCCAGGACAGGGCAGGGTTCAGAGCTATTGTTCACAGAGTCACTATGAATTGGACGTGACTGTATGGCGCACACAACAATTTATTGTGACAGAATCTGCTCATCCGCATCTCAAGTTTTGATGACTTCATTTGTTGCTGCTGAGTGGATTCCAGATCATGGCAAATCCATGCGTCACAAAGCACAAATGCTTCACAGAGATTTCTGGGCTGTCAACACTACTGAAGCAGGGAGGCAACTCTTTCTTCTGAGGTGGTGCTGCATGGATATGCACTTTGGGTTTGTAGTCATCACAAACAGATCACGAGTCTCAGTCAGGAAAGATGACTACTTAAGCTCCCTCTCTCCCCCAATAAAAATGTCATCTATTGCACTAATATGTCCAGACAGCCACCAAGGAATAATGTATAGAAATAGTCTTTTAAAGGTTCTTTAAATTAGTATTTTGTAATGATAACATTGTCCTAGCATTTAATTCCACAGAAATGGTCAGAAGTTAGGTTACAAAGAAGGCAGCATGTCATCATTCCCTAAATGCCAAGACATTTCTCGTATTAGTTAGAAGCAGCACCCTAAACTGTACTGATTTTAAAGGTTTCAAGAGTGAGTGTGCAGCCTAGTTATACACTGAAACAGCAAAGCAGGTTTACAAATCTTAAAACAAAGACATGTACAAAACAGTTTCTATTTTTAAAGAATATACATCTAGCAATGTAGAATTAGACGTGATCATAATTCTCTGGAGATTCTGAATGTCCTGTATATCCAACCGAACATTCATTTTTCTATCTGCCAAGAAAGTGACAGCATTCTAATTATTCTGTCAAGGTTAATAGGCCCCAAATATGACTCTTAAATCTCAATGGATATATTTTTCCAATAGCCATGACTTCTCATTTGTGACACTTTTCCTTCCTCAAAATCATATATTACAAGAACTTTCACAAATTTATATACCCAAGTAGATTCTAATGAAAGGGCGAAGCAACTATATTTTTTAAATATTAGAAAATATCCTTAGAAGTGTTCTAAAAAGAGTATTAAAAATGGACCTTGAATATTGATAATGTTGTTACTATATGCTGTAGGGTCAACTGTGACTCATAGAGATCCTATGTACAACAGCCCTAAACCCTTCTCTATCTTGTGCCAATCTTATTGTCTATGACACAGCTACCCTCATTAACCCAGTCACAGAGTCAATCCATCTCATCAAGGGTTTTCCTCTCTTGTGCTGTCCCTCCACCCTCCCAAGTATGACGTCCTTCTCAAAGGACTGGTCCCTCCTTGCAACATGTCCAAAGTATGACAGACAAAGCTTCAGAATCCTTGCCTCAAAGTAGTAGCCTGGTTTAACCATCTTTAGGATAAGCCTGTTCATTCTCTTAGCAGTCCATGGTATTTTCAATACTCTTCTCCAATACCACAGCTCAAAGGCATCAATTCTCCTTCTATCATTCCTCGTCATTTTCCAGCTCTCTGATGCATAGCAAGTGATTGCAAAAAGCATGCATCAGGAGCCCCTTAGTCTCCATACTGTCATCACTGCACTTCAGTACTTTGGAGGTCTCTGACAGCAGACTTTCCCAACACTGCATCTTTTAATTTCCTGGCTGTTGGTGCCAAGGGTGTTTATTGTAGAGTCAAGCAAACTAAAGCTGTTTACAATCTCGATCTCTTCACCATCCATCACGATGCTGCTAATGAACTTCATATTTTATCATCTAGTAACACACACAAAACTCCAAATGAGAAATATCTAAAAATCCAGATTAACATTTTTTTAGTAAATGAATAGCATATGAATCAAAGACCATAAAGAATCCAGAGATGCTAAAATAAAATGAAACAAAATCCCAGGAAGCTAACAAGCACCAAAGTGAAATTTCATCCTCAGGGTGTCTGACAAAATTTAGTAATCATCACATTATTCAGCTCCCCAGGGGACAGAATAAAGGACATAAGCCCTAGGGAATATGTAAAAGTACATAGCAGATAGTAACTAAAAGCTGGGACATTCAAAGAGCCCTACTGTCAATGCAAAAACAGCACTGGAAAAATAACCACAAAAGATAATGCAGCAAAGCAGCTTGATTGTGTTGGCACTGACAACAATAATAAGGGATTTTATGTCAATTCATGAGTTAGAACTGACACATGACACCTAAAGACAAAAACTGTGAAAGAGATAAAAGAAAGGGGGGGAAGGATGGTTAATGACAATCAAAAATATCACAGTGAATAAAGAAAGGGAGTCAATGGTCATAGCTAATGTCAGTAAGTTATGTACCTATAAAAATCTGAACTGGTACAAGTTGCGATTTATGTTGTTGTTAGATGTTAAAGAATTGCTTGAAATTCACAGTGATTTCACAGTACAGATAGAATGTTGTTATTAGGTGCCATCGAGTCTCTTGCCACTCATAGCTACCCTATGTACAATAGCTCTGAATCCTGATTTATCTTGACCCAATCTAAGGATACAATTCTCACACACACCTTTCCTGCTTTTACCCAATGAGTGTTCTCTTATTTTGTTCAGACAACAGTTTCTTGGTCTAAGTGCAGGTTTTGAATGAGCATAATTAAGTGTTCTGGAATTCTAAATTCTTCTCAGTGATCCACAGAATCAAATGCTTTTGCATAGTCAATAAAGCACACAAATAGACATTCTTCTGGTATTCTCTGCGTTCAGCCACGATCGCTCTGACATCGTAAAGATATAAATCACTAGTGCCCTGGCCTCTTCTAATCATAGCTTGAACGCTGACAAATATGTATGTACTGCTCTAGCCATTTTGGATAATTTTTAATAACATCTGTTTGCATATCATATGAATGATATTGTTTAATAATTTCCACATTCTGTTCAACTGCCCATCTTGAAAATGAGAACAAATAAAAATTTCAGCCAATCAGTTGGCTAATACCTACCCTCCAAATTTCCTGGCTTAGACTGGTGAGTATATCAAGGGCTGCTTCTGTTACTTGAAATAAATCAATTGATATTCCATCAATTCCTGAGGCCTTATTTTTTGCCAATGCCTCAATGTAGTTTAAACTTGAACATTAAACTTGAATTTGACTTATTAAGAAATGACTAGCTAATTACAAATACGACCAAGCAAGTGTTTATATGTGTGTATGTCTCTGTGTGTGTGTTTGTATGCGCTGTTGTTATCAAGTGCCGTCAAGTCGTAGGCGATTCATAGGGACCCTATGATCGAAAGACCTGGACACCTGTACTGTATAACTTTCCTCCTTTCTCCAGATGTATGTATGTTTGTTTATGTATATGCATAAATACATATATTTATATAAATATTCTATATATAATATATATACATATATAATAAATATATACACACACATATAAAATAAACATTACTAAGAAAAAAAGAAAAAATCTAAAGAAATTATACAGATACAGCCCAAAAAGTAACTGTATCTAGGTAAAAGTTTACCTACTACTTCAAGGTAAATGTTTTCTAAAATTGATGAAATTCATCAAACATCTTACCCAAAAAATCTTGAGCAGGATAGATAAAAGAAATGCTCAACTAGACAGATCAAAGTGAAACATTAGAAGAACAGTGAAAAAGAGAATGCTTTGGAAACAGGAAGAGGAAAATGGATTTCCCTTATGAAGGAAAAATAACTAAATGAATTGCTAATTTTATCACAAAATACATGAGAACCAGAAAACAGTGGAATAATTTTTTCATATGTTTAAAGTAATTAGAGCCCTATGCCAACTGAAATTCAATTCCCTGTAGTGACATTATGTCAGAATTGAAAAAATAGCACACTAAATAACTGATGTATTTAATAGTTAATATTTGAGATTTTTCATATAAGGATTTAAGCTCTGTATCTCAAGCTTCCTTGTTCAATGAGTAGCTTCAAACCTCTAGAAAAGTGTTTGACATCCAGCTATGATATTGTTGTCAAGTTGGGATCGACTCAGTGCTGACCCTCCAGTGAGTGTTCTGAGACTGCAAATCACTCAGGAGGAGAGGATCCATCTTTCTCCCATGGAGCTGCTGTTGCATTTGAACAACCAGAAAGATGCCACCTATGGATTTGCTGTGGAAGTCTCTACAGACTTGACCACCAGAGACACCCTTTAACAAATCATTGTTGTTGTCTGCCACCACGTTGAGCATGACTCAGTGACTCTATGAACAAATGACTTGAACCTTGTTTTATAACTATCGTTGTTTCTCTAAGTTCATAGAATTTCCAGAGGCATATTGTTTAGAAAGTAGATTCTACTCCTGCTTCCAACTAACAAATAGTAGGTACTCCATTAATAAGGATTGAGTGAATAAACAAAAATAAGAAATTTAAAGCTCTAAGTATATTAACAAATGAACAAAATAGAGAGTTTAGAGACCCATGTCATTTATTCCATATTAAATCAAGAAGAAAAACCTTTCTGAGATAGCTGATTACCTAATGTAAAAAATAAAATAAAATTATATTTCTACCTCTGAAAATACTCAGAAATCAATTACACATGAATTAAAGACTATATTTAATGTACACAAGATTTGAGAGCTAGGAACTATTTTTTTAAACCATATTTTTTAAAGTATTGTTCATTTAAAAAAATCTCTGACATCTAAGTATATTAAAATTAAATAATTTTCTTAAACAAAAGATATATATAAAAGCATTGGAACAAGAATCAGATAACATTTCCACCCTAAGATGGGATTAGTGGGGTTGAGTGTTGTCGTGTGCCATCGGGTTGAAACCAATTCATAGTTGACCGTCCAATAGGTTTTCAGAGGCAATAACTGCACCGAAGAAAACTGTCAATCCTTCTCCCACAAACCAGCTGGTGAATTTGAACTACATGCCTTTGGAATCGTAGTGCTGATTCTCACCAATAGACCACCACGTAGGAAACACAATTAACCATTTCAAAAGTCTTTCAAATACAAAGAAGAATGCACAAAAGTAATAAATCAATATCCTAGAAAGTGGAGAACTGGGTATTAACAAATAGAATGCTACTTTAGGATTTAATAATGCTGGGGTGTGGGCAAATTGAAGATTATTGACAAAAGTTGGGTGATAAATTCAACTGCAAAAAATTGGAGAGAATCTGGTTATAATTGGTTGTGGGTGTGTTCATTGTAACCAGCCAATAGAAAAGCTCTGCTGGCCTAGTGGTAAAGAGTCTTGCCACCAACCCACCATCACTGGCTGCTACACAGGAGAAAGATGGCAGTTAGCTCCCAGGAGACTCATTGTCTCTGACTATCTGCTGGAGGGCCAGCTATGAGTTGGTTCTAAGGTGATGGTACATAATAACAACAAGGGAGACTAGCTTGCTAGAAATCATGAAAGTAAACAACTGAAAAATCCATTCTAAAACCAGCTCCTGTCAAGTCAATGTCAACCAATGCTGACCCCATATGTTTCAAAAGAGAACTGTGTTCCAGAGGGTTCTCAACAATGAGTATTGGGGAAGCAGATTGCCAAGTGTTGCTTCTGAGGCACCCTGGATGGACTCTGCCAACTTTTCTGTTAGCAGTTGAGCATGTGAACACTTTCTATCATCCAAGTCCTCCATGTTCACTCTAAGATCATGATATCACCAGGAAGAATTTTGTGCATGATGAGGCCCACAAAACATTCCTGGTAGAATTTATGATTCATGAGAATTACAATAGAATACAACAAAAGCATTCTTAAAGAGTAAGAAAGATGAACAAACATATTCTGATCGTTTACTGGCTCACAATCAGTTCATTTATTTTTATTTGTTTGAAAGATAAATTAAGACAGACCAGAAAATATCAGGGTGTTTAGTGCACACTTAAACTCAGTAATGGTTCAGGAGAAAATAGATTCAATTCTGTGTGTATGCATATGTGTATACTGACTTGCAACATAAGATATATTTCCTATGATGGCTTCTAGTCAAAACTATTGAAAGTCACTATTTTATAGCAGTGGAAATTGAAGAACTACAGCTATTCCCATCAACGTGAATGAATTAAAAATACAGCACTAAGTGAAAATAGCAAGCTACAGAAAAATAGCTATTCTAAATTTCCCTGTGGAAACAAACATACTGAACAATATATTACTTAGAAAAACCAAAATATATGGTAATTGTCTCTGTCTTAATTTGTGTGTGACCACATAGGGATAGTTATTTCATTCTTGAAATGGTACATATATTTTTCAGTTTGTGGATTTAGTAAGTAACAAGCATAAAATATTATTAAATTATAAAATGATCAGTATAGGCTGTAAAAAGGGAAGGAGTCCAAGCTGTATGGCCCTAAAATCCTCTCCTTTCATCTCCAGTCACATAAGAGGTATTGGTTAGCATCGTGGGGAATCCTAGGAACATTCTCTGCCACTTAAGAAACAGAACACATTTCAAACAGCCAAGAATCCCCGGTGTAAAAACAATTTATTTTTTTTTTTTTTTATAAGGAGGTAACCCAGAGATGTGTCCAAAGAAATACAAGAAAACAGCAAAACTGTATTTCCTTACATTTGGAGCCTGGATACCATTTAGCTACTCTCTAGTATCCTACAATATGATCATCATAACATATGTCACTATTCTCAGTGATGATCAATGGTATTATGGTGCCATAGTACATAACGTTTGGGGCTGGTAACCAAAATCCTTGTAACGTGACTCCACGAGCCACTCTATACAAGGCAGACGTAAAGAATCACAGTCTCACTAACACACTGAGAGGCACTATGAGCTGGGGTCAATCCCACAACAGAGACTGTTTTGTTTGAGTGATGGAAATAAGACTCTTTTTCCTCCAATAACTATAATTTTGTAGTATGTATGCCTTGCTACATATCTGCGCAAATATTTCTTTTGTTACACAAGAGAATTTGAAGGCTGTAGTAAAAGTTGGGTTTATTTTTGGTTTTGAAAACTAACTTCACCACCAAAGATGTTGTTGCTGTGTGTCGTCAAGTTGAACCAAGCCAAACCAACCCTCCAGCACATTTTCAGATGGGATAAGATTGCTCATCTTTCTCCCATGGAGCTGTTGGGGGACTGAAACGGTATGTCTTTGGGACAATTGTTTACCACTTGGCTACTAGAGATCCCCAAAAGACAAGAACTATTTTTTCACACCAAGGTGATAAAATAAAAACAAGATATTGTAATTCCTTATACATTCTGTCCCTATTAAGAAAGATGTTTGTTTTAAATACCTTGTCAAATGAACATTTCATATGTTGCCATCTTGTATAAATTTCTTTTTACAACAGTTTACATCATTCTATTCTTTTATAGGAATAGTTTTTCATATGGTAGATATTACTATTTTGACTATTAAATCTATTGCTTAAATTCTTTTCCGCCTCTTGTCTCTTAATTATGCCTATCAGATGACCACATTTTTCCCCACATATTAGTTTTCCACTTTTATATACTTATGGAACTCTTCTGTTAAAGAGATGAAAAAAATTTTCAAAAACCAGGTCCAATAAATTGTAATCTATAAATATAGAGAAATAAGTAATTTGGGTTTTAAGAGTAAACTTGTATAAGTCAGTCTCAGATGCACGTGTAACTCATGGTGGTTATAGTTTTATCTGAAATAAAATCAACTGAAATCAGAATCTATTCACTCACAACCTTTATAAATAAGTAGGTCTCTTATGCAAAGCCCTCAGAGTTGAAAGAAATCAGCCACACACTTATATTTCACATAAGAGTAAATCAGATTGAAAGCCTCTATATGCAATCTTTAGAACCTGCTTTTATGTATTTTAAAATATAAACCAGTAGCATCAAAATTTTAAGGTCATTTTATTGCTTTACCTTTCACATTGAGAAAAATCTGGACACCAGAACATAATTTCAGTGAGCATTTTCTGATTATTATGATTAAGCTTACATAAGAATGTCTATGCATTATGAAAAATATCAAATTATACTCATTTAAAGTTAAGACTTAAACATGAAAAAGTTATGCATGCAAAAAGTTAAGTCTTAGATTTTCAGAATGGACAACTTTACCCAAACTGGTTATTTTAATCATCACAGCTTCCTTTAAGTTTGTAGGAAAATTACAGAACAGAATGAGTGACTGTTACATATATTCTCTTGAGTACTTAAACTTATTTCTCTATACCATTTCAATCTATACACTGAACAGATCGTTTGAGAGACCAGACTTTATGACGAAGAATATGGCATCAGGATTAGGACTTGAATATGACACTAGATCAACAGCCTGTGTTATGCAGATGACAGAACCTTGTTCAGTGAAACTTGAAGCATTCAGGGGACTTGAAGCATTTGCTGCAGATGATCACGGACTCCAGCCTTCTATATGGATTGCATCTCACTATCAAGAAAATCAAATCTGCACCACCAGGCCAATAAGTAGCATGATGACAAATGGATAAAAGATTGACTTTGTTAAAGACGTCATCTGGCTCTGAACCACAATCAACACTCTTGGTGCCAGCAGTCAGTAAATCAAATGGTCAGTCAGTCAGGAAATCAAAAGGTCGTCAGCTTCGACCTGAGAGTTGTGGTGGCCGAGTGTGACTTCTGCTCCCTTCCTAAAGGGGAAGCGTTGTAGAAGAGTATTGAAGATCTCATTGAGCGCCACCAGAATAAACAAGTCGGCCTTGGAAGAAATGCATCCAGGAAGCAGGAAGCAGGCTGCAGGCTCCTTAGAAGCAAGGATGGTGAGATTTGGCCCCCATACTTTGAGTATGTTGTCAGAAGGGATCAATCCATATGAAAAAGACATCATCCTGGGAAAAGTGGAAGAGAGGAAAATCTTCAACAAAATGGACTGACACGATGACTACCATAAGGGGCTTAAGCAGGACCAAGACCAGGGGGATGGTGCAGCATAGGGTAAGATCTGCTCATAGAGTATAAGTCACAGACAAATTGATAGCACTGAATAACAACTCTCTAGTATAACTGAAGCTGAAAAACTTTGCCAAGTGTAGTAAAATGACTTATTTCCCCCTATTCACATCTATTTCCTAATAAGTCAGTTTCCTTGGAAAAAAATCCAGTAGTTGCTAAGACCAAGGTAGTAGCTTTCAGTCAATTAGCTCTGGAGGAAGTAGGTAACGAGGTAGGTGTAGGCCTGCCCCACAGTGCAAATCTCTCTAAGACAAACCACCTTATGTCACATATATACCACCACCAGCCAACCCTCACCCTCAAATTCATTGCTTTTAAGTTGAAGACATCACATGTTTCAGAATAGAATGTGCTATACAACACTCTCAGGGGTTTATGTTCTATAGAATTTTTTTGGTTTAATCTTAGCTGAACAATGACTATTGAACGACAGAATGAGAATTGATGCCTTCGAGCTGTGGCGCTAGAGAGGAGTATTGAATATACCATGGACTGCTAGGAGAGCAAACAAGTTCATCCTAGAGAGGGTGAAGCCAGGTTGCTCCTTGAAGGCAAGGATTCTGAAGCTTGGTCTGATATACTCTGGACATGCTGCAAGGAGGGACTGGATTGGTTCTTGGAGAAGGATGTCATGCTTGGGAGGAGAGAGGGACAGCTCAGGAGGGGAAGGTCCTCAATGAGATGGATTGATACAGTCACTAGGGTAATGAGGGGGAGAGGGTAGATGTGTCAGAAACAAAAAGATTGTCATAGGATAGAACATGGCTTAGGGTTGTTGTACATAGGGTCACTATGAGTCACAGGCAACCTATTGGCACATAACAACAACAACAACAACAAATCTTATAAAGAAGGATGTTGTTAAGACGGACACTTAATAATTCTTCCCACCAGATGTTGCCAATTAATTGCTGCACATTTTTTAAGGCTCTTAATTTTCATTTGAGAAAAAAAAAATTTCTGTAAAGGCAATGTAACCAACCAAGACCACCTTAATTCCACAGCAAATGTGTCCTATAAAATAATTTTTTTTTCTTCCTCCTACTACCACCCATACCCGTGTCAACATATCCAATATTTAGTAGCCACCTGGGAGTTTTAGATCACTTCATTTTAGATGCTAGAGAGATTAGAGAAAGGCATGAAAGACTATTGCTTTGAAAAATAACTGTGATTAAGCACACACATCCCAACTCAGTATGCTGCTACAGAATCAACTCTGAGATAAGAAAACAAAAATAAACAAGTCAAACTTACTTTTTCCCCCAGTTTAGGCTGGCAATTATTCAGATACTTATTGTTCTATGAGGCAGCTGAACCTTCAGGAATATTAGTCCCCCCAAACACTGTGGCTCTCTTGAACAAATCTAAATTTGCAACTATATTTTCTATCTTTTCTCTAAGTTCTCATAATGTTTGAGATTTTTAGTGTCATATAAAACATTAAGTCTAAATAATAAAGGGAAACTTTTCTAGTTTTGAGGAGAAATATCCTAGCTGACTACTACATTGTTGTTGTTATGTCCAGTAGAGTTGGAATCAACCAACAGCTGATCCTCAGTGGATTTTCAGAGGCAGTAAAGTACGTGGGGGTTGACTGCCCATCTTACTCCTGTGAAGCATCGGGTAGATTCAAATCATGGACCTTCAGGTTGGCAGCACAATTCTTAGCACTAGGCCACCAGAGCTCCCTTATTATATACTACAGCAATATAACACTGATAAATCACCTTTTCTACAATGGCCTGTTTTAAACTTATGGAGATTTTTACTATTGCAATGAAGAAACTGATTGATTCCTAACTGAAGAGGTAAATAGAATATCACTTGAACAAGATAGAAAACACAATAAAGCACAGACATTTTCTTTAATTATAAAATAAATCTAAGGCATTGCTCTAGTGATAATAGAAAAATCTCTACATATTTGATGATTTTCATCTCTGAAAATGAAATCAATTAAAAAGCAACATATTGAAGTCCCAGTATAACTAATCAGGCATATCACACCATTTAAAAATACTACTTTTTGGATTTATATCTCAAAGAAGATACAAAAAGGATATATTATTCATATTTACAAATAAGTAAAATTTTGAAAGTAAAGTGAGCTTGCTGCTCATTCCTCAGACCAAGAAACTTCTATTTTCCCACAGTCATATTGTTCATTCCTTTCCCAACTTGAGGGGGGCGGGGAGAACACAAAGAGGAGCAACGAGCGGCAGATGAGAAAAAGAAAAGTGAAGACAAGGGAAGAAAGTGGAGACAAGAGGGGAGGCATTAACAGAGGAAGGAAGAGATAGACTGATCATGAAAAGGAACGTCTGCCTGAAACCCTACTCATCTTTTAAGGTCCACATGATGTGGTGCCCTTCCAAAATGCATTTCTCTTAAACATGTCCATTTGGAGATTAAGATTTGCCTGATTCAGGCCATGGTCTTCTCAATGACCTGCTATGCATCAGACAGCTGGTCAATGCATGAGGAGAAGAGAAGAGTTGGTGCCTTTGAGTTGTGGTGCTGGAAAAGAATACTGAATATCCCATGGATTGACAAAAGAACAAACAAACGTGTCTTGGGAAAAGTGCAGCCACAGTTCTTCTGGGAAACAAAGATGATGAAGCTTCATCGTTCATACTCTGGACATGTAGCTAGGAGACACTTTGTTGGAAAGGGACATCATGCTTGGAAAGAAGGATAGTCAATGAAGGAGAGGAAGATCCCCAACAAGACGAACTGACATGACGACTTCCACAATGGGTTCCAGGCTGACAGATGATGAGGAGGACACAGAATAGGGTAGGGTCTAGGTAAGCTGTTCTCTGGGTCGCTGTGAGTTGTACTTGACTCGTCGGCACCCAACAACAACAACAAAATGCTACAGTCAGAAGTGACTGTACTCTTGTCTCATTGAAGCTCACCCACCATACCTTGGGATTTTTTGTTGTAGTTTCTTCCTTTACCTTATTAGTGAAAAAGTAAGTCCCCTCCTATAGTTTGGGGATGGCCAAACACACAACACTCAAAACTGGACAGGTGGACAGACAGTAGTTTACTACCCACACTCACTCACAGCCCACGGAAGGAGGGCTTCACTCTCCAGGTCGGACCACAGAGTGTACACTGGGGAGCACAATGTGGAGGCAGACATGAGGAAAGTGGCTTTGCAGTACAAGAGGGCCAGTGACCCTGATTCCTCCAGGTAACTATGACTGGGTTACCTGAATGATTCTATGAGCGAGCTTGGAACTGAAATCACTAGGCAAGAAATGCACTAGGATCATGTGATAAGGAAGGTTTTTTGTCCTGGGGATCCTACCAACAGAACACAATGCAGATAGAAACTTAGAGGTGGACAATTAAAGGTCCTAATTTCAACAGATTTTAGGCAACAAATAACACTGGGTCTTAATTTTAAGTTGTACACTACATACTATCATTTTGACAGCATCTGCATTAAATTGCATATGTCTGTGTTTTTACCAAAAGAAATAGGTTTCACCAGAGCAGGGTATTATCACAAAACTCTCTTATTTGTGCAATATGTATCACATAGAGAAAAATATATCGTCCCCCAAAGTCCATTTTAGTATTATCACATCCTTTCTCATAATTACTTGATTTTATATACATAAAAGTTCCATGAATAACCACATACTAAATAATATATCCAAGGTGAGGTCAAGTGACTTGTCTAGTGTAAGTGATGACTCCAGGACTCAAGTCCAGGTGTTCTGGATCTAAATCTAGTGCCTTTTCAGCCGTCTCACATTACTGCAATCAACAGGGTACTTAGAATCAGGACTAAAAACAATTACTCGTCAATTCACGACATGCAGGTGCCTTTTTCAACCCATGACTGACATAGTAAAAGTGATTTGATCATTTCTGGCTTAATAAACAGACGACTGCCATGCCTTGGGAAAAAGGCAGGTAGGAGAAATTTCTTCATCCCTTGCTTTACACATCCTATCTATATGTTTGTTTTCCCAACTCCTATCTATAATTTTTCAAAATTTCTCTCCACCGTGAAAACATGTTCCTTTTGTTGTTGTTACTGTCGTGTACTGTCTTGATGGTACAGACGCATAGTTGGCCCTCTAGTGGGTTTTCAGAGGTGGTTAATTGGAAGTAAGAAGTATGCTCATCTTTCTCCCATTCAAAGCACGTATCTTTGGGTCATCGGTGCAACTCCTTGCCACTATGCCACCAGAACTCCTCTCAGCTTTTAAAATTTCCTAATGAAGAAAATAATAAGTAAATACATACATGCTACTAAAAAATGCAGGTGATTTCTAGCGTCTTAGTCGTAAGGTGCTGCACTGCCAAACTAAAGACATATGATTCCAACCTGTCAGTTGTGCCACTGGACAACGATGGCCAGTCTCCTCTTGTGTGATTATAGTCTCTGAAAACCAACAACTCAAAAATTCTTTAAGATTTATTTTACATGAACTTCTGCTCATGATTTTGTAATGACTGAATACAGACAAACTTCTGAGACATCATGTTTCTAAACCATAATAAGGCTAAAATCACAAAAATGCAAGTCATATGAATTTTTTGTTTCTTAGTGATTATGAAAGTTCTATTTCTACCATTTTGTAGTATATAATTATGAGCATTGAACACTGTGACGCTGATGTGTCAAATGCGTTAATGGTTGGTTACCCATGCTGGACAGTGTTGGGTGGAGCTTCCTCATTAAAACAAGCTTGGAAGCAGGAGTGGCATCCACTTCCATAATCACTTGTCTCCAGAAACCCTATGAACCCAGAGAGAGGATGAAAAACACACAAGTGTTGAGGACCTTCCTTCATAGCGTCGCTATGAGTCACCTGCGACTCACTTAACAATAACAACAATTATGAGCATTATGAAAATGCTTAAGACACTCTGAGAATTACTAAAATGTGGCATAAATACATAGTGAGAACACACTGTTGATAAAAGGCTTGTTCAGTGCATAGCTGCCACAAATTTATGTTGTAAAAACGGTATCTGCAAAGTGCAATAAAACAAGATGGAATCCCTGAAGCATGCATGTATCTGTAACACTGGTGATGGCGGTGGTGGTCGTAAGTGCCGCAGACTCAGTATGAGACTCACTATGAGAGGGTGAAGCCAGGCTGCTCCTTGGAGGAAAGGATTCTGAAGCCCCATCTGACATATTCTGGGCATGTTGCAAGGTGGGATCAGTCCTTTTAGAAGGACGTCATGCTTGGGATAGGGGAGGGACAACGCAGGAGGGGAAGACCTTCGATGAGATGGATTGATTCCATCACTGGAGTAATGGGGATAGGCGTGTCAGAGACAATAAGATTGGCAAGGGATACAGCAGGGTTTAGGGCTTTTGTACATAGGGTCGCTATGAGTCACAGGCAACTCTGGAAGGCACATAAAAACAACATGACCCTATGAACAATACCATAACAATACAGCACCTGCACTAAATTGTAATTTGATTCAAAAGCCAACTGTTTATTTAATCTTGAAAAAATAAGTTCTGTTTTCCCTAACATGCCAATCTTACTCTTCCCACCCTCTACCCCACCCAAATACCAGGAAAATGAATTGCTTAAGCCTCTTGCCTGTGTTTGGTTCAGTAGGGGACAAAACTGACTTCTCTTTTCATGAAGATAACATCAGCAGAAGAGACAAGTAAGAGTACACTCTCTAATACAGAAGTCATTGAAACAGCAAAAAAAAAAAAAAAAATCCAGAAAACAAAAACAAAACAAAACAAAATCCCTGGTGACACAGTGATTAATCAGCAAACCCATCCAGATACAGCAATCTATTTCCACATGGATTACAGTTAAGAAATTCTACAGAGAAGTTTGACTATCAAATACCACGCCATTAGCCTTCACTATTTTTTTTTACACTAAGTGAAAACATTGATAGGTAACAAGCTAGAATTTGAGTCTACTTGTGGTCTTATAAATCTTCTTCTGAATGTTTAATTGCCTGCTTATAACAATGCTTTCTCTTTTACTACTGCAATAATGCTTCCTTACATCTGTATCACTCTTTGGTTCTCAAAGTATATTAGCTCCTTAATGAGAGGGACCAGGTGTTCACTTTCTCTTTACTGGGCCCAACATACTCTGGTATGTAACTAAGAGGGGTCCTTTAATTTTTTTTGAAGACAGTAACTATTGGTTTGAGATATAACTTAAATGGAAATACAGTACATTGGAAAAAATCTAAACTGCAGCTATCATTGAACCTGATACTTCACTGTCATTGGACCTTATCTGATATCTAGAATCATTCCAAAGAATTCTCTACATGTTACTTCCACTACATCTCTCTTCTCTGTGTTCTTTGATTCCCATCCCAGCAACCCTCACATACACACAGATGATCCCACGTTTGGTTGAAGTTGCTCTTTCTGAGTCCAAGTTATTCTTCTTTGGAATTCAGCTACTTGAATTTACAACATGAGTAAGGTACAAACTGAAAAGGTGTGTGTCATGCAGTAATTCCATTCTCTCACTTTTCCCTACGTGAGCAACTGCTTAGTTTTCATCCATGGTGAATAATCAACTGCTATAGAATTGATCTTAGTTAAAAAGAAAGCATGGATGTGGAAATCTTGGGGCAACAGCCTTGGAAATTATCTAGAGAATTCAGAGTATTTTTTTAAAAGGTAATTTAAAAATAATGGGATTCTCCAATTGCATCTCTTCAGCCTAGCATCTATATAGTCTTAGGAGTCCACCAACCCAGTGTGATAAGTTCTTCCTGACACAATAAATTTATATTGTAGCAAAGAATTTGTGAAAGCTTCTTTGACAAAATGCATACACCTCCATTGACTGAAAGAGTTTTCTCTGAAAGAGTAAGGTCCCATTAGCGCACACAGGACCTACTCAGTAAGCCACTGCTGTGAAAAGGTTTTTGCCTAAAAGCCAATTCATTCCTTTGCCGCCAATACTTACAAAACATAAAGCAAGAAAATTGAGTCTTCTTGCTCAAAATCAGCAAGAGACTTCAGATTCAGTTTGGGAATGGGGGAAAAACAAACCCAACAAAAACTGAATCAATAAATATTCTTTCCCACTAATTTAATAAAATCCCAAGATATTTTCTATTATTCTTCATTGTTTATTTGATGTTAGTATTTCTGCCATGTTACACTTAAACTAGGGCAATTATATTTCCAAGCATTATAAAACTATAAAAACAATGAAATATCTTTATTTATAGCAGTTTCTAATTAAGACATGGAAATTAAGTTTGTGCAAATTTTTATATGAATGCGATATTTCAAGATTGCTGTCCTCATTTTCTGATGCAATAATGAGAATTTGTACTCCTCTTCCAATTACATGTACTGGCTGCCCAGGTCGCTTCTCACATGCATTTGATCTCAGCCACTTAGCTGGAAGAGTAACACTATACCTCTCTTTGCAGTTTAACTTCCTACTCCTAATTTTTCAATTCATAGCAAACTCAAGTATAATTTTTAAATTACAGAGTATATAAGAAAACAAAGCCTCTAGGGAAAATTTGAGAAACGAATGACAGAAGAGACAATAGAATTCAGGTATTTTTATAACTAAAACCTTTTTTAAATTAAATAAAACCACAAATATTTAAGGATAAGAAAAACATGTACCTAACTATTCAGATGATAAAAACAGTGTATCATTTCAAAATACAGTAAGTATATTCTAGCAAAAATAAGTACACTTATTATATTATTATATCTATTATAAATGCCACTTGTTCACCAAATCCAATTTGGGAAATATATTTCATACCTATCACAATAATCCAGTAGGATAGGTGATCATCAGGGGCATGCTACTCTTCCTTTTCACTAGCCATGGGGTTGGAATGGAGTCTCCTGTCCTCTGAAAACTGGGACAAGAAGTGTATCCCAACTGAACAACAGTCACAAGGGAACACTATGATCACTTCCACCTTCACAGTAATACATGGTATCATTTCTAACTTCACAGTGATACTTGTAGGGAAATCAACCCTCTCTTTGAGGAAGAAAAACATATATACAAAGTCTTCACTGCCTGGAAATACTCATTAATCTGAATCTTCAAAGAATGAAAGCAGAATTTAATCCCGAATTTATTAAAATTGTTGTGGTTGCTAAGTACCACTAGGTCAGAAATGACCAATTAGCTGACCCTCCAGTGAGTCTCATACATGATAAGACTGGCCATCCGTCTCCTGAGGAGAAGGTAGTGGGTTTGGGATTACTTCTTAGGAATGGAACATGCTAGGCAACACCAAAAAAGTTGTTGTATAGGGAGCTCTGGTAGCTTAGTGCGTAAGGAGTTGTGCTGTTAACCCAATGGCAAGTGATTTGACTCCAGTAGCTGCTCCATGGGAGAAAAATGGTCAGTCTCCACCCATGTGGTTGACAGCCTCTAAAACCCGAGTAGAGGGCTGGGTGCAAGTCAGTTCCGATTTAAGAGTATGTAACAACAACAGGCTAACAAATAAATCTTTTAACTACAAAAACATTATACCATTTACCTCAATTTTTAACCCACTCTCCAATTACGGAATCATATCAATAGTACTCTTGAAAGACGGTGTTTAAATGACATATTCTAAATAAAGAATTGTAGCATATTTTTAGTATCTATCCTATAAATCACACCTTTATTTTAGAACTTAATAATCCAATGCTAAAAGCTGTCAGGCCAATGGTAGCCTTTCTACTTGGGACTGCCACTAAAAGGACTTGGGGACCAAACTCAAAATCAAATCACGATCACTGCACTGATTCATTAGCGAGCCTCCATTAGATTGTCAAGGATGCATATTTAGAAAGAGGAAACTCCCCAACTTTCTCCCACAGAGCCACGGGTAGATTCAAACTGCTAAACAAATGGTCTTTAGGATAACAAGACAGCATGCTACCGCCTAATACTAGAAGGGCTTTTAGAGAATAGCTGGTCAAGTCAGCTTATCCTGTGATCATCCTCACACCATTTCTTTACTTACGGCCTATGGAACTACTATCATGTAAACTGAGTTCAATGAAAGAGAAATGCTAATATAACAGAAGAGCTTCAGAAGTTTAATAACTGGAAGAGGGATATAAAGTACTAAATTGAAGCCAGAGATAAAAGTTGGGATCCCATTCATCTATTTCAGGAGAATGTCTTAATACTGTTGGGCGGCAGTGTCAGTGTTCTCTTCTTAAAACTGGGATTGTTGTTGTTGTTATATGTGGTCAAGTCAACTTAAAATGATAGCAAAACTATACACAAATAAAAAAACCCAAACCCTACCCACTCCTGCTGTGCTGAAACCCACTGCTCCAGTCATCGTGTCAATACGTTAGGTAGAGAATCTTCTTCTTCATTGACCTTCTGGTATTCATTCCAAACATGACATCCTTTTCTAAGAGCTCACCTTCCTAAAATCTGCCCAAAGTCTGTGAGATGAAGTTTACCATCCTCGTCTGTAAGGAGTTCTCTGGCTGCACTTCCTCCTATATCTGTGTGTTCTTTGTAGTTCATGAAAAATTCAGTACTATTCTCCAACACTACAGTTCAGAGGTTATCTATTCTTTTTCTGTTGTCTTCATTCATTGTCCAACATATAGATGTATGTGATGCAACTGAAAATATCATGGCTTGGATTGGCCACATTTTAGTCTTTAAATTGGTATTTCTGCTCGTAAACACTTTAAAGAAGCCTTTGACACCAGAGATCCTCAATGCAGCACGTCTCTTGATTTCTATGACTGTTGTCACTGTGGGCGTGGTAGATTCAAGTAAAATAAGATCACTGACAATGTCAATCTTCTCCATTTATCATGATGCTTCTTAAGGGCTCATTTTGCTTTCTTAATGTTGAGTATAATCCAAACAGAATTGAAGGAGACTATTTTACATATGGGGTGGGGGTCTTCTGGGTAAGAGGCTGCTATGCTAACCTTAAGGTAGTTACACTGCCAGCCACCAACCTTGGGGAATGGACAGGTGATTTCCTCTAATAGACTGAGGCAAATATTCTGTTAGAAACTGATCTAGTTTTGTGATGCTTTGCATGCCAAGAATATGATTTTTAATTTGACGCTAACTACATCAGAGTCATTGGCTTTTGAGGCAAACATAGAACTAGGAGAGTTGATTTGGTCTTAATGTGCAAAAGATTTATTAAACATAAGATAAAATACTATTAAAATGTAGGTATCTTGGGATTGGAAAGGAAGAGTGAAGTACACGAAGTCTGAAAAATAAGAAATCAAGAGGTAGAGATATTCTGGGAGAAAGGCAGGGAAATTATATTTCTGAATGGAAATATCTTCTTGGTTTGCCAGGTGCACAGAGCAGTCACTTATGTGAAAGGAAATGCTAGTATGACATTAATCAGATGAGGCATAAGTGAAGCTTTGAGAGACAAACAATTCCCTGGACGAAAAGTGTAAAAATATATATTTCAACTGGAGCTGAGCATCAGAATCGCGCACAGAGCTTTTAAAATGTGTCCATGCTTGAGGCCTCCCTTGGAAGCTGTGATCATAGCCAAGGCTGAGAATCACTGGAGCAGGGAAAGAACTGAAGGTAAAAACTAAGCTTCAGGGAACTCCCAGGGCAAGGTCAGAAAAGGGAATTTATAGGGAGGCAATTTTATAGAAAGAGAAGGGAAGGGGCGGTGGGGGGAAATGAAATATGGCAGAATACAAGAGAAGATTTCAAGAAGGAAAATGTGGAAAAGAAAAAAATAGCAGTGATTTATAGATAATGGCAAAGCACCTCAAACAACACGTGCCTCCAAGAAGATGACAACAAATGCATGTGAAATGAATGCGTGCGGCAAGCCTGACATCTATCTGCTGGAGTCCAAACCTATTACAGATTGGTGATTTTTACACTGGACCAGTATAATCATAGAACAGACAGTCTTCATTATTCTGATGGTCATGAAAAAGTAGTCTCTGGCAGGAAAGAAAATGTAAAAGCTTTCAAAGTGAAAACAAATTCATTCATTTATTCAGACAGTTACTTAGTCAGTTAGCCGTGTACTTAACGTATCCATTCATTCAGCAGCCATTTATTCCAGAAAAAGCAGATAACACTTCAAAACTTAATCTTCAAGCCTCTCTATTTGCATTAATTTGGGTATAATTTTAATCAGTTTCAAAACTTTAGTAAAGCACATCTCACATGCATATTTTTAATACTTGAAACTCATTTTGACAGATTTTTCAAGCAAAAGCATATTTTTATTGTGATTAGATTTTTTTTGCCTAATATCTACCACTGTTTTTCCACATGTCTCAACTTCACCAGAATTCAGTTTTCTTATCCTAAAAGTGTCAGACTAATGGGTACTTTTAAAATTATCACATTAATGTTCTTAATGCAAATTTCAGCTTTGAAGTTATTCATTAACCAAAAAGAAGGCCAGATCTCTCTAAGCTGTCTTCTTAGTTCTATAACTCTCACCGCCACTGTTAGGAAAGTTTTAAAGGAAACCAATTAAATTAATATTTTCATGTAATAGACGAGCAAATCCTCCCCTCTGTCACTGACTTCTCTCCTCATTATAGAAAGGTATCCATGTATTGTCATTTTAATGCCACACTGAGTAGTAAAAATCTATAAATAAATAAGGCAGGATGTTTACCAATGTCATTGCTAACATTAGCTCAATATATTTCAACAACTATGTGTATGAATCATTGCATTATTCAAATTTGACACAAATAATGATAGTTACATTTTGGATCCTATTTTCAATCCCTAAACAAATCAACTGTACAGAAACTCAGTGATCCTTGGGTTATAGTATAATGATCAAAAATATAGGAATGTAGATCATTCCATTTAAAAAAAGGCAAAATGAAAGACATTAGTTCATCTATATATTTTCTGTAATAGTATATGTCTAAATGTTGTTATATTTGTTGTTGTTGCCGTCACGGGCTGATGAGTGGGAACCATCCCAGAGTTGACATCCAGCAGATTTTCAAAGACCAAGTCACAAGGTAGGAAATAGCTCATCATTTTTCTGCAGAGCAGCTTGTGGATTTGAACCTTGTGCCTTTGGGTGGGAACACAGTTCCTTACAATTAGGCTAACAGAATTCCATATGTAGAAATAGGTAGTAGGGAAAAAATGCCTTCTATTGGGAAAAAATAATAATACCCATCAATATTTTAAAACTTTAGAAAAAATCATCATAGTGATAATAGAAACTCTTCATGAGTTGGTTAGATGTAAAAGCAAACATCTGAATATTTAAAAAGTTAACCAGCGGAGATTAAGAACCAGCATCCCTAAGGACTATGCCATTCTACAAAGCCCCTTATCTGAATATTTATGATCAAAGACTACACTCATCAATATGGATTGCATCTCAACATTAAGAAAATTAAAATCCTCATCACTGGACCCATAGGTAATATTCTGATAGATGGAGGAAAGATTGAAGTTGGTAATTATTTCATTTTGCTTGATGGACAATCAACCTCCTTGGTACCACCAGTAAAGAAATCAAAGTACATGTCTTATAGGGAAAATTCACTGTCAAGGACTTTTCTAAAATGTAAAGAGCAATGATGTCAGCTTAAAGACTAATACGGGTCTGATCCATGCCATCATCTTCTCAATCACATTGTATGCATCCAAAAGTTGGACAATGCCTTTTAGCTATGCTACAGGAGAATACTCCAAGATATTCCAAGGACTGCCAAGAGAACAAACAAGTATGTCTTGGAGAATATGCAAGAATTATACTGCTCCTTAGAGGCAAGCACAATGAGGTTCCTTCTTACATATTTTGGGCATATTAGCAGGATGTCTGGCCCTTGGGAAGGTGGAGGGAGCTAGAGTCTACTGTCAGGGAGGGGTACTTCAGAGATGACGAGGAAGGCACAGAATAGGACAAGGTTCAGACCCATTGTTTATAGGGTCGCTATGAGCCATACTAAATCTGAAGGCACCCAATAACATTAACATGCTGTGTTATCTTTGAGTTTGTAGAGACAAGATAGAATTTTTGTCTTTAGGAGCCTCCAGTGAATGGAATCCTATCAAACTGAATGAAACTCATTTTATCCAAGTTGAACAGCTTGGGCTTTCTGTCTCTGCTACCTGCTGGAGTGAAAAAAGGCTGCGGGTGAACCAATGCCAGGATAAATAGGTCAAAACAAGTATTAAGTCCCAGAGACCAATGTCTCTATTATTGAGCTACCCAAACTAATTGCGGTACTTTTCCCAGAAACTTCAGCCAGTGAGTCTAGTAGGATGACAAGGAGGTAAAGGCCAGCTCCTTTTTCCAAATCTACACTACAGCAAGATTTTGAAATAAAAGAATGATCTTCTGTTAGTTCTAATCACTCCCACGATATGTCAGTTCTAATTTTTATCAGGGTGCTAATAACAGGAGATACTAACAATGATTTCCTTTTTCATTTTAAGTCCTATGTACTCTAAGTATCCACAAGCAGAGGTCTTAGCTAAGGCTGAAATGTTCAACTCTCACTCAATACTGCTCTTGAAGCAAGTTATAATTGGATGTCACACCTATTAATTCAGTTTCATTCTGATAATTATTTAATAATTCTCCCTATATTTCTTTTTACAACTTCATTTAGAACAGCATTAATATATGCAATGATAACATTTTGAGGCATATAAACTACTTAGCATTGCAATTACTGTATAATCACACCACTGAAATCATTGCCACTATGCTAAAACATTTCAGATTAATATAAAAATACATCATGGGTCACAGAGCTTGACAGGTGGAAGGAGAGGGTTGAGGAATTAGGAAAGATCCAGTGGGAATCTGAAAAGACAAAGTAATAGCATACATAGAGCCTCAGTGACTGATATAATAAGACACAATGTATTGGAATGAGCATATGAAACACAATGTGAATGGGGGGAAAAGAATATGCACAATATAAAATTTTCAAAATATACTATATCCCAAATATCCTGAAGTATCAAATTTTAATGTATCCATAAACCTTTCTTTTAAAAATATAATAAAGTTTTCTTTAATAAACATTCTATTTTCAAAATGAAAAAATAAGTTTCAGTAATTAATGTCTACTTTCATTTACATTTAAAAAACCGGACTTAACCAACATTTTCACTAAGTCTTGTGAAAACTGAGGATCACAGGTAAATAATATATGATGCCCTCAAGATTACTCAATTGTTAAATGAAATACAACAGATAAATCTAATTCCTTCTACTCCAAGGTGTCTTACTTAGGAAACAACTATTTGTTCTTTCTCCTTCAGCATCAAGCCTTTTTAATATGACCTTGTTAAGGCATGCTGCTCATGGTCATCTATTCCCTTATTTTTACTATTTGTTGTTATTTGAGTGAAATGAAAACAAACTTGTTTTCTATTTAGTCAGCCATAAACATTCTGTCTTATAACGTTAATTACATTATCCACAATATGACCAGTTCTTCCTGTGATCCTCATTCCCATTGTTCTTTCTATCTCCATCTTACCTTCTGAGTTTGTATCTCTGAGCAAATACTGCCCTTTTAATCATCTCTGGTTGGTTACATTATAAGGCCTGTCTCCTTGGGGTCACTGTTCATTTTATAGGCCTGTTTATTGTTTGGCTGAAAGCTGACTAAAGAGGAAAAGCTTTGTTCTAAGTTCAAGGAGTGAGAGTAAAGGTTCAGAGTCTTCAGGGTACCTAAAGTCTCTATCAAGCCACTAATCCTGGTCACTGTTATGTTTTAAAATTGTGTTCCACTTTCTTCCCTACTCTGTAAAGTGTCTTGTACTATGATCACTTTTGACATGGTCAACACAGGTAGGTAGCCATCTCCAGTTCTTCGTATCTCAGGGTCCTTGAAATTGAAGTTCACAAAATCTATTAGCCCTCTGGACTAATTGTTTCTATTCATCTTTTCTTTGTTCCAGACGAGGACAGACCAATAGTTACACACAAGCTATTAAGACTCCAGCTACTACTTATTAGTAAAGTAGTATACAGAACATTGTAAGCTTTGTTGTTCCAATTGACCTAGATGTCCTACAAGAAATCAGTAACTCATTCTTTCCTGTTGATGATAAAGAAGTTTACATACCTTTGTCCCTTGTTAATTATGTCCTATACATGGATATATTTATAGTATTCACTAGTTCCAGCTAGGAAATTTCTGAATGGTTATGGCTATACTACTTTTCATCCATTCATACTTGTTTATCTGCATGCATATCCACTTGCAGATTATATTCTTAGTGATACTGCAGGGTTATGTATGTAGTAATTCTTACTTTTGTTGACTATATTTCTTATGTACCTCTCTGTGGCTTTCCTTTCTTTAATGGCCTCATCCTTGTCATTTCCTTAGTGTTTGGTGGCCTAACGGTAAGAAGCTGCCCACAGCTGCTCCATGGCGGAAAGATGATCAATCTCCTCCCATGGGATTAAGTGCCTCTGAAAACCCACTGGAGGGTCAGCTATGGTTCAGTTCTGACTCAGTGGTACACAACACCTTACTGTTAAGTGATAAAAGTCAGCCACAAAGGGACAAATACTGTAGGAGTTCACAATTATAAAGAGCTAAAGAAGGTTAACATGCACAAAGAATCCTTTCACATGATTACCAGGAATGAGAAGAGGGGAGTAAAAATTAGCAAATCATTCTCATACCTCTACTTTTTATAGTAAGAGTCACCTCAAAGACTTTACTACATAAGTCAATTCCTACTAAAGGCTGTTTAGTGCTAAAGCAGATGGTTATATGTCTGGAGGAATTGTTCTCAGCAGCAGACAGCTTATGCCATCATGCTATTTTCCATCCATAGATGTATAAAGGACCCCTGATGGTGTAGTGTATTGAGTGTTAAATAACTAACTGCAAAATCAGCAGTTGAATCCACCAGGAATCTCATGAGAAACATGCGGAATTCCTCTCTCCCTTAAGATTTAGAGCCTCAAAGACCTAATGGAGGATCCAGAAGTTGCATGTGAGTCAAAGAAAGTACTTACAAGTTACTAAACAAGAAAGTTTGGGGGACACCATTACAAGCTAATTTTATCCTTTATATTCCATCCAATTAGATTTTCAATTCTAATCAAGATGAAGGAAAGAACAGCATATTTAATCTTTCCGCTTAAAACAACTTAAAATTAACTGCTCCAGTTTACTGCTCCTATGGACTTTCCAAGTTGTAGAGCAGGGAGGGGAAAATAAGGTGAAAATGGGCAACTTCCCATATTTAGGAGATAAAACTGAGCATCTGAGTTCTTATGGAATTCAGATACTTCAGGCTCTAAAAGTAGACTGAGGTCACAGGAGAGAAGCTAAAATCATGCAAAGAAATCAATCCAGTTCACTACCAAGGGCCACTGTTGAGTATTAAGTACTGATGAGTGCCCATCTAACTGGCATCACAGTAGTTTTCACTATAGGTTTAAGTATTTGTCACACATGAATCTTGATCTCTCTGTGTATTATGCTCGCTCCAAAGTTTCCTAATGTTGCTGCTGTCATATGCCATCAATTTGGAACCAAAGCATAACAGACCCTCCATCAGGTTTTCAGAGGCAATAAATGCAGTGGGAGGACATCCTTGTCCTTCTCCCATGAAGAATCTATATCATGCCATTTTTCCAAAACTGTACGCTTACTTCATGGTTCTATGTAACATTTTAAAATGCTCAAAATAGTTCAAATTTTTCATAATACTACTGCACATTTAATAGATTACAGTATAGTGTGAATATACCTTTTATATAGACATTGGGAAACAAAAAAAAACTGTGTGACTCAAATTATTTCAGTATTTGCTTGATTGTGGTGGTCTGAAACCGGACTTGCAGCATCCCTAAGGCAGGCCTGTATTAACTACAGACAGTCTTAAGATTACAAATATCTAACTTATTAACAACTCCTACTTGTCCTTTATATTGTTGTTTTTTTATCGACAGTTCATCGCATGGGAGGAGACTATCTTCTGTGGAGCAGCTGGTGGGTTCAGACCACTTGTCTTTGGGGATGGCAGAGCAGATCCTTACCACTAAGCCTTTAATGTCATGGAAATTTGCCTTTACTGTAAAGAACTGAATTAACCATGACAATTACTTTCTCTTACTGCATCTGTAGCTTCTAGGTCTTTGAAAATGCTTTGTGGCTTTTTTTACACTAAGATGATGTTACATTAGAACTGTGTTCTTAGTGACACATCCTTAAAAGATACATTTAGAAAAGGATCTTATTTGTAACACAGAAACTGCCTGCTATCAGTTCACATTAGATAAAGCATAAAGGGGCACTCCCAACCAAGCTGTGTACGTTCAAATGATTTCTAAACTTTTAATCACTGAAATAAATTTCAACAGCTGTTTCAGAGGGGATTTATAGGAATAAAAGTCTCAACATTAAAAAGAAGATCATACAGGACTCAGCAGTAATGTGTTTTGAGTTCTAAAGACAAACACACCTTTAGATGCTTAGATCCTATACAGAAAAACTGTATTCCATGTACTAGAATCTCATTTTCATTTTCTCCCCCAAACCCTATTTTAGCAGTCCTTTCCAATACTTTCCCATTTGGGCCAAATAGTATCTGATAAATAATCTAAGTATCTATCTACTCTGTATCAAATTCCCTGGTAGGAATGAGCTAAATGTACTTAAATCCGTCAGTCAAGTAATCTTGTCTTTCTGCCTCTTGCCCCAAGCATTGCCTCAGCCACTATGGGAGAAGATTTCAAACATTATGCCGTGTGTACTGTTAAATTATGGCACAGTGGATGAAGAACTAAGTGGGCAATTTGTGCTAAGTACTGTACTTCCAAATATTCTGATACATCAACAAACACCAAAATCCCAATTTCTCCCTAAAGGCATTAAAAGACACACGCAGATTTTGATGACTAAAAATACAAACAGATGGAGAGATGCTTGCTAGGAGCAAGCTACTCTGCAAAATGAGTGCGGAGGGAGGTGATTTCACTCACAGTACTTCAATGGGAGTGAAACTAGAACCCTCCTTTAATAGAAGTAAGACTTAGAAAAACAAATATAAATGCAACCCAATATCCAAGAGCTTTTATAAGCCAAGACTTAATAAATTCTCCATTGAGGGTACTGGAGATAACCTTAATATCTCTGAATGTAAAGGTATCTCCCAGGAGAATCATATTAATTTTAAAATGGCTTCCATAGCCTTTTAAGTCACCTGAAAAATGTGTTTTCAAATTATACAGAGCATTTCTCCTATCTCATTGGGCCAATGGCATTCTTCCAGAAAAGCTCTTCTGTTGTAGAAACCCTGATATGGCAATAAACCTCATTTTTAAAAATTCAGAAATTGAAGACATTTCATATGCTGATATGCAGTGTACTTATTTCACAAAAGAGGGATGCAAAGTAGCCCACTAAAAACAGTGAAATAATGATGTCTGTTTATAAGTTAACCATTTTAAACGTGCTTTTCCAAGCTCTCGTCTTTGTACCTGCTCTTCATGCAATTTTCCAACAAGATAGTATTATTTACAGGTGTGCTGTGTGCTACAATCTACGTTTTATAGCTTTCCTTTATGAGAATAACATACAATAACAAAATAACCAAAGAAAATAAGATATATATTTAGCTCTCTGAGGTGCAAACTACTTTTGAGCTGATTAAATTTTCTTTTGGATAATAAGCCTGTTCAATGAAATGTGAGAATTTATTTCAGTAGTGTAAATAGGAAAGAGAACAGAATGCAATACCTACCTGATGTCTTACAATATAGCCTTATTTTAACTGGCGATTGCAAGGAAGAGAGCTAGGCATACAACTAGACACTCTTGCATTCTGTTTTGTTATATATAAGGTTAACTAAGAGAAATGACTCAACAGCATCTATCAACAATATGCTCTGTAACTCTCTGTAAATTGTTAAATTATTAACAGTAACATAATTTTCCTGAAAATGTTCAAAATTCACCAATATAAAGTCTAATCTAATGAAATAATAAAATTATACTATTAAGGAAGAACGTCACTGTAACTAAATGTTTGCTGTTATCATGTGCCATTGAGTCAAGTATAACTCACGGCAACACTATTATCTGGACCTTATCCTACAGTGTGCCGTCCTCATTATAGCTAAACACTTGAGCCCATTATTTTAGTCACTGTTGTTAATCCAGCACCCTGGAGACAAGGATTTTGAGGCTACATCTCACATTCTGTGGGCACATGGCCAGGAGAGACCAGCTCTTGGAGAGGGACATCATGATTGGAAGGGTGGAGGGACAGTGCAGGAGAGGAAGACCCAGGATGAGATGGACTGACTCAATGACTGGGGCAATGGGATCAGGTCTGTCAGAAACCATGAGACGGTGAGGATAGGGCCAATGTACAATGTTCAGAGCTAATGTACACAGGGTAACTTTGAGTCACAGGCAACTCAACGGCACATAACAACAATAACAACAACATGTAAATCCATGTTGCTGATGATCTTGCTTTTCATTATTGGTTTTTCAAACTTATAAGCAAGCTGTCCCTTTGCAAATAATAGCTCCTTCTAACAATAGGCCCAGTGTATGTGAGACGAAGCTTTGCCCATCCTCGCCCATAAGTAGCACTCTGGCTGCACCTTCACCAAGACATGAATGTCTGTTTTAACAAAAGTCCATGGGATATTCAGTATTTCCAACACCACAATTCAACGGCATCAATTCTTCTTCTAGTATCTGTAATCATTCTCCAAGTATCAGATGCATAGCAAGTGACTAAAAAGACTATGGCTTGATTCACACACATAAAGTCTTTAAATTTACATCATTGCTCCTCAGTATTCTGGCAAGGTCCCTGACAGCAGACTTTCCAAATGCATTAGGTCTTTTGATTTCTTGACTGTTGCTGCCAAGTCTATTGATTGTGGATCCAGGAAATCATTGACGATTTCAATCCTTTCTCCATCTATCATGATGTTGTCTATTGGCCCAGTGGTGAGGAATTTTGTTTTTTTAATGTTGAGATGTAATCTATTGAAGGTTGTAGTCTGATGTTTGGCAGTAAATGTTTCAAGTCTGCTTCACATTCAGCAAGCAAGATGGTGTCATCTGAATAACATAGGTTGTGATGAGCCCAGCTTTTCAAATTATTTGTCCAGCACAGGCATTGAATAGTTATTTTAATATAGCAAATAGTTACTGAGAACACAGTGCCTGGATTTAACCATATGAGATCAGAAATTGGAAATTAAAATATTACTAGTTCTTTTTGTTGTTGTTGTTATGAACTATTTTTACCATTTAAAAGTATTTTACCAGAAATACAGTCCAGTTTTATAAGAGGCTATGGCACCAAGGAAGCAGGAGCAGCATGAAGTGGACTTCATGACTCGCCTCTGGAAACTCTATGTACGAACAGTGCTCAGGCTGTTCGTTCATAGGGTCGCTGAGTCATCTATGACTCAATGGCATTAAACAACAACAAACAACATGGCACCAAAGACATTAGCTCCAAAGTCAGATGGCCCTTGGCAGACAGCAAAGAGTGCCAGAGGAATGTCTATTTGTCTTTCTTTGGCTATACAAAGACATGTGACTGTGTGGATCACAACAAATTGTGGCTAACTTTGAGAAGAATAGGAATTCCAGAATGCCTGATTGTGTTAATGCAAAATATATACTCTGACCAGGAAGCAGTGGTCAGAACAAAGCAAGGAAACAATGCTTGGCTCAAAATCAGGAAAAGTGTGCATCAGAGATACATTCTGTCTCCGTATCTTTTAAATCTATATATGGAACGAATCATTCAGGAGGCTGGACTTTATGAGAAAAAAATGTAGTATCAGTATTGGAGGAAGACTCGTAAACTACCTACATTAGGCAGACGATATAATCTTGCTTGCCGAGACTGAAGAAGATGAGAAGCATCTGCTGCAGAAGGTCAAGGTCTGCAGTCTTCAATATGATTGAAGCTCAACATCAAGAAGACAAAGATATAATCCACTCTGCAACCCTCATTGCATACTTCTACGATAAAAATAAGGTGTGGGGGTGGGGGATTGTGTACCAATGAGGGAGTTTTTCTTTTGCTTTTCAAGGAGAGGAGCAAAGGGGGGGGGGGGAGGCGTTTGTGCGGGGAGAAGGGTGCAAACAATGAATGAATGGAATCCTAAAATCTCTGTAGATGTTCATTGAAATGAAAAATAAACAACCTAAATTAAAAAAAATAATAAAAAATATTAATAATAAAAAAGAAAGAAGACAAAGAGTCACATCACAGGGCCAACAGGCAGCACCATGGTAGATGGATAAGAGACTGAAGTTATTAACAATTTCATCTTGCTTGGATCCACAATCAACACTCTTGGCACCAGCAGTAAGAAAATCAAAAGATGAACTGCTGCTGTAAGGGACCTCTCAAAAGTGTTGAAGAGTAAAAATGTCAGTCTAGAGACTAAGGCACATTAGATCCTGGCCATGGTCTCTGCAATTATTTTCTGTGCATCAGAGCAATGGACAAGGACCAAAGATGTCCAAAAAAAAATTTCTTTGAGTTGTGGTGCTGGAGAGAGTATTGACTGCCAAGAGAACAAACAGGTTTATCCTAGAGAGGGTGAAAACAGGGTGCTCCTTTGAGGCAAGGATTTTGAAGCTCCATCTCACATACTTTGGGCATGTGGCCAGGAGGGATCAGTCCTTGGAGAGAGATATCATGCTTAGAAGGATGCAGGGATAGCAAAGAGAGGAAGACCCCAGATGAGATGGATTGACATGGTATCTGGGGCAATGGGGGTAGGTGTGCTGGGGTCAGTGAGATTGGCTCAGAATAGAGCAGAGGCTATTTTATATATCACTATGAGTTACAGAAAACTCGATGACACATAACAACAAATTAAATAAGCAAGCTGAACACCAAAATAAAGGTAGTTAACACCTCATTGTGTGCCAAGCACCTCAGTTCCACCTGGATGATATATGTTGAGATGAGAAAAATATCTTGACTTTTTAATTTTATAATGCTTGAAACAGTTTTTTTTCTTGATAGCTGAGGTTTTGGGGATTATGGTATTCTCCAAGATAAATCAACATTGTTATCCCAATTGTGACACCATAGTAAAGTCTACTGTCCCTTTGCCAGGTAGTAATCTTATCCCCTCTACACTGTTTTCCTTGTTTACAGGTGTTATTTTGCCTCCTGTTAAATATCAGGTTGAAGGTAGCTCTGAATATAATAACAGTCAAGCCATGTCTTAAATCATAAATGTCACAGAGGTCAGACAGGTAAAAATGACAGAGAAGAAAAAGGTAACTGAAAATACCAGAGTTACAGATAATCACAATAATCACCATAATCACATTTATGACATCATAAATATCATTACTTTTTCAATTAAAGCCTCTTTGGACGTGGAGTATTTAGTGGTCTTGAATCACATGCCTTTGGGATTGCAGCACAGCTTCTTTCCACTAGACCACCTGAGCTCTCTCTTTGGACTAAAGGTTTTTAATAATTCATGCTTTCCTTTTGCTTAAAAATATATGAAGTTCATTATAAATAACATGTATGAAAAACAGAGGAAGAATAAACATGTTGGATGATTGGAAAATAAGTACAATTACACATGCTAACCTAGACTTGTTAGATATAACTTTGATTTACTTATTATAGGGTGAAGTAGGGGAATTAATATGTATGATCCTTATCTTTAAAAGTAAGTGCTTTAAAGCAAAGAAACTGTTTTCTGTCATTTTTTTCTGAATAAGAAAAAAAACCAAAAAATTAAAATGAAGATAAAATTAATTTATGTGGCATGATCAAGCACTAACTGGATTTCATGAGCCAAGGGTAGCATTGTATAAAATGCCAATATTTGGAGAGTGCTTGGGTTGTATTTTTGTTGACGGTAGTGGGGTCGAGGTTAGCAACTCCTTACTAGTCTTGGTGAACGCACTCAGCATTCCCTCGAACGCACTCAGCATTCCCTCATGAGGAGCCGTGTTCCCCCCAGAGCTGGACAAGAAGCTCACATGCTCCACACGCCCACGCAATGCCTCAGAGCATCGTTGGGCAGCACAGCACCATAATTATTCCTTGTTCTCTGAAGCTTACCTGGTACATAATAATTTGGTAAATATTACAAACTTTCTATTTGTATTGGCAAAAGAATGCCTTCAAATATTCTAAAATCACTAACCATCTGCTCAAAAATTAGAAAGGGGGCACAGTTAAACAAAATCTAATTTTAATGCTTTTTAGGTATTACTGGTCTATTCAAATGGAAGGGTACATATCTGTCTACTCCAAGACTACTCAAATATGAAATTTACCATTGTTTATATTTTTAATATTATCATCTTTCCATGACTGATACAATCTATACTGGGTTTCACATTTCTCAAAGGCAATGACCACCCACACTAATGTCATTTTATGCAGAAAATGGGTTATTATCAAACAAAAACAGCTTATTAAAATAGTTTCTAAAACTGATGTTAGGAATGATAAATTATCCTAACATAGTCAGCATTTGCATTTTCAAAAGTAAAGACAATCATAAAAGCAGTAAATTTTAATAAAATAAAACTCCACCATATGTTTATATGTGACTGATACTGTCTCAGGAAAGCAGGTTTAAATTTTCAGACATTTTTGAGAGCTAGTTTGTTGATTGTTATTAAGTACAATCAAGTCAGTCATGACTTAGGGTATGTTAATGTCTTAGAGAACAAAATACAACAAGGTCCTGTGTCATCCTCACAGCCACTGGTACTCCTGAGCCCATTGTAGATCCTGGGTCAATGCTTCTCATTGAGGGTCTTCATTTTTTTTTCCTGACCCTTTGTAATAGGAAGCATTTTTTCCTCCAGGGACTGGTCCCTCCTGGTAACATGTCCAAAGTACAAAAGGTGAACTCTCACCATCCTCACTTCTAAGGATCATTCTAGATGTGCTTCCTCCAAGAAAGATTTGTTTGTGGTTTTGGTCTACCCTTGTGTATTCCACATTCTTGGCCAACAATGTAAATCAAGGCCTTACCCCTTAGTCTCTCTTATTCAGTGTCCAGCTTTTGAATGTACATAAAATAATTGAAAATGCCATGGCTTGTTGGATCAGGCACAGCTTACTCTTCACAGTGACATCTGTGATTCTGAACACTTTAAAGAGTCTTTTGTGGTAGATTTGTCTAAAGCCATTTGATTTCTTCACTAGTCCTTCCAGGGGTGTTGATTGTGAATCTCATAAAGTAAAATCCTTGACAACATCAATATTTTCTTTTAATCATGATGATGATTATTGACCCAGTTGCATTTTTGTTTTATTTATGTTGAAGTGTAATCCATACTAAAGGTGTAGTCTTTCAGCTTTATAATAAGTGCTTCAAGACCTCTTTACTCCAGATAGTAGGATTGTGTTATCTGTTCCTCACAAAAGAACTTTGCTGTCTTTAGATGCTAATAAGTCTTCCTCTTATCTTGATATCCCATTCTTCTTTATATAGTCTAGCTATTTGAATAAGTAAAAGGATAAAACCTTGATCCCTATTTTATTGATTTTAAACCATGAAGAATTCCTTTGTTTTGTTCGAACAACTCTTGGGATCTATGCAGAGGTTCCACATGATCATAACTAAATGGTTTCAAATTCTTTACAATATTATCCATAATTTGCTATAATTCACACAGATAAATGCCTTTGCATAGTCAATAAGGTAAGTAAACATATTTCTGGTATTCTCTGCTTTAAGTCAACTATTAAAAATCTTATTATATCAAATTATGATTCAATGAATATTGCCAACAATCATAGTAAAGAATTATTACCTCACTTACTTACATTAATTGTACTTTTGTGTTAGGTTGTAGTTGTTGATTGCCGTTGAGTTGACCACGACTCATAACAACTCTATTAACAAAAGGCCTGAAGCCTTTCTATAACTACTGTCATTTCTCAAAGTTCATAGAGTTTCCAGAGGCATGTTGTTTAGGAAGTGGATGCCACTCCTGCTTCAGCAGTTGGTAAATTTCAGCTAACAAAAAGTCATACCTTTTGAATTGGCAGTGCAAATTTATACAGACTATCCCGCCAGAGCTGCCTTCTCTGTTATGGTTAGCTACATTTGTATTTTAGAGAAATCTTGTCAAGCTTAAGAGTCATCACTGCCTATATTTTCTTTATTGCTTTGGCTTTTATCTTCAGATTTGCAGTCTTACAAAATTGATTTGTATTACATATAAGAAGGGAATCGAAGTTTATTTTTACCATACAGACATTCAATTTAGTCAACATCACTTACTGAAAATATTATCCTTCCCTGGTGCTTTGTAGGGCTTGTTTGTTATTAATCAAGCATCATAAATACATCATACTATTGCTGGGTTCTATAGTTTCCAAGACTATTTCTAGGTCTGTTAGTCTGTAATTTTACCTTAATATAATGCCACTCTGATTTTATTACCAACATTATCAGATGTCTTCATATTTAGAGAAGAAATCCTCTGAAATTGTCTTTTTTTAAAAAAAAACAGGAGTGTCCTGGAAGTATTTATTTATTAGAGGCAAAAGCAGGTGTTTGAAAGTGAAATTGTAGAGCTAAATTGGATTAAATAAATAAAAAAAACCAAAAAACAAAATAGAAGACATAGGTGAAACAAAAATTGTTAAGTATTCATTTAGAAAGTTCTGTCTCTTCACTTTGAACTTGAGCAAATTTTATCTTACTTGAATATGAGAAAATGATATGTGACTGAGTGATGAAAATGCCATCAATTTCTGCCTTTATACTTTGGGTTGCTTGCCCTTAGATCTCATATATCAAATCTCAAAGGTATCTAAGACGTCCATGTGGAAGTCAAAAACAGGAATTGTATTCCTTGGAATACAACATCAGTTGACCTCCTACTACTGATAACTATCATCAATTCGGCCTGACATGTGAGTAATTTTGAGAAAAGCCTCATTTATCTCCCTTTGAACATAAGAATAATTTTTACTTCTTATCATGTGCTTAATATTGTATTTTAAAAAAACCAAAAACACCCCACTAGAAATAGTAGATAGTCTGTCTACTAGTGTGCTGTCATAAATCTCTTACTAAACCTCAGTTCAGTAGCATCACATAGATGGGTCTGAATTGTCCATTTTTCGACAGTGAGTACCATGTTGGTTGAAACATGCTATCAATCAGTCTAAGTTAATGTGTTCTTGCCTGAAGAGCAAGCTGTTACCTATACACCTCTGCAGATAAATAACAAAAATGAGTTAAACCCTGTGTTAACACTCTATGGGCTAAAATACAATACATATGAGCTTTTAATTCATGTACAAAGACCAAGTTCACATGAAAGATATCCTGGCACTCTTAATTCTTTTTTCAACAATACATTTCTTGGGTTATATGAAACAAAAAATATATTAGTTTCAATATGAGAGATATAATATAGAAGATATCTGCTGGTCTTAAAAACATTTTGGAAGTCCTATTTTCATCGTTCCTAACTGAAATCTACTGGCTAACTGCATCTGCAATTGTTTTGTTATAGTTGTTGTCAGGTGTCATTAGGTAGGCTCCAGTTTACATCAATCCTATATAGAACAGAGACACATCTTAGTCCTGCATCACACAATCATTGCTGTGCTTGAGTACATTGTTGCAGTGGGTATATCAGGTCTAGCCTCTTTTTAAAATGTCCTATGTCAGTTTAAAGACTAAGACACACCTGATTCAGGTCATGGTCTTTTCAATCGGTTGCTATGCATGAGACCTGGACAATGAATAAGGATTATAGAAGAAGAATTGATACCTTTGAATTATGGTACTGGAGACATAAACTGACAAAAGAACAAACTGATGTATCTTGGATAAAGTGTAGTCAGAGTGTTCCTTGGAAGCAAATATGACAAAGCTTGGTCTAGAAAAGGACATCATAGTTGGAAAGAGGTCAACAAAAGAGAGAAAGACCCTCAATGTCTCACGTATTTTGTTCATGTTGCTGGGAGAGTCTATTCCTTGGAAAGGAACTTTATTCTTGGAAAGTGGAGGTACAGCAAAGGAGAGGAAGACCTTTAATGAGATGGAGTGACACAGTGACTGCAGCAATGGGCTCAAACACGTCAGAGAACATGCTTGATGAAGATGGCACAGGAGATGACGGCGTTCAAACTGTTGTTTAAAGGGTTGTTATAAGTTGTACGGGGCTCATGGGACCTTTAAAAAAATTTCCAAATAAATTCCATTGCTTTTGAGAATATCTATATAGTAAATTACATAAACCCACGATGATCTCCAAAATCCTAATATAAAGAAAAAAAAAGTGTTAGGGGGAAAAGTTACTATTCATAGCACTACATATAATGTTTCCATATGCATAAAAGATATGTTAGAAAGTTGTTTTGATATCTAATTATTAAAAGGAAATAAGAGTAGAATTTAACCTAAAAGGGATCATAATAGTTGAGGATATAAATAAGACAACAGAACTTAAACGATACTCCTTAAACTATACTCACACCTAAAACACTCGCTTTTAGATTTATAACCATACACAAACCAAGACAAATTTATGACTAATCAAAAAGTCATTGGATTTCCTAGAAAACATAAAATTTTACAAATAAAACGAGGGAGAAAGAATAGATATGCTATTCTCATAATAGTGAAGACAAAACAACTAGTCCTCAAAAACATGAATAAAATATATCCTGGCTCAACTTAAAACTTTGCTTCCCTCAAAGAGAAAAAAAAAGTAAAGAGGAGAGCAAATCTCAAACATTTTGCAAATACAAGTCACTGTCAAAATCCATCTATACTATTATTCTGGGCTTCTTTTGATCACCAGGGATTAAACAAAATCTGGTCTTCCTTTTTCCTCCCTCACTCATGCTCCTGACAACTGCGGGATGGGGGTGGGGGGGAGAGATAAGAAAAGCAGCCAAAGAGCTCTGAAAGAATGTCAATGATATTGCTTGCCACCAGCTGTTTGTGAAGTGCTCAAAGATTCAGGTGATGAGTAGGTCTATTAAAAAAAGCAAAACCTTATTATGCTCAGTAACCCAGATTAAGAGAGATGTGGGAGGTAATCAAGCAATTTGTGCATGTGACATCTAAAAGAATGAAAATTAGCTAAAACACACCAGGTTATAAACTCTCTACATTAGAAACCAGAAGCCGTTCTAATTGACTACTTAAGAAAATCGAGGCCTTCATTATAAGGCTGAGTTTATATTTTAGATAATGTGAAGAATGATTTTGGGGGTGGAGGAAGTAAGTAGAGGTGGAAAGATGAGTAGTAGTGGATATAAAGTTTGTGACTGATTACGTGTTAAAAAGTGTAAAGTTGTCCTTTCCCCACCCCTTTCAGCTTCTTTATTGGGGGTAAGGAGGAATTGTTCACTTTCAAATGGAAGCTCAAAGCTTTGACAGATTTTCTGTCTGCTATAGCATACTATGAAAATTAAAGGTACACATTACAGTTCTTTGATCAATAAAGAATTTGATAAAAAATACAAAAGTTCCAGCCTCCATGATTTGCTTTAAGATTTCAAGTTTAAAGTTATTATTGCCATTTTCTTTAACAAGCAAAAATAGTGGAGCAGGTTCAAAGGGATAATATGTTAAGTACTTTAAAAAATATATAAAAGATAGAAGAAATACAATATGCTCTGATATTTGTGCTTTTGCCCATAAAGTTCAGCACATATCCATAACCAATCAAAAGTCTAATAAACGTGTATTTGCTACCAGATTCACTATTCAGAATTTTTCTATTTAGCAAATTGGTGAGGTCTTTCTAAATTAGATTTTTAACACCCTTCTGACTTTCATTATCAAGTTTCCCAAGGGCAGGAGTCCCAAAGAACGTTTTGTTAAATGTAAAATATATTATCTGATACTCTTTCTGAAGCTATTTCCCTGCAAACATTTTACTAAATGTTATAAAGTACTGTAAGTACTGTAAGGAACAACCAGGAATTATTAACATTCAGGAACTTTTAGAAACATCCCAGTGCAAAGCTCCTAGTTCTCCTATCTGAAGGACAGAAGTGATGTGGATTAATAAAGAGGTACAAAAGGAAGGAGCACTAAGGTGGGAATTGTAACTTAGGCAGTTTAACTTCCTACACTGTAATTATCTGAATGAAATAATAACAAATATGTAGACAAGGTTAATGAAATAATGGCCGTGACCCTGGAGAAATTTGACTCATGGTGTGATCTTCCCTTTATTAAGAGTGAAGCAATATAAGAACCTCAAAAAAAGAAAAATGCAATACAAAATAATCAGAAAAGCTGGACTGTGTTACCACCACCATGAAGTCTGTAATGGCTGCTTTTCAGTGATGGGGTACTGAAACCTAGTTCTGCATTCTAACATTCCAAAGTGCATTTCTTTCACCACATAGAGTCCAAATTTCATCTCACTCTTAAAATTCTTCTCCATTTCCAAGAATCTTCTTTCACTGAGTGAAACAGAAAGTGAGACATCTCTAGACATGCATTCATTAAGCAGTTAATGTTTTCTCACCATTGTAAGTAATAAGATTATTATGTAAGATCACTTTTCATATATATTTCCATGAGGAAGGGTGGATCTGACAAGGTAAAGTATTATCAAAAGGAAGTAATATATTTTATTTATGTTAAAGTTCATTTACAAAGAAAATAAAACCTAAAAGTAAAAATAGAGTAAATATTAAGATGTTTTACTCTGATCAAGGGATAGATAAAAACTTGAATGGTAGAGTAATAACGTGTTCAGAACCACTGCAGCAGCCATCAACTAAGAAGTCCTTGAGCTTGCTTCAGTTTTACAGCAAAGTTATTTTCTAAATACTTTTATACTATAATTTTCTGTAGATTTGACAAATTAAGGACAATCTTCTCAACACTACAGAACAATGGGAAGAAAGAACTAAGAGATGTCCATACAAGAATTTAAAAACTCAAGAAGATCATAACTTTAGGAAAATCTCATTGTCTTCCATATCAATGGGCTATTTCAAAGGTCGGTCTTATTGGTCATTGTATCTGTACTGTATCAAAACAATCAAACTCACTGCTACTGGGCTGACCTTGACTCAGAGCAGCCCTACCAGAGAGAGCAGAGCTTCTCAGGTCATGAGTCATCATCACAAAGGCAGATTGCCATGCGTCTCTCCTGTAGAGAAGCTGGTAAATTCAAACTACTAACTTTCTTTAAGTAACCAAGCACTTTAACCACTGTACCACAAAGATTCATCACTTCATCTGTGAACGCTCTAATTCCGAGATGGTTCTTTGGGAATATATGATATGAACTCCAATGTTAGAAAAGTCTGTCGTCAGTATGAGAAGGTAAGTATCAGTTAACTGGAGACTTTTCTACACAACAACTTTTATCTCTTGGAATCTTAGTTGCACAGGAAATAAATGCTTTCATTTACTTAATGCCTAAAAGATAAGGTTATTTATCAAAAGTAAAACTGCAGCTTAAAAGACTTAATTGAATATACACTAAATATCTAAAGTGAAACTCAACAGGTAGAAGTATGGACTCCCACAAAAGCAAGAAAACTCTGCATATAACAACAACTCAAATGTTTCATAAAGTGTGAAACAGCACACTTGAGATAGAGTATAAGTGTGTGCACGTGTGTGTGCATTTATATGGGTGTGCATATGCTGAACCTTGTGTCACTGGGGTGTCAAATACCATAATGATTACTCATGGTGGACAGTTTGGTAGAGTGCCCAGTTTAAGACAAGTTTGAAAGCAGGAGTGGCATCCACTTACTAAACAACATACCTCTGGATATCCTATGAACTTAGATAAATGATAACAGTATAGAAAGGCTTCAGGTCTTTTGTTCCAAGGGTCACTGTAAGTCAGCTTGACTCGATGGCAATCAACAACAACATGTACTATACATATTGTTGTTGTTGTTGTTGTTATGTGCTGTCGAGTCGCTTGCGACTCATAGTGACCCTATGTACAACAGCCCTAAACTCCGCTCTGTCCTGTGCCAATTGCAGTGTCTCTGACACTCCCATCCTGATTATCCCAGTCTGAATAAATCTACCTCATAGAGGGCCTCCCCCTCCTGCATTGTCCCTCCACCCTCCCAAGCATGATGTCCTTCTCCAAGGACTGGTCTCTCCTCACAACATGTCCAAAGTATGTTAGATGGAGACTCAGAATCCTTTCCTCCAAGGAGCCACCCGGTTTAACCCTTTCCAGGATGAATCTGTTTGTTTTCCTAGAAGTCCACTGTACTCTCAATACTCTTCTCCAGCACCACAGCTCAAAGGCATCAATTCTCCTTCTATCCTCCTTGACATTTTCCCACTCTCTGATGCATAACAAGTGATTGTGAAGACCATCTATACATATTATTTTTAAAAAAAAAGCAAAATAAAAAATTCCCCAAAACAACCCAACTAACACTCTGTCACTGAGTTGCAATCAAAACACAGTTGAATCTCTAGTAGGTTTCACAGGGTCTAAATCACACAGAAGGCTCCTATCTGTTCTTGGAATAACAGAAGTCTCCTGTGGATTGCAGTACAACTCCCTATGGATACATCATCAAAGTTCTCTTTGAATTTTCGATAAAATTGGCCTATATAACTAGATATTGATATATAAAGGATTATAGGATGCCAAGACAACATACAGTGGGCTGGGGGTGGGGGAGGGGAGGAGAGAGAGAGCATGTGAGCGAGAGAGCATTAAAACATCCTCCACCAAGTTTTCGAAGGCTGTAAACAGTACGGGAGGAGATCATCTTTCTCCCATAAGGCAGCTGATGGATTTAAACCACTGTGTCTTTAGGTTGACAGTACAGTCCCTTACCACTTGGGCACCAGAGCTCCCAAAAGCTTATTATAGAAAATTAAATGATAATTTACTTAAAACTTATGAGAATAAATAGATAAGCATAGCAATCATCCTTTTTAATTTTAACCATGTTCTTTACAATTAAGATGTGAGTATTTTACTGGATAACTTTTCTACAAATTCCTGATTCACTGCAGAATCAAAATAGAACCATTATAATATCACTTGCTTACATTATAGAATATTATATATATTATTCATAAGTCTGCACTAATTCTAAGGAATTTAAAAATAGATATTAGATACCATTCAGTTTTTGCAATGCAGTACTTGCCATAATTCTTTTAAAAAATTATTTCAATGTTAATTCTTTCCCACAAAATAAAATCCATCTTACCTATTTAAAGATAAATATTCCATCTTATAATTTAATATGCAAACTATCTACCAGTACCAAGAAATGAAAATGGAAGTCAATTCAAGGCAAATATGTCTCAACTTCTAACTGATATTTTAAAATATGTTTGTTGTTGTTGTTAGGTGATATCAAGTTGAGTATGACTTATAAGTAACCCTGTGAACAGAAAGTCTGAACCCTTTTCTGTCCTGTGCCATCCTCACATTTCCCGACACACAAGAGTCCAATGCAGCAGTCTCCGTGTGTCAATCCATCTTTGTTTATAGGGTTTTCAAAGGTACATTATTTAGGAAGTAGATGGCCTGTCCTGCTTCCAAGTCTGTCTTAATCAGGGAGCCCCACCAAAACCTATCATGGGTAACCCTTAAACTAAAAGACATTGAAGTAGAGGAAATGTTTTATATCACTCACACTATACAGTTAGATAAAGAATAAGAAAGGCCAAAGAATAATAGGTGTCTTTGTGTGATGTCGTCAAGGAGTGCTGAATAGTCCAAGGACTATCAAAAAGACAAATCTATCTTGGAGGAAGTGCAACCAAAGTATTCTTTTGAGGGAAGAATGGTGACACTTCACCTCCATCTTTGGGCATGTTCTCAGGAGGGCCAGTCCTTGGAAGAAGCTATCATGTTCAGAAAGGTGAAGAGTCAGAGAAGACGACTTCAAACAAGAAGAACTGACTGAGTGACTTTAACAATGGGCTCACACATAGCAGAGATTGTGAGGATAGTATGGGATAAAATAAAGCTCTGAGCCTTTGTTTGTAGGATCACTATGAGTCATGAACAGCTCGATGGCATGGAACACCAAGAAGAACATGTAATACCCTAAAACAATACAGGCAACACTTGTGGCTTAGTGATAAGAAACTGCTGTGCTAACCTAAAGCAAAGTTGTTTGAATCCACCAGCTGCCCAATTGGAAGAATGATCTCCTCTTGTGTGATTTACTGCCTTTGAGAACCCACTGAATGGTCAACTATGGTCAGTTCTGACTCTACTGTACATAACAACAACAAACAATATTACACAAATGCTCTTCTCCATTAAATTTTATGTTCCAAATTTGGAATATATATTTATCTACAATCATTTTCCTATTACTTTGGCCACTTCTTAATTTATAAACTTCACCTTCTATATACTACTTATACAACAGGACATTCATCTCATTGTTTACACACAGGGAAGTCAGCTCCTCAAACTTCCAAGTGGTTTCCCCTGGATTTTGTAAAAATTACTAAGAAATCTCAAATGACAATAGTAGATGCTTTTCTGGAAGCAGAAGGTTGTGTAAAAAAAAAAAGAATAATTTTATGACTAGAAATAATAGGAAACCCAATGGGAGTTAAATTTATGTGACCTAGCATATTTACAGGGTTTATTGGTGGCCAAGTAGTGAGAATCTGCGCTGCAAAGCCAAAGGCACATGGTTCAATTCCATGAGCTGTTCCATCTAACAAAACTTGAGAAAATATCATCTGCACCTTCACTGCTTATAGTAACTTCAAAGAGTATGAGTCACTTTAAAAACTATATTATATACTTTATAAAAATGAGGTGTCTCATAGATTTTTAAAATATTTGTATATCTTAAGTTTTACCTATCTGTATCAGAAGAATTTAACAGTGCCTGTGAGATAATGCAATTGTGTTGAATAATAACACAAAATGGATTTGAATGAGTTCTTCTTGGCACTGTCATAGCCAACACACTGAAATTTAGAGTAAAATTTGCAAAATATGGATATACCAGAAGAGAACCAGAGAGAAGTGAAAGGTTGATGCTTTGGAACAGTGTTTGGGAAGAGGCACAGTAAGTTCATTCAAAAACCTGCCGTAGGAGAATGGATTATCATTAAAACTGTGGGAAATGATATACATTTGAAGTAGTAGTATACATCAATCAATACGGTGATGTACATCAATCAATACTGTGATATATAAATTAACATACATTTGAATCCACACAATCTTTGAGCTCAGAATCTTGATGACTCTGCCATCAAGATACTTTGTTGTTAAGTAGTGAGCATGCTACCCATGTTTTCAAAGAAGAAAAATCCATTTCTAACATACTATATCCCCACCCAATTACTGTTCTACAATATTTATACATTGCAAATTTTAGTCAGTCCTAGTTTTGCTTCCTTGACCAGGACTGATCCAATAACTTCTCAGAAGCTCTGGACTGTATTTTCTAAGTTCTACTCAAAGTCAAGTTGTAGTAAGGTGCCGTCAAGTTGAGTACAATTCACTGAGACCCTATAAACAAAAGATCTGAACCCTGTCCCATCCTCACAATCTCTGACACACTAAAGCACACTGTTGCAGTCACCAGGTCAATGTCAAGTTGAGTGTTAACATAAAGGGATTCATGATTTTAGTTGACCAGTGGTTATAATCAGTATATCTCAGTTATCTTCCCTGATTATGATATTTTCTTTCTGTATATGGCAAACTCTACTACGATATGTGCATTGCATTGTATCAGCGTACTATATAAGCATACATAAACCTCATAAAAATGGATGTAGGTATTTACCAGTATACTTAAGACTCCCCAAAGCACAACCATCAGGAAAGATGACTGCTACCTGACTGGACAAACTAATCATTCAGGTATCATTATAGAAGCAAATGTATTCTTAAAAGATGTATTAAACATTTACTATAGACAGGAACTACACCGAAAGCAGAGAGATGAGAGCAATAGGGGAACAAGAGCCCAGTCTAATATGATCCACATCCAAATCTAATTCAATAGCCATAGTCTGCAAATTAAAGGTCCCATGGAAGGTATATCTAAAGGAAAGCAAACAGGAAGGAAAAGGGAAGACAAGGAAAGAGTCTTAAAGACTGACCAGGATCAAATCAAATAATCCTGTACATTATATTTCACCGTGCCCATAAAGTTTGTGTCAGGAATACTCCCTAAAGATAATTTCCTTTAAAGATACTAACAGTGAAAAATACTTTCTCTTTGAAATGTATTAAAACAGTCATAATTTACATATTAAGAATGTAACAATGGCCTATAATCCTCATAACACAATATGAGTTGACTAAAATGGTAAAACATTATTAAATACCTTTACTCAATTGTTCAAGAAAAACAAAGTCTACTCTGTTAGTTACCATATCTACTATCAAGAAATCTTATTTCTAACTGAAATCTAATTGGACTACTTATAGCTCAGTAATCAGTTAGGGGCTGACTTCTAGAATCATCACCTCTAATACTTTTAAGTATTTTCTATAGTTTATCTCCAGTTATGATTCCTCTTAATATCTTTGACTCAATATTAGAAGATGTTTAAGACAATTTTCTCTCTGATTTATAGGTAATTAACAACTATTTGAGGATCTATGAGTGAAATATAATATGAAGTAATTTAATGGGTGAACACCAGGACATCCACCCTGAAGAATATAGTTAATATGACTCAGGTGAAATGATGCTCTACCCTAATTTTGTGGAATAAATTCAATCTGAGTTAAGAGGAGTTACTAACAGGAATTTTAAAAGCTGTATTGGATAATTAATAATTTCCCCAAAAACAATCCAAAATCTCTAGTCTCCAATGAACATAAAGTTACGTTAACAAACATAAAACATAATTACGTTTGGTCACCACAGACTCTAAATTAAACAAAATACGGCATTATATGAGCTCAGAGAACTAAGAAGTTACCAAAGTAAAAAAATCATTTTAGAGTGTTTAACTGGCAAATGGACTTTTGGATTTTTTTTTGCCTTGTTTGGTTTTGATTTATTGATATTTTTTCTTTATTGCATCAAGATTAAGGGCAAAATGCTTGCAATTTTACAGCATTTGAAACTCAAAGTATCTATATTATGATGAATATAATTTTTCATTCTATTGGTGGAACTGTCATGTATCATATTTGAAATACTTCTTGCTTTAGAAGAGGTGTTTGTTATTTGCTTGCTAAAAAACAAAATCGATGTACGTGATTTTTTTTTCCAATTTGAAATAAAAAAAAGCCATGCTCTTCATAAAGTCTCAAGGTTGCCCAGAGCAACACTGACAAGGGAAAATAAATAGGACAAAGAACTTATTAGCCAGACTGCATTTAAGTGACCTCCTTGGGTACCCGGTGATGCAGTAATTTTTCAAATGTTTAGCTTATTGCCATCCAAAGAGATGGCAGTAAATTCAGGCCACAGTGTGGAGTCTGAAGTGCAGGCAGGTCATCGAAGCTCTGAGCTCCAGTAATTCACTGAAAGGACCAAAAGCAAACAAACAAACAAAAGGCAAACACAGAGTACCTGCACACAATAAAGGCATCCCTTGTTAGACTGTAATTCATTTAATAGAATCCAAAAGAATCCAACTTAAAAAAAAATAAGGAATAGTAAATATATATAAAACAAACACTTTGAATTTCCACAACATAAGACCCTATATAATTATATCACGTTTCTCAACATATACTGGTTTCTTTTGTTATTTACATAACCTCCTCTATATGTGATTATATCCCAAACAATGAATACAGTAATTTGTTTGTTTCACAAAACCCACACTTTTAATACATTACTGAACTCAATGAGAATGTTGGCTCACAGTTGAATATTAAAAAGAGTCTGGAAAAATAAGAGGTGAAAGTATATAAAGCCTTCTAACTTATTTAGCATGTATTTATTTATTTAATGCCTCCTATTATTTAATGCCACTGGACCAATCGGCAGCATCAGGATGGATGGTGAAGAGATTGAGGTTGTACACAGCTTTAGTTTGCTTGGCTCCATAGTCAACAGTCTTGGCACCAGCAGCCAGGAAATTAAAAGGCGCATTGCCATGGGAAAGTCTGCTGTTAGGGACCTCTCCAAAGTGCTGAAGAGCAGTGGTGTCTCTCTGGAGACTAAGGTGCGTCTGATACAGGCCATAGTCTTCTCAATCACCTGTTATGCATCAGAGAGTTGGACAATGACCAAGGAGGATAGAAGGAGAACTGATGCCTTTGAGCTGTGGTGCTGGAAAAGAGTACTGAGAATACCATGGACTGCTAGGAAAACAAATAGATTTGTCCTGGAGAGGGTTAAACCGGGTGGCTCCTTGGAGGCAAGGATTCTGAGGCTCCGTCTAACTTACTTCGGACATGTAGTGAGGAGAGACCGGTCCTTGGAGAGGGACATCATGCTTGGGAGGGTGGAGGGACGGCGCAGGAGAGGAAGGCCCTCTATGAGGTGGATTGATTCAGTGACTGGGATAATTGGGATGGGAGTGTCAGAGACAGTGCGATCGGCACAGGACAGAGCGGAGTTTAGGGCTGTTGTACATAGGGTCGCTATGAGTCGCAGGCGACTCGACGGCACATAACAACAACAACAACATATGATATATACAGTGATGTTCCAAATGCGGTAATGGGTACCCATGGTGGACAGTGTTGGCTGGGTAAAACAAGCCTGGAAGAGGGAGCAGCATCCACTTCCGAAATGGCTTGTCTCCGGAAACTCTACGTATGAACAGTGCTCAGGCTGTTCGTTCACAGGGTCGCTATGAATCGTCTACAACTTGACAGCACCTAACAACAATAACAACAACATATGATATATATAAGCTAAAGTTTTTTAGCTAAAATAATGGTATAATGAATGGGACTAGTATAGCTTTGGAGGTAAGGATTTCAGAGGGCATGTGCAAAAATGTTGGTAGGTTCTGACAGAATATGGAAGAACTCCTGATGTGAGTACCAGTGGGGTTTGCCAGAGTTGGGTAGCCAAAGAGATCTGACTTCTGAATTTAAGAAGTGCTGCTATTTGTAATTGGGGCAGGCAGCAAGATAAGGTAGTTTGGTCCACCTATGAAATATTGGTCTATATTGATTAATCCAATATAATGGATGTCTAAACTTTGGAAAAACACAAAAAAAAAAACAAAATTGAAAAGATTTCTAAAATAGGGGCCAAAATGTATGGGGGATAAATAAAACATTTATGAACACTGTAGAGAAAGAAGTGAATTTGCTCTAGGAAGTTTTAATGATCAGAAAACACAAAAGGAAAACACTTTGGATTAATGGAAACTAATTAAGAGATTTAAAGTACATTTTATTATCATACTTTCAAAGTTTGGGTACATATTCTTTTGGTGTATTAGGTTTTCCTACACTGCCTATCACCATTGATTTTCAGAGTTTTCTATGTTTTCACACAGCATTTATAGCTTAGATCCTTTTCATGACCACAGACTGAAGGCTTAACTCAGGTCCTGGACCTGAAGATATTACAGGACACTGAGGAGGAAGAATGCTGGCCAAGTGGGGTAAATTCATTACCATTGCTGAAAAAGGTTCAGTGTATGTTTGACTAGCAACCTCATCTACATAAATGAAGGATGGACAGCACATCATGTTGTATCAATTCATAATTGAACAGTTGAAAAAGTGCTGGTGGCATAGTCTAAAATGATGGCAGTGTGCTGGTGGCAAAATTTCAAGCTGGAAATCAAAAGTTTGGCAATCTGAATCCATTTGCCCCTCTATTCAAGAAAGATGCATAATCTCCTTTCATAAAGATTTACAGCTTCCAAAATCCAACAGGGTTTGGTTGTATTTTTTCCCCCTAGGAGTTTGAACCAACTCTACAGCAATCCTTTTTTAATTTTGTTTTGTTTTGTTTTTTCTTTAAATATACCAAAGTTCTACTGTAAACCAATTCTTTAAAACAGAAAACAAACCCCACAGAAGCAATGCTACTCTTGGTAGTTTGTTTTCCTTGCCCTGCCCTGTTCTGTTCCATCCTCACAATTGTGCTGTTTTTTCCCACTGCTGCAGTCACTATGTCTATTCAAAGCCCTTGAAGGTCTCCCTTTTTCTCCCTTACCATCAACTTTTCCAACTATGATGTCCTCTATTGCATATTGGTCTTTTCAGGGAATAGGACCAAAGTAGGACAAGGTCTTGGCATCCTCACTTCTAAGGAGTCTTAGAAAAGCACCGGTTATCCTTTAAGCAAGTAATGTTTAAAATACTCAAAGGAAATCAATAATCTACAGGTCAAAAAATAGAAAAAGAATTGGCTGCCTGTTATCTTCAAAGTTTCTTTGAGAAAAGAAGTTAAAAAAAATTAACTTTGTGAAGATTTGCCTAACTGGCAAGTTTGTTGTAGCATATAAATTCTGTGAAGAAAACATGCATTGCTATTACTTAGCTTGCATATAAGATTTATAGCAAAGCATTCACAAAGTAAAACTTCACTACAACGTGTAGGGAAGATGACTCTTTTGCCTTTAATTATATCCTTTATTTACTATCCTATCATTAATTAATAGCTCATACTAATTGAATATGAACTGTGTACCAGGCATGCTTCTCTCATTTATCATCACAGAATTCCAATCTGACAGAAAATTCCATTATCCCTATTTACAGATGAAATATTTTAATCTAGAAACTCTACCTCTCAGTTTACCTTCTTGACCATCAAGAATAGGTTAAACAATGAATTACATACACACATTTAAAAAAAAACACCTGAAAAACAATTTTGTATACTGTTTACAAAAAGAAATTATCGATTTCTTTAAGCATGAGATCAAAAGTATATTTAACAAGAAAAATATCCAGACATGCTGCTATTATTTTAGGGATAGACTAAGTTAACAAGGAAAGATCCAAGCTCTGGAGTCAGAATGTGTAGGTTTGAATTTCAATTCTACTCCTCATTATCTGTTACTGTAGATGAAAAAGAAATTCTAGTGGAATTTTGCTGCCAAGAAAAAGGAAGGCATGAGGTTCAAATCCGCCAGCTTCTTCCCAGGAAAAAGATAAACAATCTCGTCCCAGACCATTTACAGAGTCAGAAAATCTTCTTGAGGGTCAAATATGAGTCAGTTCCAACTTAACAATATATAACAACAGCAAGTGGTATAGTAAGCTGTATGCTGGTCTTCCAACCAAAAGGTTGGTGGTTCAAGTCCATCAGTTACTCCTCAGGAAATAATTGAACAGTCTCTACCCCTAAAAATGTATAATCCTAGAAATCTGAGGGAGGACAACCAGGAGTCAGAATCTACTCAACAGCAGCATGTTTGCTTTGGTTTGGCTTTGAACAAGACTCTGAATCTCTTTAGAACTGTTTCCTTACCTATAAAATAGATTCTCTGGATTAGTAAATGACGATCTGCCATGTGGGAAATGCTCCATACATATTAACATCAATTATTATTACATCAGTCCTCCATTAAGGTAAAATAAGTACTATGGTATTGATTATTCAAAATATCACAGGCATGTTCAAGACTTAACTGTTTGCTTTTAGTATGAAGTTCAAAAAATTGACTCCACTGAATGATAAATTAGGTCGCCAAGTTATTTAAAATATTTTCACTGCCAGACTAGCTTGATACAAAAAGAAGAGAGTGTTACACAGATTCTACTCGTTAAATGCTAGTGAAAGGAAAATACTAGAAGGGATAAAAACACAAACCTTTAAGAAACAAATAATCTTTTGGAAAATGGAAAAAAAATATAATCTTTAATTCTCATCCTTTCTCTTGTCAAAAGTCCACGGAAAGAAGATTACAACCTAGGCAAACATACTGTATTTTCCTTCTACACAAAAGTCTCAGAAAGCCAAGTGAAACAGAGAGTAAGTAAAATCTGGAACTCTGAGCATCAAAGAAAAAGAAAAAGTACGTCAAACTTCAGCTACAGAAGAAACCGAGTCAATCTAGTAAATCACGACCATCTCGAGAAAAAGCAAACGGCAATCCCAGGTAAGAAATACACGATGACAATTTCAAGAAATCCATATTAGTGCAGACACACAGTCTAGACAAAGCCTCAATGAATAAGGGGAGAAGAATATGAACCAGATTTAAGGATGGAAAGTGTATAAAGGTAACAAGAGCTCTAGTACCCAGGCAAATTCAAAGAAGGGATGTCAGAAAAGAGAGATCTAATTATTCACCATAACTAGTCACCAGTTTAGTCTGGGTTGAAGATCAACACATAAGGTCTATGGACTGGCAGCTAGAGATACTGGAAACTAGACTATCTCCCTTATATTAAGACAGATCAGGGACTGATAACTTGTTACCCTTTCCTGGGAGTACACCAGAACCAGTGACTCTTTTCATTCTCATACATTCCTAGGGAAAAGAGGGGTGTTCTATACTCACCTGACAACTAGTTGAATCTCCCCTTAATCACATTGTGAAGTATGTGAAGCAAATTTCCATGACACTAGACATAAGAATAGTGATACATATGCATGTAGCCTGAACCTCATCCCAAAGTCCCTCACCACTTGTTCCCACAGTAGTTAGAAATATGTATTTTCACAGATATCATGTTATGTGCCTTCCCTTTTCACAGATAGCCAACTCAGAGATTGGCAACATATGTTTTTACACATGCCCTTGTGATGTTCCCCTGACCCTATGAGCACACTAACACAAAGTGCACTCTTTGCCCCTGAATGAGTAAAAGTTATTTTGAAAATGCATGCACATCCACCAACTACTCAGACACCCTGACACAATGAGTAGAGGTGATATCCCATGTGTTTACCTACATGGGATTGCTATTCTTTACCACCCACAACATTCCATACTCACTTGACGTGTGGCGGTAACCATGTCTCCCACTAGCCTGCCACACTCACCTACATGTGTTTCTTCACCCCACCCCCCAGTTTGGTTGAATGTTTTCAACTGTTACTACAAACATTGGATCAGACAAGTAGTAATCAATGCCTGTCCAGTCCACTCTCAGCTGCCTTGCAATACCAGCAAACAGAGATCTACTGCCATTCATGTGCTCCATCAGGTCCACTTCTGCACATAGGTGATGACTGTCCCAGAACCACAAAGGTAGCATCCAGAGTAGCATGCTCACTCCATTTCCAAAGTAAACAAAAATAAAAGTAACCAAGTAATAACAAAAATGTATAAATAATCAATAAAAAACAGTAGCATCATGAATGCCTCAGAGACAACAGACAACTTTAAATCATATAAAGAACCAGGGCAAGAGGATGCAAGCAAGTGGTCAAGTAAACACCAGGAAACCTTCCTGAGAAAGAAATGGTTATATAAAAGAAAACTGGGAAAACTTCAATCTTCTTTCCAGAGATCAAGGGGAAAAAACAAGCAAAGTTAAAACACACACACCCACACACTCCTAATAAATTCTGGGGGAGGAGGAAATACAATAATAAAAATAAATAGTTAGAAAGCATACAAACACATCAACTAGAAATATAGAAGATTAACAATAAAATTTCAGAAACATGATTGTAACATATATTTGTTGTTGTTAGGTGCCACCGAGTCACCTACTGCTAATACAGACATAATAAATAGAAGACAGAATCAGTGAAACGGAGCGGGTGGGAACCCTTGTTTAAGGAAAAATCGGTTACAGGAGGGGAAAAAAAGCTCAAGAGTTATGTAGAATATAATGAAATATAATAACTTAAGTATGACAGATATTCTAAAACTTGAAGAGTAAAAAAGAATTTTTAAAGTTTGCTGCATAAATCTTCCTAATACTATGCAAGACAAGAAAATAAGTATTGAAGAAACTCAGAAGACATCTAAATAAAAACCATTAAGACATACAGAAATCTAGCTTTCCAAACTCAAAGAATTATCAGTATAGATTTGGAAAAAACAAAACCATCAGCTACAATGGGGCACCAACAAAAGCAAGCTCTGACTACTCAGTAGAAACCATGCTAGTAAGAAGACAATGTATAGTTATATCTAAAACCCTTAAATAAGGAATTATCAGCCAAAATTATACGACCAATTATATATTTTAAATTAAAACCATAAAGACTCACTAAATAGAAGTCGATTACAAAGAAAGAAATTGAAATAAAACATACAAGTACAAAGAAGGCAGTGTAAACCAACAAGAAAACAAAGGAACCATAAACAACACAAAATGCACAATAAAATGAGAGCAATTTATTCACAACTATCAATAATCACACTTAATATAAATGGGTTAAATGTAACAGGCACGAGATTTCTAGTGGGCACCATTAAAGAACCTCCTTAGAAATTGAGATTGATCCCCTAAACAAGAAAGCTAAGGATCACAACCTCAGAAGACCTCTAGGTCAACCTGCAAAACACAACTCACAAAAATAATGTTTTGCAGCTTAGTCTTCTGAGTAGGGTCTGAGCTCTTAAAAGATGCAAATATTTGTGATGTGAATTCAATTTGTGAATGACCATCCAAGAAGTGGTCTTGTTCTACTTGGAGCATAGGAGAAACAAAAATCTCTAAGAAGTAATCAGTCTGAAGGTCAAATGACCTATATGAACTAATCTGAAACAAAATAAATTGGATGGTTCCTAGCTACCACCTCCAATTCTCTGACCACCACTCTAATAGGATATTTGTGTTAGAATGGGTTTTAAATATACACATGCAAAAAAAATTTTTTTTAAAAAAAGGATTTACTGGTCTCAAAGACTCTTAAAAAATGTCTGAAGCTATACTCCTTGGACAATATTCTAACTTGAAATAGAAGATACTTCTAGAAGCCATCTCCCAGTTGACTAGTAAGAAAGGACTATAAAATAAAACCACCAACCATGAAGTATGTGTCCCTGAGAACAATGAACAATATAGTACCAAGAAAGCATCATATGCATGCAGAAACATTGCAGGGGTTGCACCAATGTCAGGGGATAATTTTTGCACATAAAATATTGATCAAGAAGCTATTGATTAAGAAAACTAATTTGCCACATAAACTTCACCTACAGCACCATGAAATGTTTTAAAAAGTTATGTTAAATGTTAAAGTAAATAAACAACTATTTAAGGGGGGAAAAATGTTAAAGTAAAAAATAATCATCATATTATATGTATCTAAATATTAGAAGTAACAGAATAAAAATAAGCAGATTATTCTATAAGCTTTTGTTTTAAGACTCTTGCCTGAGAAAGTACTACCAAATGTCTATTTATTCCTTGGACTACTGCTTCTAAGCTTGATCCCAGTTTGTCTCTTTTGAACTTGATGGTTTGGGGCTTTACTCGCAGGTGTCTGATCCACCTTGAGTTTATTTTTGTGTATGATGGAGATGTGGATCCTGTTTCAGTTTCTGCAGGTGGAATACTGAAGATGGTTCATTTCTCCACTTGGTAACTTTGATTTCCTTGTTGATTATCAGTTGACCATAGATAGCTAGGTCTATTTCTGGGTTCTCAATTCTATTTCATTGGTCTATGTGCCTGTCATTGGGCATCCACAAGAAAAAGACTAATGATCTAATTACAAAATGGGCAAAAGACATGAAAAGAATTTTCACAAAGAAAGATACTCAAATGGCAAACAGACACATGAAGAAATGGTCAAAATCACTGGCAATAAGAGAGATGCAGATCAAAACCACAATGAGGTACAATCTCGCTCCAGTAACAGTGGCAAAGCTTAGCAGGGCATCAAGTAATAAATGTTGGAGAGGATGTGGCAAAGAAAGAACTCTTCTACATAGCTGATGGGATTATAAAATGGTACAACCTTTCTGGAAGGCAGTTTGGCGCTTCCTCAAAAAGCTGAACACAGAAATTCCTTATGACCCAGCTATTAAACTACTTGGAATATACCCTGAGAAAATGAGAACCGAGGCACAAACAGAGATTTGTACTCCAATGTTCATGGCAGTGTTATTCACCCTCACAAGAAGAGGGAAATGGCCCAGATGTCCAACCACTAATGAATGGGTTGAGAAATTATGGTATATTCATACAATGGAGTACTATGCAGCACACCAAGGCAATGATTTTGTAAATTATTACCTAAGTTGGGAGGAGCTGGAGAGCATTATGCTGAGTGAACTCACTCAGTCCCACAAGGACAAATATTGTATAAAACCATTATTCTGGAATGAATAAAAGGATTTAAGCAGGGTGAAGGAGGGTGGAAGCAGAGGGATGAGGGTGGGTGGAAGGAGGAGAGGGGTGAGGGGAGGGAAAGGTAGATTAATCATGGAGCTGTACAATTTGATAAGGGGTATTGAGGGTATTGGAAGAATCTGTTCTTGAAAACAACGTATTCAAATTTTGTAAATAAACTTCCTGTTGTTAAGTGTCATCATGCCATAGATGACTCATAACGACCCTAAGAAAGAAAGACCTGAGCACTGTTCATAGAATTTCTGGAAGCAAGCTACTTTGGAAGTTGATGCCAGTCTTGCTTCCAAGCTTGTTTTAATTGGGGAGCTCCACCTAACACTGTCCACTGTAGGTAACCATTCTCACATTTGATTCATCAGTGTCACAGTGTTTAGCATCACAGCAACCATGAGTTACCTCTGCTTGGGGAGGGGGAAGGGAGAGATTGGGGGTAAATTGTGCAACAATGAATGAAAATCTAGCTTTTCTGTAAACTTTTGGTAAAATCACAAAATAAAAAATTTTATTTAAAAAAATATAAGCAGATTAAAACATTACACTGGAAATAAGCAAATTTAGTTAAAGAAAGTTATAAAAACATATAAATAATGCAATAAATAATTGGGAAAGACACAGTAAAATACATAAATCTTTTGTAGAACTAATAAAAACCATTGCAGTTGTGCAGCATTGCCTTTTCATATGAAACTCTTAAAACATTTTACAAATGGATAACTGGTATGGCTTTATTCAAGCAGATAAACACTCAGGAGTTTCTTAATATATATTTAGCAAACAGTACCATTTTAACAAGGAAAGAAACTCATAAGTGATTTACTAATATGATAGAACATTCTCTCATGCATATGCAGTGTGGAAGATAGTTATTTCGGCGACAAAGAGAAAGTCACAGCTGTAGCCTGCCAGAGAACCAGAAGATTCTTAGATAATTAGGCTGATCAACATTCTGCCGTAACGATGCCAGTGACATTACACTCTCCATATCAGAGTCTAACATGCTCTTAGGGACAAATTTCGTGAACTTAGTTGTTAAGTACTGACTTTAAATTAAAGATTTGATTTCTGTTGTTTCTCATCATGTAAACTTCTAAAAGCATGACTAGCCAGGAAATTTGTTGAGTAAAAAGAAATAAATATTAAGAGTTTCATAATCAAAGCTTAAAAAGTTACTAGTGTGGAGTAAGAGATTTTAAATGGCACAGTTCAGAATGTCACAACAAAAGCAACAAATTCAGACTATTATATACTTTCAAAGAAGAATCATAATTAAAAAAAAATTTAACAAGTAGGCACTGGTTAGATGGATTCAAAATGCATAGCTACTCTTATGTTACCACAAGGTTGCAAACATCCAACAAATTTTTCCAAGCCAGTAATTCATTACTATCTGTAGCTACTCACATTTCTGACAAAAACAAATTACACTTTCTGTGTCTAGTAGCAGCTTAACAATGGGAAGCTATTGTTGTCACTATTGTCCATCATCAACTAAGTTGGCAGCTAAAGCCTTATTGCCCAAATCCTTAATTTATGTTTTGATCTAAAAAAGTAAATATCGATTATAACAGTGCCAGCTTTATTCTGCAATGTTGTCAATGGAGGAAATAAACTAACTTTAAGCATTAAGTTTTACAGTGAAAATAGTAAAAGTGATTCACACCTCAAATATAGATGGTTATATGTATATTTTTATTATAATTTGTTTGAAAAATAAATTTCACATTGGTCTTAAAATTTCATATACCAGTATTTTGATACTCTGATGATAATATATAATTATATATCAAAGCCACTAATCAACTTTAATAATGAAGTACCCAGTCTTGAGCTAAAACGCAGATTTATAGGTTTGGCCACTACATTCTCCTTGAAAGCAAGCGTCCCAATTGTGAGACAGAGCCCTATGTGCCATGCTCTAGAAATATTCACATATGATAAAAATGCAACAATTTAAAATCATTTCACACCACCAAAATCCACCCTTCTGATCAGAATGGGAAACACACTTGAAATACTTCCTCCAAAGAGGATGATACCTGGTCCCTAAAAAATTGTGATATGGGAAGCACAGTATAAATCAGGACCTATTATTTCTTATACCAAAAATCCTGCTTGTTGAAACTGAGGAAGACCTGTAGCGCTTGCCGCAGAGGATCAAGGACTGTAGCCTTCAATATGAATTGAGGCTCAATGTCAAGAAGACAAAGATTCTCACCACTGGACCAATTGGGGGCATCAGGATGAATGGTGAAGAGATTGAGATTGTTCACAGCGTTTGTCTGCTTGGCTCCACAATCAACACTCTTGACACCAGCAGCCAGGAAATTAAAAGATGCATTGTGATGGGAAAGTCTGCTATTAGGGACCCCTCTAAAGTGTTGTAGTGCAGTGGTGTCTTTCTGGAGACTAAGGTGCGTCTGATACAGACCATGGTCTCTGCAATCACTTGTTATGCATCAGAGAGTTGGACAATGACTAAGGAGGATAGAAGGAGAATTGATGCCTTTGAGCTGTGGTGCTGGAGAAGAGTATTGAATGTACGATGGACTGCCAAGAAAACAAAGAGATTAATCCTGGAAAGGGTTAAAGCAGGCTGCTCCTTGGAGGCAAGGATTCTGAGGCTTCATCTGACATACTCTGGTCATCTTTTAAGAAGAGACTGGTCCTTGGAGAAGGACATCATGCTTGGGAGGGTGGAAGGTAGGCGCAGGACGGAAAGGCCCTATAAGAGATGGATTGATTCGGTGACTGGGGCAATCAGGATGAGTTTGTACAGAACAGAGTTTAGGGCTGTTCTAAATAGGGTCGCTATGAGCCACAAACAACTCAATGGCACATAACAACAACAACAACAATGATCAACACCATTCAGACAGTAATTCTTGCTAAGCTTAAAAGGCCAGAAGTATATCATGTGATGTTTGGGGTTTTTTCCCCAATTCAGATGAATTGTTTCTCTTTTGTTCCCATCTTTGAAGAGCTGTAGCTTCAAGGATTCACCAACAGCATTTGGCAATGTCAATGCCATTTACAGACAGGTATAAAGCCCTAAATTTACCTCCTTTCCATGAAGATATGTGCAGACTGTAGCATGTTTCATTGCTGCTAATCAGGAGGCCCTACATTTCTGAAAGTTCAAATTCACCAGCATTCTGAGGGAGAAAACTGGCAATATCTTCTCTGGTTAATATTTAAAGGCCCAGAAACCCAGTAGGGGGTTGCTATGGATCTGAATTGCCTCGATGGCAGTGGATATGTTTTGTAAAAATTACTGTACTGAATAGCAGTTAGAAGTGACTTCAGACTTGTATTTGAATGATTCTAAACATTTTTTGATAAACCTATTTACTCGCATAGCACATAGACAAAACTGGTGGTGGGCGGGGGGAAGCCTTCAAGTTAGAGTCAGATATATTCTATAAGAGCACATTTCCATTATTTATAAATTATTTAAAACACATTTCTATTATATATAAATTATTTAAAAATCTTATTTTCATGAATCTTTCCCCTTTTTTTCCTAGATGATAGCCAATTACTTCTCTATAATCATCAAAGGCGAAAATGCTTTAAAAACCAAATTCTACAATTTTAGATAATAACTAGTACTGCTAAGGTTTCTATAGTTACCCGGGAAAGGGTCATGACTGACTGAAACACATACACTTTCTCTGATAATTAAGCACATCATGATAGACTGACAACACTTAATGATTAATTAGGCTAAGAACTCAAATCCGTAGCAGGAGGTAAAGCAAAGAATTTTATAATGTACCGAACACCTCCCAGAGAGACACAGAATACAAATAGAGCTAAATTTTAAAATGCAGGTTTGCAAATTCAGTATTACTAATATAAATGTCTCCTTGGGAGTCTCACAGCAGAGGAAATTCTCTGCTTGCCAAATGCAGCCATACAATCACAATGCAACCTGCCACAAACTATCTCACCCCCTTTATTCTCTACTGTTCAAGAAAATAAACAATTTATACTTCTTTCAAAGAGTAAACTGAATGAGCAACTATATTTTAGACTGCATTTTCTACACTGTCCATTGAACTTTGCTTTGGAGCTCTGCGGGCATAGTATGCCGTGCATTGTGACATGAACTAAAAGCCCAAGGATCTTGGAGGGGTTCAAATCCTACTAGAGAAAGGTATGTACTCTCCTCCCATTAAGATCTTACATTCAAAAACTAGCAGAAGGGTGGCAAGGAAATGAATTACATGACTGTCACGTGCAGGAGGAAAACTTTGTTTTGAGTTCTATAGTTTATAAAATATTTTACCTTTTTAATTATACTTAATTATAACAGGAAAATACCTAGTAGTCCAAGTCTTGGAGTTAGAACAATCAAATCACTCATTAGTCATGTGACCATGAACTCTGCTGAACACTGTTCATATTTTGACCGTGATATGACTAGCTCTGCTCACTTGAATACAGTGGTTAGTAGAAGAAAATAAACAGTGAAAAACACCAGTCACTGTGTTAAGAATGGTTAGAGCTGGTGACCTATACAAATCATCAGAATTTTTAATAATTTGTATTATTCTCACCTTCAAAAAATGTAAATTAAAACATAAGTACTATTATGTCTTACATATAGTAAGGAGTTCTCGGTGCCTAGGGGTAAAAAGCTGTCCTACAATCCCAAAGGTACATGGGAGAAGGATAGGTCATCTCCTTCCGTGCAATTTGCTGCCTCTGAAAACTTACTGGAGGATTAGCTATGGGTTGGTACTGCCTTAAAAACAATCAACAACACCACAACAAGCTCCATTTAGTGGAGAGGTATAAGAAATACCTACTCACTTCTTATTGTTGTTGTTGTGTACTGATGAGTTGGAACTGACCCATAGTTGACCCTCGGCAGGTTAGCACGGGAAGAGATTGCCTAGCCTTCTCCTGTGGAGCAGTAGGTGGCCTCGAACAGCATGCCTTCAGGATTGCAGCACAGCTTCTTGCACTAGGCCACCAGAGCTCCTACCTATTATGTGTTTTTGATAAAATGAGTAAGGGCTGTATGAAAAATTATATCAATTATGATAAAGTTTTCATTTGTTTCACCAAACAAAAACCCATATAAGGTACAGCAGTAGTTGTTAAGTGACAGAATTCTTGCTTTCCATATAAAAAGACATAAGTTTGATACCCAGTCAATTTAATTAAGGAGCAACAACTACTCATCTACCAGGAAGGATTGTAGGTTGCTATGATGTTAAGAGTGTTTTCATATTAAGATAGACTAGGAAGAAAGGATTGGTGATCTACTTCTGAAAATTCTACCAGCAAAACTCTGTGGATCACAATAGTCTCACAACACTGGAAAGCATTTCTTTCCACCATATAGCAGAGTCCAACTCAACAGCAGATAACACTATGTGCCCACTATGTGCCAGGCACTGTATTAGGGACTTGGGAATTAAAAGCAAATAAATAAGTTTCAAATAATTTATGTTCTCCTGAAATCTGTGACTAAATAAATATTTATCCATTAAAAATGAAAGTATGAAAGGAATAGAATAAGCACCAAGAAAAGCATTTCTTAAGGGAGAAAAAAAAAAATCCCAGAACACCTGACTATAGGTAGGAGGAAATAAAAAACTGGCCCAGTAAAACAGAGCAGCTCAAACTCAAATGGGAAAAAAGTATGTCAGCTTGAGTCTTATTTCAAAACTCAAGAGAGTTTCATACACTGAATGAACAGGGTGGCTAGGAACCCCTGAACAGGGTATGAGATACACTGATGAAGCAGCCAGGACCCAAATATATAAAGCCTTATAGATTAGTGCAGTGAACTGTGGCCAAGTAAAAGCAAAGAATCCCTAATGGTTCAAATCTTGATAGAGAAATCACCTACTGTGATTTTCATCCTCAGAAACTGGAAGAAGGGTGAAAATGAGTTGGATTCAACTCTACCGTGATCAGACTAAAAATTAAATCCTTATAGTCTTAATAGTTAACAAAAATCATGAGAAAGTGTTAAGTAGAAGAGAAAAAGAATTAGAAAGAAGCTAATTGGAAATAGAAGAGCACTATGGCTGTCTAAAAGAGGATGAATGAAAGAAAGAAGGGAAATAATAAGGGTGAGAGCACAGTTCAAAAAATGTTGCAGATTCTAGTCAGGTGATGGCAGCTAGACTAGCATGATGGAGGTAAAGACAGTAAGAACAGCTAACTAACAACATACTTTTGAACTAAAATTACAAAACTACCAATGAGTTAAAGGTAGATGAGGTGAGAAATTCCATTTATGCAAGTTCTACAGAAATTTGACACTGACCAAAGAGAGAGAGAGAGAGAGATTGATTTAGATATAGATTTAGAGATAGATTGATAGATAGTAAATGGACACACAGAGAAAAAATTAGATACACACACACACATATATATATGCACATGAAAACTATATCCACTTTTCCCAAAATGATATTTCAACATTACCATTTTTTTAATATTCATTGGCAATACTGTGATCAAGATCCCTCACTGAATCTTGTAGTGAATGTCTTCTCTCTTTACTACCTATTTAAATTGTAATAAAAATCTCTGTATTTTAGTCAGTGTTACTCTTTCCAACATATAGATTTTATTCTGCTATTTCAATTGCTTCAAAACATTAGATGACACTCAACTGTCAATAGAGTAATATTACCACACGATATTAACTTAGCAAGAAATCTTTTTTAAGAAATTGGTTTTTAATAAAATCATAAAGCGTTATATATAGGAATAAATAGCAATCTTTCATATAGAGAACAAGAAAGTGTTTAATCACTAGGGTCAGGAAGAAAGAAATGTATTAACATAGCAACGACTTGTCATACAAATAAAAATGGGTATAATTACAATGAATGTTTCAATGGCGGCATATCTTGACTGATGTTAATTTTTCTCATTGAATTGTACAATTAAAAAATGATGACTTGTCAAATACTGTATAGTACCTATATTTATACAGTTATATATAAATAAATTAATATAAATTAAGACTTTTCTTTTACTACCTTCCATGCTCACACTATGTTGCATTTATCCACTTATTCCATTCTGCTCAGATTCAGGAAATGTGTTTGTCAAGGTCATAGCCTTTCTCCATACCAACACAATCTGTCAGCTAATCATTAGAGAAGTTGGTCTAATGTGGTTTGGGGGTTGGAAGCAGAACAAATCAACAACCTGTTATTGGCACAACCTTGCTTGCAGAAAATGAAGGTAACTTAAAGCATTTGACTGAAGAAGATCAAAGATCTAGTTTTAATACTATTACCGCTCAAAAATCAAGAAGTCAAAAATCCTCTTTACTAGTGAGAATCATGTTAGATAGAGAAAAGATTGATATTGTCAACAATTTCATTTTACTTTGATCCACAGTCAACACCCATAAAAGCAGCAGTTAAGGTCTCAAAAGACATATCACATGCACCAATGTTCAGGGCAGTGTTATTCACCATCACAAGAACATGGAAACAGGCTAAATGTCCAATTATAACAGAATGGATTGAGAAATCCTGGTACATTCACATGATGGAATACTACATAGCACATAGGAGCAATGATTGTGAAAATCACTACCTAACTTGGGAGGGACTGGAGAACATTATGCTAAGTGAATTAATTCATTCTCATAAGAACAAATACTGTATAAGAACATTATTGTAGAAATAGGAAGATAGCTAGTAAAACGAAAATGAGGATCCAAGTGTGGGGAAACAGAGGGTTGAGGACGGTAAGTAAAGGAAATGGGAAAGATCTGGTGTGAAAAACAATGTATATGAACTTTATAAGTAAACCAGTATAAATTAAAAATGTAATTAAATAAAAAGTAATGTCACATTATGGATATCTGCTGTCAAGTCCCTCTTTAAAATTCTAAACAGCAAAAATATCAGTGTAAAGTCTAAAGTGTGCCTGGCCCAACAAGGGAGACCAAAAAAGAACTGATGCCTTTAAATTGCTGTATTACAGAAAAGTAGCAAATATCCCATGGATTGACAAAAGAAAAAACAAATTTGTCCTGGCAGATGTACAACCAAAGTGCTCATTAAAGGCAAGAATCCTGAAATTTCATCTCACATTCCTTGGGCATGTTGTCAGAATGTGCCAGTCCTTGGGAAACGGTGCCATATGGGGATAAGCGGAAAGCCATTCAAAGAAGATCCTTAACAAAATGGATTGGCATAGTAATTCCAACAATGGATTTGAGGATAATACAGAAAAAAGGTTTCTATAGTTCATAGCATTACTATGACTCACAGTCAACTCAAAACCACAAAATAACATAGCAGCCAGGAAATCAAGAGAAGAATTGCATTGGGAAAGTCAGCTGTGAGGGACCTCGCAAAAGTACTGAAGAGCAATGATGTCAGGCTGGATACTAAGGTGCGCCTGATCCAGGCTATAGTCTTCACAATTATGTGCTATGCATCAGAGAGTTGGACAGTGAATAGAGTTGATAGAAAGAGAATTGATGCCTTTGAGCTGTGGTGCTGGAGACGAGTGTTGAATATACCATGGACTGCTAGGAGAACAAACAGGTTTGACC